>NC_092811.1:2004584-2343023 GCF_040954645.1 Diabrotica undecimpunctata
TGTTTGTTTATGACATTGAAAAGTGAAATTTGCAATGTAATCAAAAGCTTATTTAATATTGTGTACAAATTATATTAGTAAAACATGAATGCATAAACAAACGCACGTGTGTTGAATACCTGAAAAATAACGGTAGTAGATCATTAAAAATTAAGAGTTAACAGTCGAAGCTAGTGTTGTCATTCGTCAACTGGATAATTTCTCTATTATTGTACTTAGAGAACCAATAAAGTAATTATGAGTATCCAGTGAGTTCGAGTTAATCAACCCCATGCAGGGGGTAAACCACCCCTAGAGTTACACTATATGGAATTCCTGGTGGAAGCAATCTAATAAACATTATTAGATAAATTTATTATCATTATTATCAATGAATCCCCTTGTCTTATTCCTCTGCCTATTTCTATAGTTTCTGTAAGTTGTCCATCTATTCTGACTATTCTTCGATAGTTTTTATAATATTTAGGCGAACTTCTCTATTATACAGAAGATGGATTACATCTTTGAGTCTTACTCTGTCAGACGCTTTCTTTAGGTCAATCAGACACAGAAATGCTGATCTATTATACTCTAGTGATTTCTTAGTTAATTTGTTTTATATTGTAAATGTAAATTCTGTAATAATTTAGGGTGGCTAGCTGTAATAATTTAGGATTGAAGCTGTAAATAGATCTAATAAACCCCTCTAATAAATTGTCACCACTCTAATAATTGCTGTCACCATTTGTAGAAGACGTCTGTCTCAATATCCTTATCAATGCATCTACAATTCTTAGGGGATACTTATCCCTGCGAGCGGGGCAAGGCTTACTGGTTCCACTAGTCTGGACTGACTGGTTCCGCCCTCGCGGATTTACAAGAGGGTAGGGAGATTTTTGGAAGGAAGGGGATTAAGGACTTCTCGGTCTCAGGTCCTGCAAAGAGTGAAAGGCTATGGGCTTAAGTTAGAAGCCGGGGCACTGCATAAGCGGAAATGTGTATCTCTTCTAGTCTCTACCTGTAACGGCCGGGAATAACAAAAACAAATTTCGAGTTTACAATGTATTAAATAGACTGTACACTACAAAATATCAATTATGCCCAATAATATTTCGATCAGGCGCGAAGATAGACGAGAAGAGACAAAGCAAGGAATTAAAGGTCGGACAATTCCGTATCATTAGATATACCTTGGGTTAGTATATAGATCTTAGTTACCTTAGCGTATTTAGGCTCTAGCTAATGAATACGCCTCCAGTCCTACAGGGATTCGAGATCCGTCAGTTTTCGAGAAGTCAGAACGGCGCGCCGTCGCGAACCTTCGAATCTCCAGTTACCGGCACTTATACGTCACACTATCCCGTCGAGTTAAATAGCGCACTCAGTGGCTGCGTATCGTCCGATCTCCGCACTTCTTGCGTGGAGCGCTCTAGAGTGTCAACTTCCCACTAGTACCCGCTAGCCACATTTGTTCGCTTTTTTATCAGCCCGTATTCTCAATGTTCAGTCGTAGTACCAAGGTCGCGTTATTGTTTTTTTTGCTGACTGGGTCCCCTTGTTATTTTTCAGCGGAGGTCTATGTTTTTGAAACGTGATTTAAACAACCGTGGTGGCCTGATATTTGAGACTCGTGTAATACATTTAAACTGGGTCAAGTTTTCAATCTTTGTTTAATGTAAAATGTTTACATTAATATGTTACCTACTAGCTATGAGTTTATTTGTTCTTTAATCAATTTGAAATGTAATAATTACTTAAATAATCCTTACTCTTTACTAGGCTAATTATCCCTTAATTTTTCCTTCTTTATTTCCTTGCTATGTTTACATTACAATTCTGGTATGTATAATTCGTAGAAAGGCCTTTAATACATGGCTCATTAGGCTTATAAGTCAGTAATTATCACAGTTGGTAGGACTGGACTTCTTTGGAATAATGACAAAGATGGGGCCATTCTTTTGGAATTATTCTGATGGGAAAAATTGAAATACGAAGAGAATTGCTAGAAAGCAAGACTCTTGGTTAAAAAATACCAGAAAATAGGCAAAGGATAAGCAGAGAAGAAAAACTGTTTAGAATAACAAGTTTTGCAAATTTAATTGCCAACGTTAGAGAGCAGCCTTGATAAGGCACGAAATTTAATACTGAATCAAGAAAAAAATGCCCAAATCCTTTAATAAAAAAGAAAAAGAAGAATAAATGAGAATGGTAAAGCTCCGATCTGATCAGTCACCTTACCGTACTGGCCTAGAAACGTAGAAACGTCCACTACAACATTTGAAGAAGAATTTTTGGTTTTCTAGTAAATACAATACCTAAGTATTTAAATTTAGCCACGTTTTCGAATCCATATATTGTTCTTTCTTCTCTTTTTATTGCCAAGTGTTTCCCTACCGTGCATCATAGTATTATATCTATATTTTATACGTAAATCAGAAGAATGAAATCGTTCAAACCAGCTACATATTGTAAATAAAAATGTTCTAGTTAATCGCTCGTGTTTTATAGCTAAAAGAGTTATAAAATCTCTCAATGCCGCTTTAAATCCATAAAAGGAAAGGTCAGAAATACATTCGACCTTACTTTAAACCTTGCATAACAGTTCCATGTAACGATTACTTCCTTACTCGTGTACGCTGATTATTGTAGGGTATATCCTCTGAATTAGATATACCTATTCACTATTAATAGTCCAGTCGAAAGCTGTCTTGAGTTGGTTGTTGTGAATCGGTCATTGGATTTGTTGTCAAAACGTTGTTTATTAGATTTTGAGTATGCTACAGCTGAGACAGTTGTGGAAACTTCAAGAAACATTTTAGAATGCAAAATCTACGTCACTGACTTCATTTTCAAAATGTCTCAGAAATTATTATATCTACGATAAAATAGATAAATGTAGAATCGTTCGACATTAAGTTTCCTATTGAAAAGAAAAGAACTTAAAAAACAATTTGAAGGAACAAAAATCAAATCAACAGCAGAGTGATAAGTGTTTTCAAATCAAAGCAGTTTATAGACATGTTCTGACTTTTGGTGAATCATGGGTATTGCCAGAATGGCCAAAGAGCAAAATACAAGCTCTAAAGGTAAAACTTTCTCAGTCTTAGTTTCCTATTCCCCCAGATCTCTTCACTACACTACTCACTGTTCTGCTACTGAGTAAGGAAATGGTTCATTTATACTTCTGAAGATGACGTGGTTTTTTAGAAAAGGTCACCAAAGCAACCGGGCTGTCATCTCATTTATTGAGACAATTCGGTCGTTTTCAATATTTAAGACTCCTCGGATAATTCTTGGCTTATAGAAATGAATAGAGGCTATATTTCCAGTGTTTTTAAGTCAATTTTATAATCTGTATGAAGATGGTATTGATGTAGAGCTGAAATTGAATGGAAATTGCGAACAGAAATGGAATGTTCATAAATCCTATTTTGGATTCTGCGATTGGTTTGGCCTATATATGATCGGGGGCAGTATGCATAAGGAATGTCATACACTCCGTGTTGCTCATTTGGAATGTTGTCTTTGACTAATCAGACAAGAGGTGAAAGCTTTTGTTGGGGGGTAAATATTTCTTTATTCCCTTGATTTGAAGACTTTGTCGATTTTGTCAGTGACACCTTTGATGTAAGGAAGAAAAGCTTTCGTATGATGAGGGACTGGATCTTTGGGTTAAGATTGAGCAGGAGATTGATGCCTGTGGAGTATGGATGTGACGATGACAGTTATATACACTGGCAATAGGACTTAGAGGACTATCAAATTTGTAAATTTTAGGTAGGCCATATATTCTAGGTGTAGAACAGTTTTCACGAGGAAATAAAGTTTGTTTTACATCAAGGAGAAGAGATTTTTTATTAGTGATGCTTTTGTTATTTTCTCTAGATATGTTATTGGATTATTAGGAATTACTAATATTATTAGACTAATACGCCAAACTATAAACCAGTTCTTATCAATAATTAACTAATATATGAATTAGTTTGTTATTTACTTACAATCTGATGATATTTTAAAATAATTCTTGTAATCTGAGTCATATTAAATTCAATGCATGTTAAAAGTTGAGTTAGAAATTGAAATAAATATAATATTTCTCTCAACTACTGTTTATTGTTTTGTTCCAGGCACATGGTAAACATATTCCTACTAATTTATCAACTGGGTTCTGGTGCTGTATACACAATCTTCATCGGAGATAACATCTCAGGCGTTTTCGCAGCACACGGTATCATCGTCAACGTAAAATTAGTAATGTTGGCTGCCCTTCTACCTCTGATACTGATCAACTGCGTGAAAAATTTGAAATATCTAGCACCGCTGTCTACGTTCGCCAATATTATCACCATGGTCAGTTTTGGAATCATCGCTTACTATATGTTCAGCAGGGACTTTACCTTTGACGGTAAAGAACCGTTCGGGGAGGTGAAGAATTATCCCTTGTTTTTCGGAACTGTTTTGTTTGCGTTAGAAGCAATTGGTGTGGTAAGTTTTTCCTTTTATTGCCATAAATTGATGTTGTGTTTCAGTCTTGTTACTGAAAGGGAGACCTGGGAAATATTTGCAAAAAGAAAACATAAACTGAAGGACTTTACGGTGATATAACGTTCTTCTTCTTCTTGAACTGTTATCTGTGTTATTAGATTCTTCAGTAAAGATATTCATTTTCTGCCAGCACTCCTTCTGTCCCCAATTTTTCCTTGCTACGCTGTCGTATTTTCTGCATTATTTGTCATGAGATTCTTGTTCGTTCTTCGCTCTTCTTAAAATCGTCTTCTTCCGACTTTAACTTGTCTATATTTAGCCTTTTTTGTGCTTTATTTGCATCATACGCTTGCGAGGAAATTGTTATTTTTAAATTGTTATTTTTATATTTCTGGGAAGAAATTTGGACAAATATTTTGTTCAGTTTCATATGGTAAGAAACACCGCTTTACTCAAAAAAATTTTCTTTGGTTGAAAGAACCACAAAAATGAATATAACATCGTGATGAGACATCTAATAACAAAAAACTTTAATATTTTTCACTTTTCTGAGAAATCTCATTTTCTAAGCTTGATTTCTAAAGTAATCTCTTTAAATCACGATCCAACTTTCACATCCATTTTATAGAGAAGGTATGGCGCTACTTCAAAAGTCTATTTGCTCATTTGTTTCATATTTTAGTGCATTTCTTAATTTTATAATGTGTGTATTTTTCAGATAATGCCACTGGAAAATGAAATGAAAACGCCACAAAACTTTGGAAGCCCCTTTGGAGTTTTAAACAAAGGCATGGTTGTCATCACTATCTTATACACTTCTATGGGATTTTTCGGATATATCGCATATGGTAGATCAGTTCAAGGTTCTATATCACTATCGATTGGAGACGATATGTAAGAAAAAATTATTTATCTTTATATTAAATCTATACGTTAAAGAGCCCTGAGTATTGCAGCAGACCAAACAGATCTGCAAATAAATGCATAATCCTTGGAACAATGACGAGGATGATCAGTTTTATGAAATAAAAGGATATACATATTGTTGTGATCTGCTTTATGATGTTTTATTATTAATTAACACTAATTTAATTAATCCAATTATTTAATTAATTAATTCACTAATTTATGCAGAGTCATACAAATCAATTACTATTAAAAATTCTCAGGGTGCCTTCTTAATTTTACTTTAATCAGTTTACTTTATATATCTCTTCTAATGGGTTCAGTATCTCCTAGTTGCTCATAATCGGGATAGAACAGGAAACGGAACTAACATTAAAACAACATAAATATGCACACAAATTATTATTTATTTTCAATAAGCAATACGATGAATATTAATAAATAACTTTTGTGGGCAATTATCTTTCTCAACAAACTCCTATACTCTAAATTTAATTTTAATTACAAACTATCTATTGATCTGTTTTATAATAATATCTACTAAAAAAAATGACCATATAAAAATATAATTTATTCACAAAAAAAATAACTCTTTGAAACTTGGAATCTTAGTTCGTATGCTTATATTTGATTTTATCTTTAGAATATCTTAAAATTTTCTTTCATTCAAATTATTTGACTGACCTTTATTTTTTTACACCAATGATGTGTCCTCTCGATCAAACCACAGTTCCTTCCTTGATTGATTATGTCCGGCTACCATCAAATCTTTCCCGTTCTCAGCATCGATCCAAACCGCATACCAGCAAACTACTCCTCCGAAAACACAACCCCAAGCCTCTTTTGACCGGTACTCTTTATTCACAAATTCTCCTTTCTTTCTCAATTATATCTCGTGGACTATGCAGACTCAAAAGAGGTATTAATCTTCTCGATTTTGATCTGCTCTCCGCTTCCACCTTTTTCACTAACAAACGAAAACACTGGTACTCAGATTGACTACACGAAAACACGTCTTCTCTTCTGGTCTGCCGGTAACATAATAATTCTTTCAATCTCTCCCAGACAACCTTCTCAACTCTCTCATTCCCACCATTCCTTTTTAACCAATCATAAGCATTCATCTTTCCCACTTATTTTCGATTTAGAAAATTTCCAACATGATATTTAAAACAAATAAACTACTTTCACTCAAATTACTTTTCAGAAACCATTAACAATTTTGCCTTTTTCAACAGAAATAAGTTTCCAAATTCTTGTTATCTCATATCTAAATCTAATTCTTATTTACTTTCGAAAAATGCCCACCGCAAAATACAATTACAGGTTTATTACTAAATCTATAATTATACGGGTTCCATTGTCCTTTCACTATTCACTCAGTCTTTCACGGAAAAACTCGTCAGGATCCCGTCACGGAACAATGTTTTCTCTCATTCTAACTATTACAAATAAGTACAGGGTTGTATTTTAACTTACATGCCGGCGGTATATTAAAATAATAAAAAAACTCTTTATTCTATTTCTGATCGATAAACTGATCCATAACAATATATACAAAATTTTCTCTCAGTATAATATATACGAATAACTATAATATAGCGTTTATCACTTAGAATTCAATAATAAAAAACTTTTTAAATTATCAAAAAGAAAACTAAATTTTTATATAATTTATGGTTGCTCTCATGTTGTCCACTGCGTTTTAAATATTTCACAGAATTGAAATCAGGAACGAAAATTCTTCAATTAAGGGGTCACAGTACTATCAATCCCATTGCAGGTGAATTGTTGCAATACACTGACTGTTGCAATACAGACCTGTTTCCACACTACGACAGAGAAAACTGGCACAAAGCAGTTTCTGTATCTCTTTCTAATTGGGCGACTTTATCGATCACGTGATCTAAATTACCAGTGGAAAAGTCACGTGGTCGATAAACTAGGTCCATTAGAAAGAGATGCAAGGACTGCTTCTGTTCAGTTTTCTCTGTCGCACTCAAGGACGGACCTGTATGGCAACAGTCACTCTATTGGTATTATATGTCTGTGTAATATGGGTATAGTAACTTAAACTAACTAGTGACCAACAGCCATGTAATCAGTATTATCATGGAAAAGGAATACACAATTTACTAAAATACAAGTAAAAAAAAGAAAATTAAAGATTCTTTTCAAATTCAAAAAATTTATGAATTTGAAAAGAAATACGACAGTCCCACTCTACAGATAAAAATCAAATAAATGAGCTGAGTAAAAACCGCCGCAATGTATAATGTTCAAGGATAAAAACTAAAAACCATCTCGAACAAGATTTAACTGTTGTTAATCCTAATATTCCAAGAACAATCAATAAGAGAACTATAGAAACAACTTCTTGACCAAAAATTAATAGAATTCAGATAAGGCAACATCGAAGAAATATACGAGCATATAAAGGCGAGTATAAAATAAGCAGCATTCGAAGCCAATGGAAAGAAAGAACATATCACAAATAATCAGCACTTTTATGAAATAAATGAACCAACAAAAAGAATAATTGAAGAAAAAAGCAACTATACAGAAAATGACTGACTACAAACAACAATGAAGTTTATAAAGAATATAGAGAAAAAGATAGAGGAGTGGAAAAACAAATAATAACACAACAAAAGAATGAAGAATGGGAAAAAACCTGCTTAAATATTAAAACATACATAGGAGGTACAAGAACTTCGGAGTCATGGAACGTACTGAGAGGATTAAAACAAAATTCAAAAGAAAAAAATAAATTAGGAAACATACAGGACAAAGAATGGAAGGACTATTACAAGGAACTGTTAACAGAACAAAGACCTTAATTCATTGGAAAAGAAAACAGGCGAAGATGAAGCAGATCCCCACAACAAGAAATAGAAAAAACAGATAGTGAAATGAGAAAGGCCATAAGAACAATCAAAAATAAGAAAGCACCGGGACCTGGAGGTATCTCACCTGAACTTATAAAGTACGGCTCAATAAAATTACACCGGATGATAAAATGGATATTTCATAAAGTCATAAATGGAGAACAGCTCCCAAAGGAATGAATGGAGGCATATATAATATCTATATTTAAGAAAGGAGATAGACAACGATGCGAAAACTACAAAGGAATAAACGTAATATCATCAATAGGAAGATTATATGGGAAGATACTGCGAGAAAAGATAGAGCAAGCTATAAAAAGCAAAATCAGGGAGGATCAGTCAGGCTTCAAGGCAGGAAGATCATGCATAGACCACATATACACACAACTGTAGGAAAAGGAAAAATCAAAAAATAGATATACATTTGGCATTTGTGGATCTGAGAAAGACGTATGACTCTATACCAAGGTCAGAACTATGGGAGGCAATGTACAAATTAGAAATACAGACGTAGCTTATAGAAGCTACAAAAGCTCTGTATAAAGAAAATAAAGTGTCCATTAAAATGGGAACAAGAATCATAGGAGACTTCACCCCAACAAAAGGGCTCCTGCAGGGTTGTTCCACATCTCCAACCCTATTCAAAATATACTTAGAGAAAGTCTTGACTATATGGAAAAGAAAATGCGAAGGCATGGGAGGACCGGTACGAAACGAATACCTATACCTATACGTTAAGCTTTGCAGACGATCAAGTAGTGATTGCACAAGACCAAGAAGACCTCAGTTACATGATGAAGAAACTACAAGAAGAGTATACTAAGGCTGCCCTAGATATTAACCTCGCAAAAACAGAGTACCTATCTACAAGTGAAGAAGACATAGAAGATCTACAGATTGACCACAACGTAGCAATCAAAGGAAAGGATAAATTCAAATACTTGGGGTTTATAATCACCAAAAAGGCAACAACACAGCAAGAAATTAAGCAAAGATTATGACAAACAAGAACAGCAATCCGACAACTTAACTCAGTATGGTGGGATACACACCTAAATATGAAGACAAAACCACAGATTTCTAAAATATTTGTGCGAAGTATTATGACATGTGGGGCTGAAAATTGGATTATAAACAAGAAAAACAGCAGTAAGATAGTAGCAACAGAGATGGAATGCCTGCGAAGATGCTGCAGAGTAACAAGAATGTATGACATGTAAGAAGAACTAGCGACAGCAGATGCATAAAGAGAATAACCGAATGGAGCCCCATAGGAAGGAGAAAAAGAGGACGACCCCTAAGATAAGAGTAAGAGAGGCCTAAACGATGGAGAATGGGACAACAGAGAGATATGGAAACGGTTGAGCGAGGGATGGCAAGAAAGGAAGGCGAGCAATTAATTAATGAATTAATGAATTAAATTTAATTTATTTTATATCTTCACTGGACTACCAGAAAAACTTTAAGTTGAGTTTATTAGTTTTTACAAACTTATCAACAAGCGATGAATTAAAAAGAAATGTTTCCGGTTTTTGTTATCCCCTTGGTTTTATGTTTTTATTACATACTTGTATTTTACCTGTTGTTAAACTAGTATATAAAAATGTGGAACAACTGGAGCTGGCACCAGTCCTTGAACGCAATAAATCAATCAAAATTATGTAAACAAGAAGTAAATTTGTGTATGGGTACTTAACACCTAAATAAATAAATACTTCAACCCGTTTTTATTATCTAAAATAAAACAACAGTATCATAACAAAACGGGATCCGGCGTTTTTTGTCTTTTTTAAATACTGGTACATATTTAATAAATGTAGTAGAACAGGTCTTTATGTTAAATAAGTCAACAAATTTTGATTTTATATTGTTTTATTACCCTTTAACTAGGCTCTGGAATCTCGCATAGGTGTATTTTCTACACTTACGGGAGTGCATAAATTAATGTATAGAGATAAGAAAATATGGTACCTTGATTTTTTATACTGTTTTAATGAAATATATAAAAATAGTACAATTCTCGAAGAGAGACAAAATCTGTAACAAAGAAAGAATTCCGGAAAAAATTTCTTGAAATGTAAACTTCACATGTGTATGGTTAGTTTGTTTTAATCACTGCTTGTTTCGCCATTTTTGCACAAATCATATGTAACAACTGTTGTCATATGTACACTGATCTATTGCAACTTCCGCAGATGATCGAGTGACTCGAGTTTGAATGAAACACCTCGCTCATATCTTTGCAGAAGGCTCCTCATTGCTTTCTGTTGATTTTTTATATTTTGCCAGAAACCATTTTATATCACTTAACAATCACTGTATGTTGACGCGTTCAGGGAAGTATGGCTTCATCAAACTTAAGGAAAGCACTTTCAAGAATGTTCTTCTGTGCTTGTAAGCTGCATCGACATGAGTTGCATCAGCAGCTTAGCAGTTGTTCATTGATTTCGGCGATGTTCATGAGTTGAAAGAATATAACCAACGGCCATCGTCTTGTTCGTCTTAATACTGAGTATGTGCCATACACTTTACCAACAGCATCAACTACAGCTTTGGTGGCGTTATATTGCAAGATAATATTAGGTACTTGGCTCTATATGTCCATCCTCGTGCATTATTGAGATCACTACGATCGCTTTATTTGTTTTCTTTGCATAGGAATAAAATATTACATTGTTTGGAAATAAAACAACGAAGATTTCACAGGTCTATTTTTGAGGCAAAAAGTCTTGCAGCATTACGCGTTTATTTTTTTTCCTAGTCTGAATCATAGTAATTTTATCTTCCAATAATTGTTTCGCTAGCGGATAACTTTAATTCCAGTTATCACACGTCAAGTTAGGATTAGTACCTTTACTTAGGTACTTTAAAAAACGGTGAAAATTTGCTGTACGTGTTTGCTACACATATTTATGGTTAGTCATATCTTTGCTCCCTGTTGGTTTTTTGTATTTTGTCAGAAAACATTTTTTATCAATTGGCAATGACTGTATGGCTTCATCAAACTTAAGGAGAACCATATCAAAAATATTCTTCTATCCTTGTAAGCTGCATCGACATGAGTTGCATCAGCAGCAGTTGTTCATTGATTTACGCGATGTTCATGAGTTGGAAGAGTATAACTAAAGGCCATCCTCTTGCTTAATACTAAGTATGTGCCAAACCGTTTCCAAACCAATCAACTCCACCTCTTTGGTGGCGTAATATCAAGTTAACTCGGCACTGGATCTATATCTCTATTCTCGTGCATTGCTTTATTTGGTTTCTTTGCATCATCATCATCATCTTTATCTGTGTATCAATCTTCTGTGGATCCTGGCATGCTCTAAGATTAGTCGGCATTCTGTTCGGTTTCTGGCAACGTGTTGCCATCTTTTGATCTCTAATATCCCTAAGTCGGTCTCAACTCCATCTAACCAACTAATTCGTGCTAAGCCTCTGCTTTTTCTTCCTATCGGTGTTCCTGTCGTTAGCTTTTTAGCAATCATGTTGTCAGGCATTCGTATTATGTGTCCGGCCCATCTAAGTCGCTGTGTTTTAATGAACTTTATGACATCTGGTTCATTAAAGTTGGTAGATATGACTTCCAAATGCTGTTTCCCATTCCTCATTTGCTATAGGATCATTAGTAACCAACATGTACTTTGGTTTTGTCTCCTCTACCACTCTTAAATCTCCAAGATGGATACGTGCCGAGACACCAGCGCCCCTGATAGTGGTGTGGGCCAAAAGAGGTGCATACGGGCTCAGCTCGTTCAACCTCACCTGGTTCTTATGGAATGAGAGTAGACTGGTCCCACGAGAGTCTCGTCTCGGATACTAGGAGTGTAGACCGGTGACCGTGACGCCTAAGCGCCCCGAGTGCGTTTCTACAGACCTGACACCTCAAGCGACGGCTCTCCACCTCTCTATTCCTACCCATTAGTCGCCTCTTACGACAGGCAGTGCTTTCTGGCCTCGGCCGTATTCTTATCTCCGCGAGCCGAACGGAGGAGTGCTTGTACCAAGACGTCACCACCATTCTTGTAGAGCTCACTACAAATTTGATCAGTTGGTGGTGGTAGGTGGTCTTTCGTTTAGATTTGGGATCTGCTACGGTGTTATCTGTTCCTTCGATATAGTGGCCGTTAAAGTTTGCGTCGAAAAATTCAGCCCATCGGTTTAAGATTGAGGCCGTACCACTTAGGATATTTCCTTCTCCATACTTACGGCTCCCTGTTGTTGGCCTAAACTCTTAACTTATTTTTATTTCAAAATTTTTAGTAAAAGGTATAAATAAAAATTTTATTTATACCTTTTACTAAAAATTTTGAAATAATTTTTTTTTGTGATACATGGTATACAGCCAGCTACAGGAACTTAGTTTCCTAGTGGATTTTAACTTATTTTGGTTACATTTCTGTAGAACTTTCGAGTTTCGTTTTGATTTCTTAGCCATTCTATGTTTTCTAACTACTTTTCTTCAACTAGGTTTTCTTTGCATAGGGAAAGGGCATTATTTTAAGTATTGCAATAGTAATATATAAAAAGCTGCATTTAAATAATATACAATAATAATATAAATTATTGCTACAATTGTGTTATTAATAGATTTCAAATGAAAAATGGTAAATAATGTAATAAATATAGACATTAATGTCAAATTTTTATTTTTAGACCAGGCCAAATATGCAGAATTTTATTGTCTATGTCCATTTACGTCACTCACGGTCTTCAATTGTATCCTGCCATTAAAACCGTATGGGATATATATTTATTACCATTGCTTAGTGGATCAAACCATTTGGTACTTTTGGAATACGTCACGAGAGTTTTCTTGGTTACCTTTTGTTGTAAGTATAACTTTATAAATCATTTATTGTTTATAATTCCTGTACTGAATATTCCACTACTTTCTAAATTAAGTCATGTTCAATAGAGCGACAATATAAAAAAGAAAGATTTTTTTATATATGTATGCTGCGACACAGCGACAGTACAAACATTGCATTGTTAGAAGTGTTGCATAACTAGTCGTACGAACATTTTTGATCCTGTACAGTCAAATACAACTGGAATGATGAAGAATTTTTACAATCAATATTATTTTATTGAACTGTCGAATGAGAGACATCCTGAAAATATTCAGCCATTCTTAAATGGCGCTCACCAGCGGATAAACCGGAAAAAGTGGTAAGAAACCAAATAGATTATAATGATTAAAGAGAGATATCGTAACACCATCAAGTCAGTTAAAACATATCCAGGAGCAGATGTCACATCAAACATTTTATAAGTCCTTTATTGGAGTATGAAACAAGAAACTAGAAAATTGCTACAAAAGGAATAAAAACGAAGATAGAAATGTACACACTAAGAATAAATCAAGAGAAGACTTATGGCAATGTTATTTTTTTATTTTTAGGACAATTCTCATTTCGTTTTTAGTGTCACTGGCTATATTATAATTATATGAAATTTCTTTCAGTTGTCCTTGCGGTAGCAGTTCCTTACATCGATCTCTTCATCTCCCTGTTCGGCGCATTAACTCTCTCAGGACTAGGACTCTTCATCCCGGCTATGGTGGACATGGGCACTTACTGGGACCAACGTACCGGCAAGACTTTTATATTTACCATGATCAAGAACTGTCTTATCATCTTGCTGGGATTCTTTGGACTGGTCGTGGGCACGTCGACGAGCTTGAACGAAATCATTAATAAATTTTCTGAAGCGTAAAAAAAATTAAAAATGTTCTACCAAGTTACGAAAAGTATTATGTGAATTTCACCTGATTTTGTTGGTAGAATTTCACATCGAAAAGAAATTTTCTTTGTGAAGCTGTGATCTTGAACGAAAGCAACTATGTGATATTCTTACGTTAAATTTACGTTGAAAGACATCTCAAATTGTACAGGTGAGATGAATGTAAGTTTCACGCAACTGTCACGAAATTTTATATGAGTTAGTTTTGGTGATCAACATGCGGGTGATAGTAGAATAAAGGCCGGTTTTCACGATACGTCTTATTGTACGTTTTGTTGCATATGACAAATCCTATACAATAAAACGTGGCATGTAAACAGCAAAACGTACGTCTTGTCGAATGGAAATGAAATCCAAGGTCAGATCGTAGAAATAATGGGAGAAGCATAGTTTTGCGAGAACTGATAGGATAAAACGTTACGTGAAAATACATGATCAGACAAGTCGTCCGATCTTGACTTATTTGACGACTAGTTCCACTGCAGTTCGTTTCATTTTTCCCAAAAAAAGCCTAATAATGTCAGATTTGCGGCAATGCACCCACGATTTTCTCGGGGAATTTATTGAATTGTATAAAAGTTTTTAAGTAGTTATGTTTTAAAACCAAGTAGATTGCATTACAGGTTTCAGGAATTATTTGGCTTAACGCTGGTTTGGATATTATGATTGTGAACTCCAAGTCCTTGACGCTGCGTCCTGTTGTAAGATATTTGAGAGTTGCTGTGAGTCTTTTATGGGGTGTAATGGCTTTTCTTATTTCAATATGTATGGTGTTACCAAATCTAGCAATTGACAATAGGCTAAGGTGTCCATTCGCAAATAATTGCGCCAGTCATCTGGTTCGCCTCTTTTAGTAACGAGACTTGGGAATACTGGCTTCTTTTTAGAAGCCCACTCTATTGACCATCTTGTCTTTTCCCTCTTCATCCCCTTTTTCCTCAATCGTAGTATCTTTATAGTTGAAAAAATAAAAGAAAGCAGCCGTGTTTCCTCCATAATAAAAAAAAACACTAAACAAACTTCACACAACTCAAGACAGAATTAGAAATGAGGTAGAAAACGGAAGGAAAAACGTAGTGTGTATACACTGGACAAAACGTACATTTTGTCGTACGTTTTATATGACCCACAAAACGTACAATAAGACGTAGTGTGAAAACGGGCCTTAAGACTCAATGATTGTAAATATTTTTATATATGTAGTTGTAATTATTTCTTAAGAATATGTGCAATATTTGCAATAAAGAGTAAATATTTTTTTATTGTGTAATTTACGCAGAAAAAGTGAAGTATAAGCACTTGTAAGCGTTTGTTGAAGAGATCAGTTGGATTTATCTACTGTACGTACATATTAGAGAAGATGACGAATAGATTTCGGAAGACAGTGATCGGTTTAGGCGGTATTTTTCCCCATCAAATAACACGAAATTGCTTTGAATCCGTTGTTTATAAAAATCACAAAAGTAGCATTACTCCAAGCATTGTAACTCGGTAAAAAATAATCTGAATGACATTTTGCGAGTATGCTTTTAAAGGTTACACTAATGAAATTGTTATAGATAGTTTATTAGAGTCGCCATCTCATTGTTAGGCTCGGCACTTTTTGACCGATATAAAACAAAGAAATAAAGAAATAATAATAACGGTATTAATATTTTTTTATTTTATTGTTGAAAAATTAAATATTTTTACTACTGAGTACATGTACTCAAACTTTTGATAAATGTGATAAATTTGTCAAAACAACTGCGTCTTTTTGACATTCCAATTGTAAATAATTTTAACTGTATATACGAGAAAGATCAATCTTAATATTTATTAATAATATAGATATATTTTGTAATAAATTTAAATAAAAAATTAGGGATAAAATGTTTTTTGTGTTTTTTAACCAGTTCATCAACTTCTAGCTTTATTAGTTTAATATTAGACATACATATACCATATACCTATGACTTCGAAAAGCTATCGTATAGTACAGTACCGCCCTAACACCACAATTTGTTTTTCATGTATAAACATTTTATTACAGTTAAATCAAAATTGCAAATAGAGCCCTATGTTTTCTTACTCGTCACCGAGAAAAACCAAGCACATGTCCATCGTCGAGCATTCACCCTTCTTACCACGTTGAATCCCCTTTCAACCCCTCCGCAACAGCGCCACAACGTCTGATTCCGGTTCAAGAATGGCGCCGACGTTATTGCCGCGTGTGTTTCTCTCAGTTTTTGACAAAATCATTCGTTGTTTAAGAGATATCTGACGTGGTAAGTCAAACATATTAATATTATTTGGGGACAGATGATATTTTCGTTTAAGATGAAAATTAAGTCAGGTATTTACACTAATTTTATAGGTTATGTACGAAGGGTGGACAAAAATAATTGTTGCATCTGAAAGAAAGTTAGGAATGCACATATGCACAAAAATCGATTCATCCCTGTGAAGTTATAAGAAACCCTATAAATCTCGAATATGTATACATACACTCTGGGCCAAAATTAACCGGCCACCTTAAAAATGGGTAATTTTTGATGTCTTATATCTCTTAAACCTGTTGTCCGATTTAAGTGATTTTTTTAATATGTTATAGCCTTATTCCTTGACAATATCTTTATAATAATATTGATTGCCAAACCGGCTTCAAGAAGTCCTGAGGGCTAGATGCGACAACACGAATTATTGATACCCAATTTTTTTTCAATTAGACTTTGATTTCCAAAATATTGTTAATTTGAATTTTCTTCGAAGATTTTATTCATTGGATTTTTACTGTAACAAATGACTTTTTAGTATAAAAAGAGATAAAAATTGAAACTTTTGTATTATCCAACATAAGCGAATCAATCAAAAAACAAAATGTTGAGAAAGCATGAGGCTACAGTTACGATTTAATTTCAGTATTCTACAAATGCTAGAATATTCCACAGGGTGATGCAAACTTTAAGAAAAAAACACAGTTTAATTCGTACACTCGGTATACAATAAAAATTTTCCTGTTTAGCATCAATATTATTATAAAGATATTGTCAAGGAATAAGGCTATAATATATTAAAAAAATCACTTAAATCGGACAAGTTTAGGAGATATAAGAAATAAAAAATTGCCCATGGCCGATTAATTTTGGCCCAGAGTGTATATATTTCAGGTTTCAGAATTTTTTAAAAATACATCGATTTTGAGTGAAATTGTTTTGTTTTTGTTATGGTAGTATTCAGCAACTTTACAGAAAATTTAAAACATATTTACCTTATGGGGAAAGAAATTACGATATTATGAACGTTTTCCGTAAGGTATTAATCTTTTGCATTTTCTACCTCTCTTTTATAATTAATATTTTATGTATATATACTTATATATTGATATAAAAAAACTTTATCTGTAATTTGGACTTTTGGTTTTATTACAAAATTTTATTAATAAAAATTTTAGTAATTCTTAATTTACATGCAAGCTTCATGTATCCATCCCTTGTTTTGTGCCACATTTCTAGATTGTATTTATATTATGTATATATCATTTTCGTCTGCTGCTTTTCTTCTTTTTTTCGTTTACCTTTTTCTCGTCGATTTCCTTGCTTCTCTTCTCCTTTGTCGTTAATAATTTTCGTTTATATATTTGTTTTGGGAGTTAAATGAATTGTTAATTGTTCTTCATAGAGTGTTGCAGTTAGAACTACTCCTGATGAAGTAATTCTCTCTTTTTGTTCCATTCCATTGTTCCAGGTTCCATTGATATACAGTGATGAGTGTCTTACCACCCGGCTTTTTAACGTAAGAGATAGAAAACACAGTTACCTTGTGATATAAAAAGAGATGAAGATCGTAGAGGTGAGAAATAATCGAAGAAACCTATAATTTATATTACATTACATTATCACTAGCGATAGTCTTACACCTTTAGACGTTAGCTTCGAGCTAAATCACCTCGGTCATAATTATTATGAGTAACGTCGAATGTGTGACGTATTTCCATTTTTTAATTTCGCATAAAGTAAAAACTGATTGACCACAATAAAGCAAAAATGTGAATAAAATAATTTAATTAATAGTGATTATTTAATCTAAAGTTTTAAATTATTAACCAAGAATAATTTCTACTATGATTTGAGGAGTTTCATACACTCTTGTGACAGAATAATTATAAATCCTTCGTGGATTAGTGGTAAGAATTCGACATTGCTACACAGACATCGCAGACGATTAGAGTTCAAAACCCACGTGTGATTTTCTTTTTTTTTTTTTAATAATTTGAAATTATGCAAAGATCGCTTTGCTTTGAATCATTAAACATTTATGTCAGTCGTTACTAGTATTAGAAGTGTTTAAAGTTAAAACAAAAAATCCTATTGACAAAACAGTATCGTCGTACTTTCGAAAATAAAGTAAAAATTCTTCAAACATAAAAGAACTTTTAAAGAATGTTTAAATAAGTAAAAATTCTACAAAAATAAAAAAATATTGTAAATAAACGTATTTACAATATGTTCAAATAAGCCTTCATTAGCAGAAGAACAATAACCCAAACTGTCACTAAAGAATTATAAAAGTCTGATGGATCAGAGTTCAAGGCACGATGTTCTCATCGTTATATCTCTCATATAGTTTGGACTTGATATATCCCCAAATAAAAAAATTACAAGGTGCAAGATCGCAGGTCAAAAAATATCTCCGTGGCCACTAATCAATCGATTAGGAAAAGTCGCACTGAGATATTCACTGACGATGCGAGAATTATGTGCAGGACAACCATCGTGTTGAAACCATATGGAATCGAAAGTTATTGGTAAATTAGGAAGGGCTGGGACAATTTCATTTTGCAGAATTTCCAAGTATTTCCGCCCAGTCAACATACCGTCTATAAAAAATGGACCAATGACATGATTCCCTATTATGCCTCCCCAAACATTTACTTTTCGAAGACACTGGGTACGAGCGACATAAATCTGACGAGGATTTCCTCGAGACCAATACCTAGCATTGATTGAATTGTGACGGCCATGCAATGAAAACGTACATCCATCGGTGAACAAAACGTTCTTTAAAAAATGTTCATCTTGATGTGACATTTCCATTGCAGTTTGACAAAATTCTAAACGTCTATATTGATCCCCAGGGAATTGTTCGTTGGATTTATGAAGTTTATAGGGACGGTATCGATGTCTTTAAAAAATTTCACCTACTCTAAATCTTGGAATTCCATATTGTTCTCCGAGACGAGATGTTGATTGGGTAGGATTTTGCTCAATACTTGCACAAATCAAAGTGTCCCTTAGTTCCAAATCTGGATTTACCTCCCTTCGTCTGCGAACTCCTCTTGGAGCGAACACGGATCCATAAGTAAAAAAATTACGTATAATAGACTGAATTGTTGATCGTGATGGAGCCGGCCTATTTGGAAACATATTTACAAATTGTTGTCTAATCATGTTGTCTGATAATCCATTCACATGCCAGACAACAATTTGCACTTTTTCCTCAACCGTTAAAATCCTTTTCACGAATTGTTTTTTCAATAAAAAGTTTCTGTTTACCGTAAATAACACTTCTCGGTGTGTTGTTATTTGATAACTTGAAGGCTTGATGATTTGGTTAGCTATAAAGCAGGTAGCTGTTCGCGCGCATCCATTCCAATGTCGTCAATTGTTTTGAAAATCATTACCTGTACAGAGGAATTGATATTAACACTGAGAATTTAGTGATGGACTTGACATTAAACAGTCTTCAATGGATTATTTTCCATTCACAACTGAAGACTGTAAAACTGGAATTGAATTTGAAATATTTTGTATTTCTATTTTATAACATTGGAATAAGGATAAATTGTAAATAATGAGTTTTTCGAAAACTTGTTACCTAATATGTATCATATTTTCTATTATTTTTGATTGAGTAAAACAAAAATTTTACCCTTGGTGTGAATTCAACCCCAGTCTTACCAAACATACCTACCTTTAGTTTAGTCAAATATTTCAGTTGAGTTATTTTTATTATTAAATAAACTTAAAGATTTATAATTTAAAATCGCTACTGATTAATGTTTTTACTATAATATATCTTAATATATTTAATCATTTATTCTAACATCAGAAATTATTAAAATAAAATATTTTCGAGGTCATCCGTATAATTATGACTGAAGTCAAACAGACACGTCTAATACTAGCCTTATCTCGTACTATCTCACAACTTAATCTGTCTTCTATCCTTTCCGCTATTTTGCCGGGTGGTAAGACACTCATCACTGTATTGTTTTAAGTTGTAGGATGAATTATTATTTTCACCAGAACATGCTACTGATTCTGTACAGATTGTTTGTATTCTCGGTTTGTATAATTACTTATTGAAGTGGCACATTCAGGCTTTTTAAAGGAATTAGTTTCCAAAAAAGGTTTTGAAATAGATAGCGTATCTTAAGGATTTATTAAAGGAGAGATGGTGATTTGAATGAGCCAACGACATAATTAAGGAAGCATTTTTGAAAACAGGTTCTATTGTTTCATTTCGTCAGTAAGTTCATTAATGGTCCCTGATGGTAAGAAAGTATTAAAATCTGTTGGTGTCATTTTGATCTGGATTAAATTGTCGTTCAGATACTGCTGCAGCTGTAAAACATACGTCGTTAAACACAAAACGGTCAGGAGGTCATAATTCTGTTCCTCTAAAACTATTCAGAGCTATTTTAATAGCAATTGCTCTGGGAAAAGATTTACCTACCAGTTCGCTCATGTTACCAGTAGTTATTTTGTACGCATGAACTCTCGTTCATGCGTTTTCTGGCAAAAATAAGCATAGATGAGAGTGGCACTGGAATATATATTTCAGTAACATTTTTGCCTCTTTCGGCGGACGTTATGGCACCTATCTGGGATTTTCCTCTTTGAGAGATTATTTTCTGTGGCTTTTGGACAACAATATAACACGTCTCATCGCCATTAAAGATACAATCTGCTGCAACACCATTTTTCTTAACTACTTTCTCATAAATATAAAAAAAACTTATAAACCACCATTTTATTAAATCTTGAAGTTCGAGCAACCGAAGTTTCTTCGGGCAGACTTAGACTTATGTTTAAATATCGTTTCGTGAAGCCTGCGTACAATTCTTTACCAACTGACTTCACTTCAACATTAAATCTTGTTTTAATGTTATTTTTTTCAGCTACTTCGTAAGTTAGTTTCATTAATCTTTCACGTGTGAGACCATACAACATTTTTTCTAACTGAAGAATGTGAACAAGATATTTTTCACGTGTTGATGGTAAATCTGGTATTTTGGTTATTACATAACTGCTTCCAGAAGAATATTTATGTTAATAGTTTGCTATTTGTCTCTTTAAAGTTGTTTTTGGGACCGAACATGCTCTTGTAGCTTCATATATTCTCCTTTATTTCGAATTAACAGCTTTCATTGCCACATTCATATTGTCCAGTTTTATCCCCTACACAATTATTATCAAATAGAATAATTTTTTATTTTCGTAGCCCCTGAAATATTTTTTTTTATTTAAATTGGCGTGTCACTGTCGCCATATAATGGTTGGTAGCGGCCATACTGTTGAAGCTACATATTTGTAAAATTAGCTGTCATTTTTTTAGTCTATTTTACTAAATTACCATAAACAGACATGGCATACAAAAATACGTACAAATGATGAAATTGTTTTATCAAAATGAGTGTTCCGTTAGGGCAACGTTGATGCTATAATTACAATTTATAGATCCCTGATGAGATCCAAATTGGATTATTATTTAAGGAGATTAAACAACGTGCATAATACGTCAATTACTGTCAACATAGGATTCAAGAGTGACATAAATAAATTATTTTGATAGTTTTTCTGTTAAAAAAATTTATTAAAATTCTTTATAAAATGTATATAATTAAAAAACCAAATTGGGCTATATCACAACAACAAAACGTTTTCGGAATCCATATTCCATCATCAGTGTCTAGGTGTACATATTTTGAGCCACTAAATATTTGGGTAAAAACCCGTTGAAAGTTATAGGTTACAATTTGGTTTACATTATTTAGTCTTATATATTAGGATGTTAAAGTTACCAGTGGATTTGATAACATGGCAACGTACGACTCTACATGAAGTTACTGGTCCTGAGACAAAGTGTCTACGAGGACTTGATGATAACAACCTTTTATTTTAAAGGATTAAAGGATTTTAATAAATTTTTTGTGATTCATGGTATACAGCCAGCAACAGGAACTTAGTTTCCTTGTAGATTTTAATTTAACGGTATGGTCAACTTGGCTCCTCAGTACATGCACTTAGCCACTAAAAGTTGCACTTCGAAGCTGGATATTTGATTTAAAAAAAAACTGATGATGGAATATGGATTCCGAAAACGTTTTGTTGTTGTGATATAGCCCGAGTCTTCTTCTTCATATACCATCTCCTCTAAGAAGGTTGGCAATCATCATGGCAATTCGCACTTTCGATACCGCTGCTCTAAAGAGGTCAGCAGAAGTACAGTTAAACCAAGCTCTCAAATAAATTGTTTAACCAGGAGATGCGTCTTCTTCCGCGACTCCTTCTACCTTGTATTCTTCCTTGCATTATTAATTGCAGCAAGTTATAACGCTCGCCCCTCATGACATGTCCCAGATATTGCAGTTTTCTGACTTTAATTGTATTTAAAACCTCTTTATCTTTTCCCATTCTTCTCAACACCTCGACATTCGTGACTCTATCCACCCAACTTATTCTTAATATCCTTCAGTAGGCCCATAACTCGAAGGCTTCTAATCTGACCGAAAAATCTTTCTTTAATGTCCAAGCCCCCAACCCATAAAATAATACGGAGAACACGTAGCATCTCAGAAGTCTTTTCTTTAAAGGAATTGAAATGTCCCTGCTGCGGAGTACTTTTTTCAGTTTGTTGAAAGAATTTCTTGCCTGTCCTATTCTTGCCTTAATCTCTTCTGTGTACTCATTATTTTTGTTAATTATTGTACCCAGATATTTATATTTTTGAACTTTTTTAATTTGTTCTCCATGTATTGTTATGTTTTCTTGGCGCTGTTGGGCTTTTGTAATTACCATAAATTGTGTCTTTTTTGTGTTTAGGGACAGTCGGATTTCTTCACTGACTTCTACCACTCTGTCAACCATTTGTTGTAAATCTTCAAGACATTCCGTCAATAAAATAGTGTCGTAGGCAAACCGTTTATTATTGATTGGTCGGCCATTTACTTGTATTCCCATAGTTAGTTCTTCTAGTGCGTCCTGGATTATTTCCTCTGAATACAAATTGAACAAAGTTGAAGACAGGACACAGCTCTGCCTGACGCCCCTCTCAATATGTATTTCATTTGAAAAGACATTGTTCTCTTTTACCACAGCGACCCTGATGTCTCTCATATCTAAGTTTTTCTTTTCAAATAATTCGATAAGACGGTTATGTCTGACCTTATCGAAGGCTTTTGTTGTAATCCAAGAAACACGTATATACTGGCTGATTAACATCTATGTACCTTTGCACAAGTACATTCACAGCGAACAGGGCTTCCCTCGTTCCCAGTACATTTCCGAGTGTGTTTTTTAATTATATACCTTTTATAAAGGATTTTAATAAATTTTTTGTGATACATGGTATACAGTCAGCTACAGGAACTTAGTTTCCTTGTAGATTTTGAGTTTTTCTGTTGTTTCCTTTAATACTCTATAACAAGTAGTAGTTTCAATACTTCTCTTCATTAGGTGTACTAGTATGCAGTATTTTTAGCTTCCATGTTTTCTCCTTGTCTCAACCGTCTTTTTTTTGTACCTTTATGTATTTTCCATTCACTATTCATTGTTCCTGCCACATTACTTTTTCCCCACATATTTTTCTATTCTAATCCTTTTGAAAATCTCGATTGGATTATGACGGTAGGACTCATTAATGACGTGATTGTTTATTGTTTTTGATTTCTCTTTTTTCCTTTCTTTTCAACTTTTCTCTCAAGCCTCGTTATATTAGAGACACTCATCAAACAGTATATTCATTTCGGTTCATATATTATAATCTAATTTTATATTAAATAATAATTTAATGGGTCATTTTTATTATCCTTTGTTTACTATCTTACAACTTGACCTAAATAATAATAAAAACAATTGGTAGCTACGTAATTTGATTAATATTGTACTTGTTTACTTTTGAATTGTTTAGGAAAATCGGTTCAAAATATTAAAAAATGCAGTTGCTATACTGGAAGTCGTGCAATAGCGATCTCAAACCTACTTAAAATGGATTTGCTACTATGGATTTGAACAATTTTCCAGAATATACTACAATTATAAACATACAAGTCGGATCATAAATTCTTTTTCGTACAGTGTCTCAGAAAAATTAGTAACAAGAAAGTTTATTTTGGATATTTTATTACGTTCTTCTTCTTTTTATTCCGTACTTTCCTCATTTCATCTTTGGACATACGCTTCCTCCATTTGTGTCCATGTATAACAGGGTTTTTTGCTTTTTTCTTGTCCTGATACCTCTTTTAATATAGGTACACTTTCTCTAGGTATACATCTCCATGAGTCTTCATTTTTTGCTTGTTATTTTCTTGATAACATCGAACCATCTAGTGGTTGGTCGGCGTAGCTCTCTTTTTCCTCCACATGACTTCGATTATGAAGTTTTCTTAGTTTCGGTGTGACCATTCACCAAGTCGCTTGAAGTATGTTCGAATTATCGGTTAAATATCATATTTTCTAATATTCACCGGTGAATGTCGACATTCATCATACATTATTGGTGTATGTTAAAACATCTATTTTTTATCAAGTACAAATAAGAAATTAGTTGGGTATGTTTTTTATTTGGGAAAATTGTATTAATAAACTAAAGAAGATTGTTTTACTATTTAAAACAAACTTGAGCGAGTATTCATCCTTTTACGTTAGTTGTGCTTGTGGTCTAACTTATGTGCAACACTGTACAACCACATTTTAAATGCTTTTTAAGTGCTAATGTCGCCTTGTTTAAGTGTCCATGTTTCGCATCCATACAGAATCAGGGACCATATACAATTTAATTTTTTTGGTAATATTGATAAGGCCAATTTTGGGTTGCAAAACCAAATTGTGAACCAAATCATGAATTTTGCTCTGGCGATTTAAATAATTTTTCTCTGGATTTCCTTTGAGTGGTCTAGTTGGTAATTTATTTCTCTATCCAGGTTTATATATTTTTGAGCGGTTTACTGATTGATTCCATTGACAATAACATTAAGATTGTGATGGGCTTGTAAGTCTCTACTAAAAACTAACGACCTGTCCGATAAAAGCAGAAAGATTCAAGCGGTGACTTGACTATTAATTACGCTGTTGCTTGTTCTACCCAATTATTCTTGGTCAATATATTCAAATCGTATGATTTCACAATGCACGTTAATTCTTCTACAAGAATTACTAAAACAGCATCTACCATAATTGATTATATTGTCTCAGATTTCTCACCCCTTACCAAGTTACCAAATTCCTTTGAAAAAGGTAAATTTCTAGAGTGCCTAAAGACAGCCATTATTATTTCTCTTCATAAGTGTGGTGAAAAATCTAAAGTCTGCGATTATAGACCTATTGCCTTACTACCGGTCCTATCCAAAATGATTGAGAGACTTATAAAAGCTCGACTTATGTCCTTTCTCATTGAAAACAAGTCAGTTCGGCTTTTTATCTAATAAATGTATCAGCGATGCTATGTTTTCTATACTACATGAGGTTTATCAAGCACTAAACAATATTCTTTAGACTGCCACTGTTTTTTGTGACTATCCCAAAGCTTTTTATTGTGTAAATCATGACATTTTGATAAAAAAACTAAACTTCTACGGAATTCGAGGTATTTCTTTGAATTGGTTCCAATCTTACTTGAGGAATAGAAAACAATTAGTTAGAGCAAATGATCAATTTTTAGAATAATTGTAGTGGGTACTAAACAATTCTGAATGCATTGTTGAGACTAGATAGGCAGGCCGCTACAGGGTTAAAAATAATGGCACTTAACTCTGTTGTGTTTAGTATTTCAACTATACTCTATTTCAAAAGTTACATAGAGTAACTTCTCGGAAGAGAAATTTAATTTGTTATGCATATTTTAGTGTCTGTGCTTGCTTCTTTTTTTTTTGAGCATGCGTATTTCTACGGTTATTGAGGGTTTGAAATATATCTACGTGCTATTGTTAGAATAGTGGACGATAAGACATTGAAATATTGAACACAACAGAGTTAAGTGCCATTATTTTTTAACCCAGGTGCGACCTATCTATCTAGTCTCAACAATGCATTCAGAATTCTTTAACCAAGTTAACAGTTAACCAAGGGGTTAACTTTAAATTAACTAAAATGAATTCGAGTTATAAATTTTTAACACTACACGGATTATACTCTAGCAAACAAAAAATGAAATTAGTTATCCAAAATCACGCGTCCAAACTGATCGAAAATACCCGAAATCACGTGTCAATCATGAACTCTAGGAAATTTTGAATTCGATCATTGGCGGCGGATAAGAAAATATGTTTACTGGCTGTCGCTTTACATTGCAACAATATCATATAGTTCTGCTTATAATAATAAAAATACATTAGATCTAGTTCATAAAATAAATTTTCATGAATTATATTGTTACAAATACAATCCTCCCCGCAATTGATTCTACGTATTCGATAGTAAACCGAACGAAACGCAACTATCAAGATTCGAAGTTTATTTCTGAGAAAAATTGAATTCTCTTTAGTGGAATTAATCAATGTCCTGACATTATGTCGAAATGTGTTTACACGGCAAAATAAAGACACAACAGATGAATTAGCAGGTACATCAACGATTGCTGCAACGAAGTAAATACTTTCATTTTACAACCGTCAATAAAAATTTGGAAAATTCTGCCAAAGGAAGAACTGGAATACAAAGTAAACAATATTACCTTGAGGATCTCTAATACTGCAACTATTCATGCAATTATAACTTCTGGTCTACTTAAAATAAAAACCTGGCCCAACTCTAATTTACTCTCTTTTAACGTGGATAAGACAGTAGCATTATCCTATAAAGGAGCTCTTCAACGTCTTCTTCAAGCTCTTCTTAATATCAGTCAGATCAGTATCGTTGATTCTATAAAATTTCTTGGTATTTTTATAGATAGCAACCTTAAATGGTCCCTTCATATCGATTTGTTAAGTAAGAAACTAGCTTCAGCCTGCTATGCAATAAGATCTGTTTTGAAGGAAATCAATTTAGCATCTTCCAAAATAATATATTTTTCTTTGTTCGAGTCTCATCTTCGATATGGCCTTCCTTTTTTGGTGTTCTAGTACAGCTGCCCAATCTGATGTTATTTTTAAATTACAAAAAAGAGCAATACGGTATCTTTTTGGCCTCAGTAAAATAACACAAAAACTACTTCAAAAATCACGGGGTTTTAACTCTTCCCTCTTTATATATTCTAGAAACTGTTTGCTTAATTCGTAAACACCTACATCTTTTTCCAGCAAGACCTAATCATGACTACTCCACCAGAAATTCCAGCTTTGATGTGAATTTACTGATCCCGTCCGCTGAGTTAGTAAAGATATATATTATATTTCGCAAAAAAATTATACAACCATCTCTCTTTGCAACTTAAATCTACAACTTCTTTCCTTAAGAGTGTAGGCGCAAAATTTCGGGCCAATGCTTTTTAAATGCATTCATTTTTTTCGAATCCTGAGAAAACTAATAAGTATTTTTGAAAAATTTAAACGCAGAATAAAATATTACATTGTCACCGATGGCCGAAAGTCCCTAAAAACGGATTAGAAAAAAAAATGAATGCATTTAAAAAGCATTTGCCCGAAATTTTGCGCCTACGCTCTTTTAAGTTCCGTAAATTGACAAAATCCTATCTATCTGAAAGACCATATATTATTCGGTGAAAGAGTTTCTTAACGAATAACTAAGAAATTACAGGTACAAGCAACTAATTTATTTTTATCTATACTTATATTTGGGTATCACATACAGCAACTTAAATTTATTCGTAAACTAGTTCGTAAGATTTTATTATGCAATTTGCAATTTAGTTAAATTTTGCAATGGATTGTATATTTTATTATCTTTTATTTTGTGGTATTGACAATTTATGTAATTTTAGTAAATTTAAATTGTTATTATTATTTTTTGACTTTTTGTAAACTTTTCTACAAGTAAACTACAATTTTCAGTGACAATAAAGAATATCTCTATTTTATTCTAATCTATAACGTTTTTTTTATGGTATTAATTACCAACCCCATAGAGAAGGACAGTTGAGAATAAATAGCAGATAAACTTCTACATTCTGGAAGCAAATGGCACTTAAAGAAGAAGAAGTTTTTTTATCGCTTCGAAGATTTTTATTTTATAATCTCTTTTGCTATTGTTTTTCCAATTCGGTTTGTTGCCATCGCATCGTCTAGAAATGCATTATACGATTTGTCATCCCATGCATACATATAAATATCAAATAATCATAGTGATCCAGTCTATTAAATGCAGTTGATATTCAACGAGACATTAAATGCCCTTGCAAATTGCCTTATTATTTTCACAAGAGTAATTGTTGCTCAAGTATTACTAGCTGCATAATATAATCAAAGTAGTCGTTAATAATACGTTGATTAGTTTGTTAAAATAATGTGTGGGCAAGCGTGTATGCAGTTTTATGCGTTGTGCATTTCCCATTAAATTTAATCTGATAAGCCACATGCATCAACAATAATAATTGTTTGGTAATCTTAAATGTTGTATTTCTGTGATCTGGATTAGTTTGGTGCGATATCAATAATAAACAGTGGGTGTTTAATCATAATAAAATTGTTTAAAGTTCTTTTATAAGAAAAAACATATTTTTCTATTAACCAAAACATATTACGTGGTAAGTAACAAATACGAGTAATTGATAAAGAATTTATTACTGAATGTAAAAAAAAAAATAAATAAATTCTACGAATCCGAGTATAAATAATCTTCTTCTTGTTTTCCTTTTATCTAATCGTCGTATTCTATTGAAATATTGTCATTCCATCTCTTTCTAGGTCTTCTACATTCTATCTTTATCGGACTATTCTAAATATTCTATATTTTGTATTCTGCCAATGTTACTATTGCATTCTTCCTTTTCTTCTTCTTCTTTTTATATAGACATGACTCTGTCTGTTTTTCAATGTGCCTCCAGTAAGTTGTCGTTCCAACGTTTTCGTTGCCGTCTTTACTACTCTATTTGTTTTCATTTGGCTTATATGATCGTTCCATTCTACTCTTCTATTTCTTACCCAGTTCTTGATGTTCTCCACCTTGCATCTACATCGTATATCTGTGCTTCTAGCTCTGTTCCATAGTGTCTTACCATCAATTTTTCTAAGTGTTTTCATCTCTGCTGTTTCTAACAACTTTTTTGTCCTATTGTCCTGTGTCCTTTGTCCTGTGACACAGGTCTTTGAAAAACCTTTTATAAATTCTGCCTTTCGTTTCCTTCCTTCTTCTTCTTCTTCAGGTGCCATCTCCGCTACGGAGGTTGGCAATCATCATAGCTATTTTAATGTTTGCCATCTATCTTTCCTTGCATTATGAGTTACAGGATGCCATACTTCTCGCCCCGCATCACATGTCCGAGATACTGTAGCTTTCTTTCTTTAATTGTAAGTTCAACTTCCTTCTCTTTACCTATTTTTCTCAGTACTTCATTGTTCGTAACTCTATCTACCCAGGAAACCCTCATAATTCTTCTATAGGTCCACATTTTAAAGGCATTAAGTCGTCTCATTGTGTCTAGATTTAACGTCCATGATTCCACTCCATAGTATAGTACACTGTATACGTAACATTTTGTTAGGCGTACTTCAAGGGCTAATGTTAAATCTTTGCCATATAGGACCTTTTTCATTTTCATAAAATTAGAACGTGCTTTTTCGATTCTGACTTTGATTTCTGCAGTGTAGTCATTATTTTCTGTTATAAGTGTTGCTAGGTAAGTGTACTGTTTTACTCTTTCGATCTGCTGGCCCTCTACTATCAAGATTTCGTTAGTATTACGGTTGTTTTTACAAATTTTCATAAACTTTTGATATTGAGCGAGAAACCGTACTCCCTACTACACACTGCTATTTTACTTATGAGTCTTTCCAGGTCTTTTAAACTATCAGCTATTATTACTGTATCTGATGTTGTTAACTAAGACTCCATTTACTCTTATGCCGACTGTTTCATCTTCCAGAGTTTCTCGAATTACCTCTTCAGAATAAGCGTTAAATAATAGAGGTGATAGTATGCAGCCTTGCCTGACTCCCCTTTTTATTCCCATTTCTTCAGATGTCTCTTTTTCAATTCGTACTATTTCTCGCTGATTGTAATAAAGATTTGTTATTAGCCTTAAATCTCTTTCATCCAGGTTTTTATTTTTTAGAAAATCCATGAGTCGGTCATGTTTTACTTTATCAAACGCTTTATTGTAGTCTATAAAACAGACGTAAAGAGGACGGTTAACATCCAAACATCTCTGCGTCAGCACGTTGAAGAAGAATAGTGCCTCTCTGGTACCCATACCATTGCGGAACCCATATTGTGTGTCACTAATATCCAGCTCCAGTTTAGAGTGAATTCTGGCGTGGATAATTTTCAACAGAATTTTCAAGGTATGTGACATTAACCTTATGGTTCGATAGTCACTGCAGTCTTTGGCATTCATTTTCTTTGGCAAACACACAAATGCTGATGTCTAGGTTTTTCTCGTTGACCAACTTTAATAGCTCGCTTGGTAATTCATCTGGACCAGCAGATTTATTGGTTTTCATTGAGTTCCATGCCTGACTAACCTCTGATTTGGCTATCTCTGGGCGTACATCTCCCGTTTGGCTATCTACAGATGTACTAGCTTCTCTCTGGTCATGAAATGTTCCTCAATGTAATATTCCCATTTTTGTCGAGCAATATATTCGAGGTTCTTCTACTTCCTACTCCGGCTAGTTCTTTGACTTTTTTATGTAGATTAAAGTTGTCATATCTGTTTTGCAGTTCTTCTATTTCTTTACATTTTTCAGAGAAGTAGGTTTCTTTAGCCTCCCTAATTTTTCTTCTTATTTGGTTTTGAAGCTGTTTATAGCGTATCGTAGTAATTGTTTTGTTTTTTCTCCTTTCATTCATCAACTCTAGAATTTCCTCGGTCATACACTCTTTTTTCTTACATTTGGTTGTTGTAAGTACTTTCTTACTTGGCTCCAATATAGAGGTTTTGAAGAATTGCCACTGCTGCTCTACGTTGCAATTATTTCTTGGGTTTCTATCTAGATTTGTGTTGATTTCGTGTTTCAGATTTTCTTTTGTTTCTTCTGACTTTAGTTTCTATATGTTAATTTTATTGTTGTTGCGGCTTTTTGCGTCTTTTTTAGTTGAAGTTGAAACCTAGCAATAAGAAGACTGTGATCAGGGGATACGTCTGCTCCTGGATATGCCTTTACTGCCTGAATTGAGTTTCGATATCTATGTTTTATTAGGATGTAGTCAATTTGATTTCTGGCGATTTTGTTGTCTTTGTCAGCTGGCGATTTCCATGTATAAAGGCGTCGCTTGGGTAATTTAAAAAATGTATTTGCGGCTATAATATTATCCTCCTGGCAAAATTCTATTAGGCGATCTACTCTGTCGTTTCGTTCACCAAGCCCATATGGTCCTACATTAGGGTATCACTTTCCTTCGCCAATTTTTGCATTGAAATCACCCATGATCACTGTTATATCTCTAGATGCTGTGAGGTGTAATGTTTTTTTTAAGTTCGCTATAAAAGTTTTCTATTTCTTCTCCATTTTTGTCAGCAGTTGACGCATAAATCTGAATTAAGTTCATTTTTCCGTGGGTTGTCAATATCTGCAGCATTATAATTATTTTGGACATTTCCCAGGTTCATACATACTTCTTACGTTCCATGTAGCGATTTTGCAGATGGATTTGGTTATATTAAGTGAACAGGGATTTCGCTGGCTAACGGCCTGGGAAGCCCTGTCGTTACTATTGTTTCTTCCCCTGCCGAATCTTGGCATCCGAGAATCATGATTAGTAAGTTGTTGATTGTCATTTCTATAAGCCATGGCGATTTCTAGAGATACTCCATGAGTCTTTAATGCAGTGGTTTTCCGATACTTTCATTTCTCCATATTGTTTAATTCAGGCAGGCTGTGGCTCTGTTTCGTCTATTCACTTAATCTTCCACTTCAGTTTCGAGCTTTCCGTACTTTGCCAGTGTTACATTTTTATTTGTCTAACTAAAGTATTCGTTTTATTTTTGATTCGTTTATAGCGGCGGTATGCCTGTTGTGTTCTGTATTGTAAAAATGCTTTCTTCCTTTTAAATGTGGATATTTTAATGTCACTATTTCATTATTCCCAAATTACACTCATCCTTTACGTAGTCTATCCAACATGTGTTTATGATATCATTGTTTTTTTTTTTTCTTTGATGCCTGTTTTCAGGCATGGGCTATCTCCATGAGAATAACATTGAACTGATCCCTAATCATTGTCAATGTCGTATATTTCGTAACCAGGAGAGTTACGGCCTATCCATCTTTTTTCCTTCAGCTTTACCTTGGATAATTAGAAGAGGAAAGTAATATTTCTTACCTAATATTTTATGACCGAAGTTAACCTTATTGATTTTGAAAATATTCGGGAGTTCTCGATCTTAGTTTAGCTGTCTGAGGATTTCCTCAATACTCGTATGGCACGTTCAGAAAATTTCGTCGAGAATTAGTTGGTAAGACCACTTTTAAAGGCTTCTGTTTTATTAATGGTATCAGTTTTAAATCTCTCTCTTGGTATAAAAGTAAAAATGCTGCAATTGAACGCAGATATGTGCAGGTAAATTAATTTATATTTAAATGGGAATACCCCACAATTAAAGGTTAAAATACGTTTATTGACGTTTCAATTTCCACTTCGGAAATCGTTCTCAAAATACAAACATTAGTAAATTAAACAAATTTTGTTTTTTGTTACTTAGTGAAAAATTCTTCTAATAATTTAAATTTTATCTGTCTCATCTATATTGACAATTCAGACATACCTTATACATTTTAAAGTAGACGACTTTAAAATGATATTGCCAATATTGTTGAGTTGCGTTCCTGGGACGACTTTACTTATAAGATAGTTCATTCGATTACATGAAATCAACTTTAACTTGAGAATATCCGTCAGAAAAGATCATAACATGTAATTCGTCTTTAAAAAGACAAATACGTGCCATGATGACAGTAAAATTCTCCTGTTAGTGATTCCATAGTAAATTATGAGGGAAAAACCAGGAAAAAAACCTCATAATACTATCCCGACATGGTAAGTATTTGATCGTGCATTTAGTTTACCTTCAATAAACACCAAATTCCGATTTTATATGTTTGTTATTTAAAAAAACATAAATGATATATTCTCTATATGTTACTGACTTACCAATACTGGTATTTTCCTTTTAATAACTTCCTCTTTCAATATGGGTAACCAGATCCTACTACATTCTGCCGAGGAATTCGCGACACAATTGGTCTCATTTAGCATAATTAGAGCCGCTTCTTTGATTTTTCTCTTTTTACCATCCGTTTCTTTTAGGACTATATTTGAATCATTCCATTGAACCCTATGTTCATTATCCCATGCGTGTTTACAAATTTGAGATCTATCAAATTCTCTATTTTTAATATAGGATTGATGTTCACTTATTCTAACATTTAATGGTCTTGATGTTTCACCTAAATAAAACTGATCGCATTCACAAGGTATTTTATAAATGCAATTCTTTGTCCTTTCTTGTTCATTGTTAGGTTTGGTTTTGGACAAGATGGATCTCAACGTGTTTGTTGCTTTGAATGTTGTTGAAATGTTGAATTTATTTCCTATCCTTTTAAGCTTTTCCGATAATCCTTTTATGTATGGTATTGTTATTTTCCTCGTATTATTCCTTGCATATGCTGTAGGATCTCGTTCTAAGTTGTTTTGTTCTATTCGATCGATTGTTGAAAATTCCTTATTTATAAACGATAAAGGATAATCATTTTTTAATAAAACAGATGTTAACAAATGTTTTTCCTCCAAGAACGAATTTTCGTTAGAACAAGTAATTTTGGCTCTATCGTATAAGGATTTAATAATTCCCTTTTTAATATTAATATTGTGATTTGATTTGAAATTTAAATATCTGTTGGTGTGTGTTGGTTTTCTATACACCTGAGTTTCGTATCCAGTATCGTTCTTAGAGATTAAAACATCCAGAAAAGGTAATGTGTTATTATATTCCTTTTCCATGGTAAATGTTATTGTCTCTTCTTTATCGTTTATATCATTTAGGAATGTGTCCAACAACTCTGATCCATGAGGCCATATTGAGAATACATCATCTACATACCTCCACCATACTGAGGGTTTTAAATTTTGTTTAGAAATAATATTTTTGTTTCAAAATCTTCCATAAATATATCGGCTAATAATGGAGATAAACTAGAGCCCATTGCTAGTTCAAAACTTTGTTTATAGAATTCATTATTTAGTTGAAAGTATGTATTATCAGTGCATAATGTTATTAATTCCATTATAGATGATATATTTAGTCTTGTTCTAGTTGCCAATGTATCATCACTTTCTAATTTTGTCTTGATTATATTTAAAGTCTTATCTAATGGCACATTCGTAAATAAACTATTTATGTCAAAACTTACTAAAGTATTATTTGGATAAAATTCAATATTTGATAATTTATTTAAAAAATGTGTATTTTTTATAAATGTGTCATTTTTATTTGCAAAGTGGAAATTGAAACGTCAATAAACGTATTTTAACCTTTAATTGTGGCTTATTCCCATTTAAATATAAATTAATTTAAAATGCCACAAGAAAATAGCTTCAGAACAATATGTGCAGGTACTTAGAAGAATTAAGAAGAATCGAAAGCTACTGACCAGCATTGAATCTCGAAAGCTACAACACATCGGATACATTATGCGGAATGAATCTAGAGGTGCCATACAAGCCATACTGCAAGGAAAAATATTTGGAAAGCCAGTTCCAGGAAGAAGAACATCCTGGTTAAAGAATCTCAGAACCCGGTTCAACTCAAAATATACGTTCAGCTTTTTCGCGCTTTTGCCGACAAGATAAAGATTGTCATGATGATCGCACGGATAACCACATCAGGAAGAAGAAGAGTTTTAAAAGTCCAAGTCTCTTATCTGTAAAGTCAAATGCTCCATATGTAACATCGAGAGTGTTCGTAATCGCGTTTGAATCGAGACGTTTTTATTTGTAATGGTGATATTCATTTGCAAAATGTTCAATTTCAATCTACGCCATTATCTTTTCATTGCATGTATTTGAATTGCTCAACCAAGTTCTCAAGTATTGTAGTTATTACCAACAGGCTAGGAAGTAAGTTGGATTTCTATCAGCCAAGAGAGCAAGCAGGTTTTAGAGCAAGATATGGCACGAATGATCATTTACAAGTAATTAAGAACTTAATAGAAAAGAGTGTTGAATATAACAAGCCTTTAGTCATGATATTTGTTGACTACGAAAAAGCTTTCGACACAATAAGTCATCAAAAGATGTTAAAAGCCTTAACAGAGTGCCGTATAGATCATCGCTATATAAACATGATAAAATACATATATCGAAATGGGACAGCAAGTGTGAAACTGGCAGATAAAAAGACCAACGTATTTAAAATAAAAAGGGGAGTTCGACAGGGAGACACAATTTCGCCAAAATTGTTTACAACATTATTAGAGCATATGTTTAAGAACGCAAATCTGAGTGAAAAAGGAATTAATGTCAATGGAGAAATGCTTAGTCATTTGAGGTTTGCTGACGATATTGTCCTTTTTGCTGACAGAATCGATGATGCAGTATCGCAACTGGAGAAACTATACCTAGCCTCCCTACAAGTAGGATTAAAAATCAACCACACAAAAACACAAATCATGACAAATCTTGTGTTAAGCTAAAAGATTTCAGTAAATGGCATGTATATTGAAGAAACCACCTCATATAAGTACTTAGGACATGAGATACGCATAGGAAGAGATAATCAAACGTGCGAACTAAGCCGCCGCATAGGACTCACTTGGGTGGCATTCGGCAAGCTAAGCTATGTTCTTAAATCAGAACTGCCTATGTGTCTTAAAAGAAAAGTCTTTAATCAGTGCGTGTTGCCAGTACTTACATATGGTGCAGAGACATTAACACTAACCAAGAAAGTAAGAAATAAAATTTGTGTTACCCAAAGAGCCATGGAACGATCGATGTTAGGCATTTCCCGTAGGGATCGGATCACGAACAAGGAAATAAGACGGAGAACAGGAGTGACAGATGCCATAGAAAGAGGAACGTGGAACTGGGCGGGGCACATAGCTAGAATGTCGGATAACAGATGGACACAGCGAATAATACAGTGGAGACCGAGACAAGAAGCACATCGAAGTAGAGGTCGTCCACCAACAAGATGGTCTGATGACATAAAACGGATCGACAAAAATTGGATGCAAACAGCACAAAACAGAAATACATGGAAAAGACTGAGGGAGACCTATATCCAGCAGTGGATAGATCCGGGTTAAATGATGATGATGATGTACACCTGCCCCAGGATTGGTTTTCGTTACCCTATTACAGTTGCGGAAGCGTCGTTTAATTCATATGTCGTTGCTTCTTGATTTTTCTTGTTACTCTTTCTAGGATTCTAGGATATTTCACTTGGTTTCAAGCATCTTCTTGTTGAACTAATTAACGGTCTCGTTTTAGTGGTATATGTCTGAAAGCACGCAGCAGTAGAAATCCCCGCCCGAGGAGACATACATGCTCGTAAAATACAATCAACCTTCATCCTTGGGGTAACAAGAATTGGCACCTTGTGAATCTCGATACGAACCCTCCCAGTCCCAATGCTTCCCAGACACTCCAATCTCGTCCCCTACACGTATTGTTATACCTTGAGGCGACTTGTGTCATATGAAAATCCTGAAAAAAGTGCTATGATCCCTAGTGACCTTTGCTGATATGTCCAGTTCGTCTATTCGGTGTTGCAAGTGTTTTTTTGAGTCGTTTTGTAGAGTTTTGTTAGTTTTTAAAAAAAATTTGGTAGCCAAATCTGTTTTTTATTTTTATGTATATATTTTTGGAGCTGAAGCAGTTTTGTTATGTTTTAAAGGCTCTTAAAACCAGCTCAGCGAGGTCAAAAACCTCGCATAAAACAAAAGGGCAAAAGCTGGCTTGATCCTGATGTTCAGTATGCTTGGGGACTGTGAAAGCATGGTCTATCGATCCTTTTGGCTTGGAGAGTTTTCAGCAAGAGGTGTCAGAAAATTACTAAAGCGTTCATAGTGACGTCGCTTTTTGATCCTACGATGTCGGCTCCTACTATCATTGTGAAACAGAATTTAACAAACATTAATTTGTTCGCCCATAGAAAGTGAATGTGAGCTAGGTTTAGACCGTCGTGAGACAGGTTAGTTAGAGACTGATAGAGCAATTTCCACTGTGCGATCTATTAAGACTGAGCTTGAGGATTCGTCTTGTCAGTTAGACAAGACACCTGGTATATATTAAAAAATAAAGCTGAGTGTCTTCTTCTTTTGGTGCCTAGAGGTTTCGAATATTGTCGACTATTCTGGCTATAATTATTTTATTAACTGATGCTTACATAGTATTCTTACAGATTCATCATCAAGAAGTTTAAGAAATTCAGACTGTACTCCGTCTAGTCCTGAAGCTCTCCCTTCTTTTAGTGGTATTATGGCTGCTCCTATTTCTGCCACTAGTATAGGTGGTCTTGTTTCCGTAGGTATTGGGGACTGGTTCTCCCTCTCAACAAAAAGTAAATTTCGTATGTAATTTTTCCAGGAATTATCAATACTCTTTTTGTCCAAGATTACCTCTCCGTTGTCATTAACAAGTTTACTTACTCTTCTGTTTTTACATTTGCACATTGAAGTCGTCGTGTTTACTTTGTAGAATTTCGATGTCTTAGCATTTTTTCTCCAGTTCTTTCTATTGGGCTTGTAGCATTTGTAAATTTATTGAAATCCCCTCGTATATGTGTTAAATTGAAATCCCCTTATGTATGCATTATAATAACGGAGAATTTTTTCAATGTTTCTTAGTTCGTATCTTTCAATTTAAAACCCAAATAATCTTTCGTTCTTTTTACGTCGCCGCCGTCAATAATAAATCATTTTATTGTTTGTTTATGTCACAGGTGCAAATTCTTCGATATTTCTTTGTTCAAACCGCCCGATATTGCGTTTTCAAATTAATAATCACGTCTTAATTTCCGTTGTGTTTTGTTTATACCCTAAGTGCTTTGTTTATTCCAACTTAGGCGGTCAATTTTTTAAGATAATTTCGTCACTCTCGCTGGAGCCTGGAGCTGCGGTCAAGTCAAGAGTGATTATGGTTTCCAGCGTTATGTCCAAATTCTCGTCGAATTTGAATTTGTAGTTTCCTGTTTTTGTCCCTTTTCAGGGAAATCTTCGTTTTACGTTATGTAAAACAATTTTTAGTAGCAGTTAATAATGTGTATGCCGTCTAATTTTACCTGTTCCTGATTTTTAAATAGCAGAGTAATAAGTTTTGTGCCCAGTGCCGGCTTCGGCCTCAAATGGTCGATCCAATTCACAGTGTAAGATCCAGTCCCTTTTGTTCGTGTGTTCGTGTCCAGAGAGTCCATCTCCAATTTCTGGCCTCAGGTATTTAAAGTGTAATTTTTGTGAAATCCAGGTAACTCTTATTTGTGTTTAAATTTTAAAGTAAAGACAGACTTTCTTTTAACAATAATTGCTTTCGTTAAAATTTAAAAATAGTAATAATTAAAGTAGTAAATTTTATGGTTTGTTATTAGCTGTCATTGTATTTGTTCAGTTTTGTTTTAAATTTAATGTTAATTTATGACAGCTCGATTTAGCATTTTTGATATTGATTTGTTTTGTTTTCTTTAAAAGAAAGGTTAAGTTACATGTAAATTTTGTAAGTTTATAATAGTATCTCCAACTCCTAGAATTTGTAAACAGATGAAACATGTAAGTCTTTTTTGTATTTTTGTATTTTACGACTATTTGTTGTAATATTTTTGCGTTATCTATTTTTTAACTGTTTGTGGAGACACAAAAATAAATGTTAAATTTTGTTTCTTAACATTTGTTTATTTTTTTAACTAACCCTTTTTGAGTTTAATGAGAAAAAGATATGTTTTGCATTTCTAATAATTATATCTCAAGTTACAACTAGCTGTTGTAATGGTTATAATTAGGCACCTTGAAGTGGCGCTCTTTATAAATTACTAGAGGTGTTTCCTGTTTCTTTTTATTTTGTCCCAAGAGATTCATGATCATTTGTTTCATATTTTTGTAGTTGCCCAATCCAAACCCCTTGATATTTTTTACTTATCCACGACCCCAGCTCTCCTAACAAACCCTGAGTGCCGTTCGCACAAGTAGCGTTTATTTTGCTTACCCTATCCCCAAGCCCATAGTTTCTACTCCCCAATCTTCTACCCCTAAAATCTTACCCTATGGTGGGCAAAATATATCGTTACAGGCTTCTCGGATCTTTCTCTGTATATCTCGTTGTAATGTTTTATACTTAGATTTATTGTTCTTGTTTTTCCTTCTTTTTTCCATCAGCTGCAGAATCTCTGTCGTCATCCATGTCTTATTCTTACCTTCTTATTTCTTCTTAAAATTATCTTTAATGCTGTCTATCGATTTATTAAGGGATTATATCTTCTCTTCTGTGCTTTCCGTTGTATTATCGATTTTTTTGAATTTTCTATTTATTGTTTTGCTGACTATTTCTTTTAGTTCACTACATTTCAGTTTGCTTCTGTCATGTTTTTGTACAGTTTTTCGGCGTGTTTTCTTTAACTTGGTTTTATACACGCCCACTAAAGGACTGTGGTCAGATTGAATATCTGAGTTTAGTCGTTAAAAAATTTTCTTTCCAACTTCAAGGAATTTTTGTTTGTTTAAGCTTGCTTTATGAAATGAGTGAATAACTTATCACTGTTATTTAAAAAAAACTGTTCCTCTATTTCACTTCCTTTTTATTATTCTTATTAGTGAGTTCAAGCCAAAATTATTTCAAAAATTCTAAGCCACGAAAACAAAATATTTTTCACGTATGTCTGTGACCTAAAAAATTCGTCTAATATTATCGCAACAAAATGAATACAAAATTATGAACTTTACTCAGATACGAGAGATCACAGATATACAAAAGTAGTTTTAGGTTTAAAGTTTAATTTTATATTCGACTTACATCATTGTGAACTGTAACATCTTGGCCTTGCTCCAAAGTGTTTTTCCTTACTCTTCAACAAGGGCAAAACATTATTGTGTTGTGCATGTACCGGGCTATATTTAAATTGTTTAAATGCACTTTAATTATTTGTTATTTGCTAAGTAGAATGTTTGTACACGTGATGGCTGGATTTTTCTCTAATAAATGCAAACACAGACAAACATATGTACTAAACATTGCAGAAAAGCTATAAAGACCAGTTTAATTGGCGAAAAAATAAGCTATACCACATCAGTAACTATATATGGTATATAAATTTTATTACTATATTATTACTTATTATATTTCCTATTAAATTCAAATAATAAATTGACAAATATGATCGTAATGGATATGTAAAGCTAAAAAAATTTCATTAACGACAAATCCTAAAATATACAGGGTGAGTCATGAGGAACTTTACATACTTCTACCATATGAAGAGTCCCTCAGGGAGCATATCATGTGGCCACTAAAAAATGTCAACTCCTCTTCTTTATTAATCAACAGGGTGATTTGTGTAATTGACCATTTATTTCATTTTACTGTAGTGTTTATAGGGCTCATTTGATTTTTTTAATTTTTGCATGATACAGTACACTACTATCAAGCATTCGACTGGTATTAGCTAAACTAAAAAATTCCAGGACTGGCTTTGGAAAAATTAATTTAGGGATTCGTATTAAATATTACACCCTGTATATATTTTTTTAAAATGCAATAAGTGATTTTCAAACTACATAAATAGCCAATGAAAACGACATATGCGACAATGTTGTCGCACTTTTATTAAATTTTTAGTGAACGATCAAATCTTACCAAAAATAGAACAGAAGTATCAAATTATAAGGTAATTAATTTAAACAAATGTTATAAATTTCAAACATTTTAATTGAAATGATAAACTGAGTCACTGCACAACAAAAAACAGTAACTACTAACAATAACGAAGAACAATTTAAAAAAAAACTAAAAATATGTACATAGTTATGATAAACCCATAAATTAGAACTGGAAAAGATACAATAATGGTAACAAAATAAAAATAATTCAAAATAGATTTTCGAAATGGAACCCTGCAGCCTGTACACATTTTTGTTGCCGAATTGTTAATTGACGTATTGAATTACTGATACTCTGGAGATCGTTTCTAATAGTATTACAACAATGTATAATTCTATCAATTAATTGTTGTCGGTTATTAATATTCACTGCGTAAACTAGTTGCTTCAATCGTCCCCAAATATGGTAATCAACGGGATTGAAATCAGGGGATCTTGAAGGCCACGAAATAGGACCTGCACGTCCTATCCACCTGTTGCCATAAACATTATTGAGATGTTGTCTCACTGCCAGTAAAAAGTGTGGGGGTGCCCCATCATGCTGAAAATACATCCCTCGGATAGCAACGTTCGCGTTGGCAAGCAAATTCGGCAAAATATTTTGTAGAAAGTTCAAATAGACCTGCCCTGTTAAAGGACTATCAAAAAAGTGAGGACCTACTAATTGGTTATTTATGACACCAATCCACACGTTAACCGAAAACCTTAACTGAGAACGACGTTCTCGAATAGCATGGGGATTTTCTTCTGCCCACACATGTGAATTTCGTGAATTATTTATCCCGTCTCTGGTAAATTGGGCTTCATCTGTAAATAGTGTTCTGTATAGCGTTGGTCGATTATTGTTAATCCATCTACAAAATTCCAACCTATCGATCTCATCTCCAGCATGTAGTCGCTGAACCATTTGAATGTGATATGGGTATAGATTATTTTTTTGTAAGACTCTACTTACTTTTGATTGAGTAACATTGAGTTCTCGACTTACTTGTCTAGTGCTTATTGTAGGGTTCATAGTAACGGCGTCCATAATGTCATCTTCCTGCGCTTCATCTACATGTCGCTCTGTTGTTCCACTAGGAAAAGTGCCATTTTCTCGCAAATAATTAAAAACTGACCCAAATGTTGGATGACTGGGAGTTCGACGATTAGGAAATCTCCTGCGATATTCTCTACTAGCAGCCCTACCATTCCCATTACAGAATCCATAAACAAATATTATGTCTGCATATTCTGTGGTCGAAAACTGATGTGGCATTTTGAACGAAAGTAACAAAAGCTCTACCAAAACTAACACAATGTACTTAACGTAGATATGACAGAAGAAATATGTATTCTTGTACACATAAATAACAATTGATAATGACAATAATGACAATGGGTATAAAATATCAAGAAACGTCAAACGGTCAACGCCAACCTTCATTTTAAACTTTTTTAGATTTATTTTTATTTAGTACAGTTGATGCAATGTATTACTATTTGACATAAAATTTTAATCATTTACAATCAACAAAAACTAACACATACAAGAGGTTTGACTTTTTAATCAATTTAATTTATTATTTATCGAAAATAATGCCCCAATACGATCTATGAGTAAAAATTTAAAATTGAAAAACAATTGATTCTATCGTAGAGATAATACAAAGTGACAGTAAAGATGTTAATTTTCTAGGTATTAGATTATGTTGTAGGAACTCATTTTAATTAAAATGTTTGAAATTTATAACATTTGTTTAAATGAATACCTTATAATTTGATACTTCATTATGGTTGTTCTATTTTTGGTAAGATTTGATCGTTCACTAAAAATTTAATAAAAGTGCGACAACATTGTCGCATATGTCGTTTTCATTCGCTATTTATGTAGTTTGAAAATCACTTATTGCATTTTAAAAAAAATTTATACAGGGTGTAATATTTAATACGAATCCCTAAATTAATTTTTCAAAGCCAGTCCTGGAATTTTTTAGTTTAGCTAATACCAGTCGAATGCTTGATAGCAGTGTACTGTATCATGCAAAAATTAAAAAAATCAAATGAGCCGTATAAACACTACAGTAAAATGAAATAAATGGTCAATTACATAAATCACCCTGTTAATTAATAAAGAAGAGGAGTTGACATTTTTTAGTGGCCACATGATATGCTCCCTGAGGGACTCTACATATGGTAGAAGTATGTAAAGTTCCTCATGACTCACCCTGTATAAATAAAGAAAGGAATATTTGGATCCAGAGTTTTTACCTTGTTTAGGCTGTCCCCTCTTCAAGGAGTACTCCTTTCTTTTTTGCGGAGGAATGGGGGCGTAAAAAACGTGATGATTGATGCTTGTTATGTAGTGGATTGCTAGAAAGCTGGGGTTCAGAAGGTGGCATATGTGTGCCATGATGAAGCACACAAGAAGAATTGTTGGTGAAGAAAGCCAAACAAATCGAAGGAGGTACTTCAGGGGTAACCAGCCATACTAGGAACGGCTCTTAATCAGCATTTTTGTCATGCAGTTGTTAGCTGCGATATTTAATGGGGAATGATTATAGAATATCAAAATACTCAGGAAGTTTGTGTCCAGTGTTGTGTAGAAGTTTAGCTGGAGGGAACGGAACTTTTCTTTTAGGAACCCTGGTGAATATTTGCCCTCGGCGATTGCAAGACGTATTTAATGTTTGTTTTGCTCGGTTGTTCGAGCCTGTAATGGTACGAAGGAGGTACCTCCTGCTAGGAGATAGGATTCTATGATAAATATACGAAGACGATTGCGTTTCGATTTAATTTGAGTCTTTTACCACTCCCTAACACGTGTTTCTGGTTCTACCCGTCATCAGAGAGAGTTTGTAAGAAGACTCAAACTAAACCAAAACGCACCGACTACTCTAGCAATTATAGGAAAAATAATTACCAGAGTATGCTACTAGAGAACTCTAGTGGGGAAATATATATATATATATATATATATATATATATATATATATATATATATATATATATATATATATATATATATATATATATAAATATACCCAAGCTTAATCAAGCCATTCAGAGCGATGCTGGGAATATTTAAATTCCACTATGCATCAACAATTTACCCATATAAATTACCATCATTATTGTACTCATTGCGTCGAGTAAGTACGATAAATATACGAAGACGGTTGCGTTTCGATTTAATTTGAGTCTCTTACCACTTCCTAACACGTGTTTCTGGGTGTACACGTCATCAGAGAGAGTTTTTAAGGATAGGATTCTGTCCTTACTAGGTGTCAGATTAGCCACCTGATACTGACTGCACTTTCTCATGCAGAATCTAGGGATTTTCCTTTTGGTAGCCATAATGACGTTAATGACGCATGCCTTATATTCGATAATCGGTCTTTTAAAGGTTTTGTAGGTGTGCAATAATGTTTTAGATGGCGTCCTTCCCATTTTACCGGCTAACACTGCGAGGAGTTTAAACCTTTTTCATACCCTGTCTAGGCCATGAACATCGCGACAGTTTGAGGATTTGAATAAGATTAGTTGTGTTTTGGAGGGATTTATGGTCATTCTCCATTTATTGCACCACCTAATAACTCGGTCTAAGTAATTTTGCGCTTTTTCGAATACAGAAAATTGTCCAAGCTCTCTGTGTGGTCTTGACGTGAGGAGTGCAGTGTCATCAGCGTACAAAAAAAGGGTTTCTGATCTATGCTGAGGGCGGGGATGTAACTATTGTAGACTGTGTATAATATTGGATCAAGAATTAAGCCCTGGGGTACTCCAGCTTGTGGAGTAAAGGGTGTGGATAGAATGTCGCCAACTTTGATCCTGATCGTCCGATTGGAGATAGCAATTTATTAGTTTAGCGAAAGGTGTGGACAATCCAGCAAGGTAGTGTTTTTCGATCAATCCTATGTGCCAGACCTGATCGAATGCCTTCTGGACGTCTAGGAATATGTCTATGACGTGTTTCCTTTCGTTAAGTGATTGTGAAATGAAAGTTGTTGCTTCAATGCATTATGCGTGTAATATCCAGCCCTGAATCCGAATAGATAATCTGGAATGGCGAGGTGAGCGTATAGGAATTCTACGAGTCTTTCCTTAAGGATCCTCTCGTAGACTTTACCTAGGGTGCTCAGTAGAGAAATGGGTCTATACGATTCAGGGTTGGTGAGGAGTTTGCCTTGTTTGAGAATCATAACAATTGTCTTGTGGATTGTTGAGAATGATGTTGTTGACTATGAGATGTGATCGTGGCTGACTTTTTTGCTTCGTTAGGACTTTGAGTTGATTCCAGAATTTAACACCCTCTCGGTGATCAAGGTCGGCCGTGGCACGCATCCACTGTAATTGTTTCAGCCTGTTCACTTCCAACCCTATAACCGCCGAGAGCCTGGTATACTGTTTTGATGAGGGGGTCTCTAAATCTTTTATACTTTCTGATTCTTTTGCAGAGCTTTTTGCTTTTGGAACCAGCAGACAACCAACATAACGTCATCAGAAACCAAATTGACTACCTTCTCATCTGCAAGCGATACCGAAATTCCATAAAATCAGTAAAATCATACCGGAGCTGATGTGAGATCAGATCACAACTCAGTTGTAGGAAGGTTTAGAATTAATCTAAAAAAGCTTGTGACTAAAACTAAAGTAGAGAGGATACAAGTATCCCGTTTGAGAGATCCATCAACAAAAGAGCAAGTCACACTAAAAATTAAAGAAGAGCTCACCAAAATAGAAATTATTCCTACTGAAGATACGAACAAGAAATGGCGCATATGTTAAAAGATGCTCATATACGCACATGTGAGACAACACTAACACCTAAGCTGATCAAGAACAAAAATGAATGGATGACCGATGAGATTCTGGATCTTATACCAAGGAGATCTTATAAAACCAAAGACCAAAACAAATAATATTATACACACAGAAATAAGGAGAACGATCAGAGATGCAAAGGAAAGATGGTATAGTGACAGATGCGAAGAGATTGAGCACTTGGTAGAGAAACATGATAACTTAAACCTTCATAAAGAAATCAAGGAAATAACAGGAACTAATATTAAGAAAAAATCAAACATACTGCTGGATAAAAACGGCAAAATAATTATAGACGTCGGTGAAAGCCTTAAAAGACGGCAGGAATATATTCAAGAGCTATTTAAAGACGAACGGACTGAGATAGTACTAGAGCAGGAAAAGTTCGACAACGGCCCAGACATAACAGAAGATGAGGTATTAGAGGCGATAAAGCGAACAAATAACAACAAGGCAATAGGTCCTGACGAAATACCTGTAGACATGAGGCATACGCTCAAAATATTTTTAAAAATTATACACCGGAGATTACACAACAAACTTGAGCAGGACATAAGTGACACACAATTCGTAGACTTTACCTATGGTGCTCAGTAAAGAAATGGGTCTATACGATTAAGGGTTGGTGAGAAGTTTGCCTTGTTTGCGAATCATAACTGTGCTGGTCGATTTCCATGGAATTATAAAATAATTCAGCATAAGAGATGCATTGATTATGTTGGTGAGCAACATAATGTGGATAATATTCTCTGGAAGATTTTTAAGGCATCTTTCACGGCTAGGAGATGTGTTTTTTCCAATTCTCAGTCACAGGGGCCATCATAGGGTAAGGATGAGGCCCCAAATGTGCCTGAGGGTAATAGAATACATCTTCCACTCTCCGTTCGGCTTCCCTTTCACTGAAATTAGGATTATTAGGGGAAAAGAGTGCGACCTGGAGTGTATTTTTGAAGGCTTCGGCCTTGTCTTGTGGATTATTGAGAATGATGTTGTTAGCTATGAGATGTGGTCGTGGCTGACTTTTTTGCTTCGTTAGGACTTTGAGTTGATTCCAGAATTTAGCACTCTCTCGGTGATAAAAGTCGGCCGTGGCACGCATCCACTGTAATTGTTTCAGACTGTTCACTTCCAACCTGATAACCGCTGAGAGCCTGTTATACTCTGTTTTGATGAGGGGGTCTCTGAATCTTTTATACTCTCTGATTCTTTTGCGTTTAGTTTTGATTAGTGCGATGCTTTTGGGTAGAAGAGTTGGATTATATGAATTGTATCGTGTTATTGGAATTGCCAGGGATGAGGCTTCTTGGAGAAGCTTCTCAATTATGGAAATTCCATTATGTGTTGACATATTGCCTAACTCTGGTCGACTATAGACATGCCACGGTGATTGAAGAACGTGACTTCGTTGTTGGTGATTCTGGAAATGGGCAGCTCTAGAAGAAGGTCTGAGAGCATTCTGCCGGGGACGTTTATGAAGGTATCACCAAATTGAGTATGTCTGCTATTCAGACCGTTCATTAAAACCGCTTTGTCGAGTGTGGAAAAGTACTCAAAAAGAGGTACGGAAAGGGGTATATCTGGAGGCTTGTAATGGGAAATTCTCGTAATATTGTTGTTATTTGGTAGGTGTATGTCAACTGCCAAGGTAGTCGATGTCACGGAGCTGGTTATGGATGTTTGGAAGAGGAGTGTGAGGTGAGGTAGGTATGTTTTGGTGTATTAAAAGCCAGTCATGGTATTACCATGCCTGGCCTGGCTTTTGGCTGTGTGATATAATAGTATATCCAGTAAAATTTGGTGGGATTTTCAGAATATTTCAGGAGTATTTCAGAAAATTAGAAAGATAGGTTAAATATTTTGAGAAATTACTGGACTTTAAGAAGATGCATGTGAAGATGTTTCACCATCAGAATTGATTTAAGGCGTTGCATTACATTCTTTAAATCATTGTTATTACCATTACCATGTATCAATAATACTGTATCATCTGCAATATATAGGTTAATTAAAATTTCTCCATTTGTCCATTTGTATAAAATGTACAGCTGGTTCCTAAATGATATGACTCTTAGTAAGATTTGATCATTTTGAGCAGTGTATTTAATTGTTCTGATATTATATTCTATTTATTATGACAAACAAATAATAAAATAAACAAACAAACAACAAACAATTGATTACATAAGTTAATTCATAAATTGTAATAATTATTGCTTTATGCTTTAATTCTGCGCCAAGTTGTTGTCTTTCTTCTCGGAAGCTGTGACATAATTCTTGCAGTTTTCGCATCTTCAAAAGGATTATCTTCTAATCTCTCCAAAAGCGTACAATTTTCATGAGCGGTAGATATTTGGTCTCTCTCTTGTTCTCTCGATCTTTTAATAATATTAAAAACTGTTGTTCTGCTTACGCTAAAACAATATTACGTAGATATAAAGTTTTGAGTGTGTGGCTCATTAAAGCTATTGTTCTATGACCTGAACAGGTTGTTACACTTGATTTGTTAGCAATTGCTACAAAAGTCGATTGCTGCCATTGTTTTTGGATTGTGACAGTCTGATATATTAGATTAAAGAGTTCTACCATTTCACCAATAACATATTCATCAATGAGCTTTAATAACACGATTAGGACATCATTTGGTCCAGGAGCTCTGTCGTCTTTTGTGTTTTTGCATATAGTTTTTTGAAGGCATATATGCCTTCTTCTTGTAATATTGGTAGTACTGTATCATCTGTGGTTTCTAATAACTGTTCTGTAATTGGTTCGTCGACGCAATCTCTCCTTCAGATCAATAATTATGTTTCCTTTATCATTTTTGAAGATATTTTTCGATTTTTGTGTAAATTAAAGCTACATATTATACTTTCTATCCTTATCTTCTATTTCCTTGCCTCTGTCGGTGAACCACTTCTCTTTTGGCTCTCGAAATTTTCATTCTGATATTTTCTTCTGATCTCCTATGTATCTTTTGCGTTACGTTCTCTTCCTTCTTTCATAAGCTCAAGATTTTCTACTGTCATCCAAGGTTTTCTTTTTTTCTCCAAGTGGTTTGAGGGCTTCTTTTTTATAGTTTATTTTTATGAACGAGAGAGTAATTAGCATAATTTTAACTGGTAGCTCCGACCACTCCATGGGCGTGCTCAAGATTAATTGAAAAATTACTTTGAATAATTGTAAAAAATAAATGAATTATTTCAGTGTTATAAAGTGTTATGTGTATGTAAACAAAAGTGACCTCTTTTATCACACACTATATTAGAACTGACTGGCCTACATTAAAAAGGGTTTTAAAAAATTCACATTTTTTTTAATTTTTAAAAATTACAAAAGAGAAAAAGAGTTTTTAAAACCGTCTAAGGTATGTTAAATAGATGAATAAAAATATTAATATAAAACTTACAGCTACTTGTTACAAATCCAAATCAGATTCAGAAGATGAACTTTCAGAACCAAGATTTATAATAACTGGCTCGATCATTTTATCAGTAATATTGTCCAGCTTCCACATTTTTTCCTCTTCTTTAATAGTGTGATTTACTACCTTTTCCCAGTTTTCAGGTTTTACATTATTTACGGCCTCCAAAACCAACTGTTTAACATCATGAATTTTAAAAGTGGTATTTTTTCTTGAAACTTCACTCTTTATCTGTGCCCATACCAGTTCAATCGGGTTTAATTCACAATGATATGGTGGGGATCTAAGTACTGTCATTCCACGATTTTTGGCAATTTCATCAATTTCGTATTTTTTAAATTTTTCTTTATGAAGGGCACACAACGAATAAAGTTCCTTTCTTATAGATCCGGGATGGTACGTAATATTTTTTGAACTCAGTCAATTCTGCAAGTCTTTTTTTAACCACTTGGTTGTGGGCAGTCCTTCTATAAGTCTGGAGTGATAACTTGCATTATCCATTACTATTACACAGTTCTTAGGAAGAAGATCTATCATTTGTTCGAACCATTCTTGAAAGACATCAGCGTTCATGTCTTCATGGTAGTCACCAGTACGAGTTGATTCAAAAGTTAATAAACCACCTTCAACAAAACCGTCTGAACTGCCAATGTGTACTATTATCAGCCTGCGTCCCTTTCCTGATGGTGGGTTTAAACCAGTAGATAAGTTATTTACAAAAGCGTGCCTTTAACTTGTAACAGTTTCATCCTGCCAAAATTTATTTGGTGTATGACCCTCGTTGATCCATGTTTCATCAAGATAAAATATTTTTCTTTTTTGGTTTCTCATTTCCTTTATGGTTCTTAGAAAATGTCTTCTCCATATGACAATATCGCTTCTTTCTAATAAAATAGACTTTCTGGGATTCTTTTTCCAGCGGAAGCCTATTTCTTTTAAAAGTTTCCATAACGTACTTCGACTCATTTCTGGGTAATCCTTATCATCTCGAACTGAGACAAGAACTTTATCCAATGTTGGAAATTCTTGTCTAAAGAAGAATTCATGCACTTTCCGTCGAAGTCCTTCTTTAAAATGATATTCTATTTGAAATTTTGGTTTCCCTGGAGCATTACGTGGCATTTGAAAACTACCACATTTCTCTTCTTTAATAACTCTGTAAATCGTAGATTTCCCAACACCAAGTGTACTGCTAACTAACTCAATGGTCTCACCAACACTTTCACATAAACGTTTGTCTGTAAATGATTTAAAACAATTAAATATTAATGTTTTTTCATTAACTGTTAGAGGACCAATTTTTCGGCGTTTACACGGCACTTCCAAATTTTCCATAACACTAGTATACACAATAAACTGCACCTTGCAACTGAAGTACCTACTTTTAGTGAACTGTTAAGAATTTTGAATACGCCACTTGGACCTTCCTATATACAAAATGGAAAAACCCACTATCACATTTTCTATGGAATAAGTTTAGAAGGTAATTATCTAGTCAATTACTGTCGTAGATTCCTGGAACTAAGGAATTAAATGTTTGATTGTTGAAACTCTTACTTCGTGGAATGCACTCATTTCAGATAAAATAAAACGTTTTATTTTATCTAAAGAATTAAACTTTATTTTGCAAATAGGTAGGTACTTATTAAACTTTTATTGGTTATATATAACCAATAAAATAAACATCTTACATTTCTTGCAAATTCATTAGTACCTGTTAACTTCCTTCACTCCGACACTGGCAACCTTATTTAGGGATTAGTAACCCTCCCAACTATTGTATTCTATTCTGCTCCAACCTTTATACCTGGTGGTCATACTCAATTTAAAATTGTTTTCCTATATACTTCTGTAAATTTGTTGACAAATATCTGTTTTTCATTGAGTCACCCGTATCAACAGTTTAGGGATTTGCATACATAATTTATTGTTTTATTACTCTCTCATACATAAAAATACACTATAACAGACATACGGTCATATTAAATTTTCCCCTAAGCTCAAAATTTTCTACTGCTATCCAAGGTTTTCTTTTTTCACCAAGTGGTTCAAGGGTTTCTTTTTTAACAGACATACGGGCAAGTTGAATTTTCCCCATTTATCGTCAATAGCTCCAGTTTTCTTCGCATTATCTTGTTTGACTTTGATTAAGTTCTCGTTTATTTTAAATAATACAATAGCCGATATAATAGAAATAAAATTTGCATAAATAAACAAAAAAATCATGTCGGTTTATTGAAGTCTGTTGAAGTTCATTCATTCATTAGACTAATGACAAGTCAACGAAAATATTTACCATCATAATCGAATTATTTTGTTTTTCGTTGTTTGCTTCAATTAACAAAAGCATCATATGTTAGGGACGTCACCGAGAACAATAGTTATGTGCATTATAAAGAGCCAAAACCAAGTGTTAGCGACATTTAAATTAATTATAAGTTTTGGCTCCCGTATAAAATAGTATTGCTCTAGCGTGGATATTGAGCATCGGATCGGACTTCAGACCTCAGTCAATCAGCGGAACTTGATAGCGAAGTTTCTGTCCGATTATCGTCTTCATTCAGCAGTTCGCGTCTTCATCAAAGTGTTTATTTATCGAGTTGAGCGCGACTATTGAGTTTTGTTTGTGTAGCTAATTTGATTGTGTCATTGTTGGTATGTACAAAACAATTTACACTAATTTTTCGTTATTGGAGCGACTGATATTGAACAGTTATTGGCCTACATTGTTAAAATGTTTTTGTTTGAGGCCGCTATCTTCTAGTACCGGCAATTTGACACGTTTCTTTTCATAAACAAATTAATTAATACATTACGAATAATCTGTAAAACCATATTTAAAAATTAATGATATTTTGTAGTTGTGTACAATATTGAACAAGGCCCTTTTATTTTTAATTAATACATTTATATACTCATGGACAAAAATATCGAATATTTTGGAAGTTTTTATTTATTTATTTTTTTTTGAAAATAAATTCTGGTCAACCAAATCGTTTATTGTGAAGAAGAGTTTATTTTAACAATATTCAATGAACCATTTTAAATTTTATGCGGAGAAAATTGCGAAAAAGAATAATGCTTAATGTTAGGTAAATAGTTCTATAAGTTCACTAATAAATGAAAAAATAATTTTTAAAAAATCTTCATTTGCATACTCTTGCCCCTATAAATGGGACAGTAGTACGCAAGTGGCGTATTTTTGCACAAAACTAAAATGTATAAAACCTCAAATAAAAGAGATGGTAGGCGTTTAAAAGAAACCTTTTAGTTCAGGAAATGAAGCTCGAAAAAAATTAAAACCTCGCAATTTTTTCGTCCTGCATGAATTGAGGTGAAATTTTAACAGAAGGTAGGTGATAGCCCAAGGATCAAAATCTATATCGAACCGAAGTGCGCTGAAGGGTTTTAGGGGTGAAAACTACCCCTAATTGTCAAAAATTATAAAATAACATATTAAACCTGAATATGGGTAAGATTTGGTTTGAATTAGTTAAATAATGATTATTTTATACTTTTGAATAGATTTCCATCATATTTCAACCCTTAAAAAGCTACCCTTGTTAGAGAATAATGTAAAAAAATTACTAATTCTAAAAAAATGATTTCGCCTTGGATCGATTTGGATAAAAATTTGGATTTAAGCTCAACTCACCCTCTGCTTTATAGTTTATGTCATGCCGATGAACCCTGATTGTTCTTAGGGGTGAAAACTACCCCTAATTTTCAAAAATTGTAAAATAACATTACAAATCTTAAGATGAGTGAAATTTGGTTTGGATTAGTTAAATAGTGATTTTTTATACTTTAAAATACAATTTTATAAATTTCCAACCCTTAAAAATCAATTGTTATGAGTGCTATAGGTGAAAACAATTTTTTGCCAAAATTTTGCAACTTTTCAACTTTTGAAAATCACCCTTTACAACATTGCAGTTTTTATAAACTAATTTAATAGATATAAATTGAAAAAAGTAGAATTAAATACAAAAAAATTTATCAACATAAAAAGGCACCATATATTCTTATACATTTACATAAATAGTTGAAAATATTTACATTTATAGGTAAAACAATTATAATATTAATTTTATTCGTCATCAATTACATCTTCATCGTGATCTATGTCATCCTCATCTTCTTCAATTATTGGTGGACTATTATTGCATACTTCACCTGAGCACCCAGAACAAGTAGAGTTACAGTATAAACCAACTTTTCTGCACCCACATGAAACACCGCATCCTTTTTTGCATTGGCAAAAAATAATTTTCAAAAGTTCATCGGGTGTAGGTTGTTTGTTCATGCGTACGGGTAATAACAAACCATCTTAGGAATACCATCCCCAATCTGTTGCTCTGATATTTTCATTGCCAAGCCACTGTTGAATTTGGTAATAGCATCTTTTTGAATGCTCATCCAAGGCATCAACAGTGGGCAGAAGGGATGATAGCTTAACCGCACAGTTTTTCGTTGTAGCTTTGATGAACTATTCGTACCGCATCTGCTCGAGAAAAGCTTCCAAATCTTTTATTTTTTTTAACTTGGTAAGCTGCGTGTCTTTAACAGTTCCGTACAACATTATTGCACAGTATCTGTCAGCATCTAAAATATCTTCTATTTTCCGGAAAAAAAATTAATTGGTTTTTTTAACGTATTTCCTTCATTTTTAACGATAGAGCGTTTCTTGGAAAACGATTTTATAGAGGTTTTTAAGAGCTACAAGGATCTGTGAATTAAATCTTTTTGGAACCCTTGGTTTTTAAATGGGGTGAGTTTAAAGGGCTCGAAAAAGATGGTGCTTGATCGTAAATCGATGCTTTAAACGGCTATATCTCGCCAAATATTCATTGTACAACAAATATAAATAAAGGAAAATTTTAGTCATTAAAAAAGCTACAATTTAGTACATTTTTATTTTTTTCATATATTCAGTATTTTCGGGAATATTTAAAAAAAAGAAGGGTAAAAAATATGAAATTGTAAATCGTTTCTCGCTTTAAGCTGTACTTTTTCTAAAACTAAGCATTTTAAATGGGTCAAACTTCTTGGACGTATTAACAATACATGTACAAAGAGAATTGCAGAAGGGTGAAGATCGATTTTAATTATGGGGGTAGTTAGGGGGTTGTTTTCATCGATTTTTTTCTTAAAAAAATGAGGTATTGACCTTATTTTCATCATAACTCACTCAATTTTTGAGCTAGAGTCTTTTTTTTTATGATAGGTCTATTTATGCTCCCTAAAAAAGGTTATATGAGTTTTCTTCCAAAAATGCATCATTTTCCCGATATTTGACTTTGAATCTTTCAAATTTGGCATTTGAAGAAAACCGCTGAACATTGATAGGCCGTATTTCGGTTCCTATTATATCGCAAAAACATTTTAAAAAATGAATTGTATTTGTCTTTTTAAAAGCTACAAATTTGTTCTCTACAATTTTTTTGATAAAATGCACCATTTTCGAGTTATTCGCGAAAAATCGATTAAAAACGTCGATTTTTTCTTCTAAAAGTTGTTACTTTCAATCGCGAATAACTTGAAAAATATCAGTTTTACAAAAAAAATGTATAGAACATTTTTTGTTTAGAATTACTTTTTTAATTGAAACCTGTGGTTAAAACGTAAAAAAAAATTTCACCCCCGAGATGGGGTGGCAACTACCTCCAAGGCTTTGGCGCACCTTGGTTCGATATAGATTTTGATCCTTAAGGTATTACCTACCTTCTGTTAAAATTTCAAGTCAATCCACGCAGGACGAAAAAATTGCAAGGTGAAATGCTTCATTTCCTGGACTATTTATAAAAAAAAAACCAAACGTAAAATACAAAACGTTAATCTAAAAGTGAATTGTATCTTCTGTTGTCTCACGAAAACGAAATATTGTGGACAGTTGCTTAAAAAATACGCCTTCATAATCATAATCATTTACTTGGTAGACTTTGGCGACAAATAATCTGTATGATTTTTTTCCAAAAACCGTCACTACGATAAAGTCATCAGTTAAAATATTTGGTACAACATCAATACTTTCTGATAGGAGAGTGCTACTGATTCATCAGATGATGATTCACTTTCAGGATTGATCTTTTGATTCTTCAGTAATATTTTCCTCTCCTTCTCTTTTTCTGCTTCCTCCTTTTCTACTTGTTCTTCTAAAAGTCGCTCCTTATTAGATGTCGATTTGGGTCGACTTCAAACTTTTCCAGGTGCGTTTCTTTTTATCTTAATTTTTGGGAAGGGAATAATGTCTGAAGGTGAAATTACTGACTGTTCTGATGTTGATGAGGAGTTCTTCTTCTTCTCGTTGAAACTGGATAAAAACGTGACCTTCATCTTCACCCAAATCTTGGTCTGTTACTTCCGCTGGCATAAAATCTACGCCCGAAAGAATATTTTTATCTAGTGGGTAGATTCCTGTAGAGCGAAAGCCCTCTCTTGCTATATCTACAGTAGCAGTTTTTGCAAATGCTGTGGAAAAGAGACCAGTCATAATCAGCTTTTAATGGTTTGAAAAATGTCCGATCGAGTGGCTGGGTCTTATGGCTACTATGTGGTGGCAGGCTTAATAAGTGGATGAAATTATGTAATCACGTAATTTTTTTTATAGCCCTTTTTCTATCCGAATTGTCGAATAAAGGCCTCTTCCATTTGTCGCCATTCATCCCTGTTGTGTGCTAGTCGTTTCCACATTGGTCCTGCGACTCTTTTGATATCGTCGCTCCAGAGCATTTGAGGTCTTCCTCTTGGTCTCTTCGCATCGTACGGTCGCCAGTTTCCGACTTCTTTGTTCCATCTACCATCTTCGAGACGTTCGTTGTGTCCAGCCCATTTCCATTTTAATTTAGCTGCTTGTTTCGCGGCGTCCTTTATTTTTGTTTTGTTCCGGATTGCTTCGTTCGTTTGCCGATCTATTAGTGAGATACCAAGCATCTGTCGTTCCATGGCTCGCTGAGTTTTTCGAATCTTGTCCATGTTCTTTTTTGTGAATGTCCAGGTTTGAGCTCCGTAAGTGAGAACGGGAAGGATACAAGAATCGAACACTTTGGTTCGAAGGTTTTGGGGTATCTTTTTGTCTTTCAGTATGTATAAGAGTTTTCCAAATGCGGCCCATCCCATTCTTACTCGTCTGCTTATTTCGGTAGTTTGGTTTTCTTTGTTTACCTTGATATTCTGACCAAGATATATGTATTCTTCTACATGTTCCACTTTTGTTCCTTGGATGCTTATCGTCGGTTGATCATCTTTATTCGACATTAGCTTAGTTTTACTCAGATTCATTTTCAGTCCTTTTTTTATGGATTCCGTATGAAGCTCATCGATCATCGTCTTCAGTTCTTTCTAGCTGTCGGCTATTAGTACTACGTCATCTGCATATCTTAGATGGTTTAAATACTTTCCGTTTATCGATAGTCCCTTCGTTTCCCAATTTAGTGATTTAAAGATGTCTTCAAGTGCGGCAGTAAATAGTTTTGGAGATATGGTGTCTCCCTGTCTTACTCCTCGGTTGATTTTTATTGGCCTCGTTTTCATTCCGTTATCCATCGTGACTACCATTTCAGCGTGTTGATATATATTATGTATTAATATCATCTATCCTATATCTAGAATCTATTCTGCTGTTGACCAGTGCTTCCTCAATAGCCCATAATTCTATGCTGTCAAAAGCTTTCTCGTAGTCTATAAATGCTAAACAGATTGGTAAATTGTATTCGTTAACTTTTTCTATTAGGACCTTTAGTGTGTGAAGATGGTCACATGTACTGAACGCTTTTCTAAATCCGGCTTGCTCTACTGGTTGATATACATCGAACTTTGTTGTCAATCTATTTGTAATTATTTTTGTGAATGTTTTATAAAGTTGTGATAGTAGTGATATTGGACGATAATTTTTCACATCTGTATTGTCCCCTTTTTTGTGTATTAATATTGTGTTAGCAGTATTCCATTCCTTTGGTATGTTTCCTTCAAATAGGCATTTATTAAAAAGTATTTTTAGGTACCTGATGACTTCTTCTCCGCCTTCTTTCAACATTTCTGCCAGAATTCCATCACTACCCGGTGCTTTATTTCTTTTCAATTCTTTAATTGCATTTTCTATTTCTACTTCGCTTATTTCGGGCATTACTTCAGAATTTACGTTTGTTATTTGTCTTTTCAGATTTTGCTTTGAAGAGTCGGGGGGATCGTTTCTTGAGCGGTATAACTCGGTATAGAAGTTTTCAACTATGTTTGATATCTGAGCTTTGCTTGTTTCTAGTTGGCCTTGTTGATTTTTCATAGTTATAATATTTTTCTTTCCTAATTTCGGTTTGGTATATTTCAGACTTCGATTTTTCTCATCATGTAATATTAAATATGTAATATGAAATGTAATAATATGGATGAAATAATGGATGTATCCCCAACTACCCTAATGGTATTTTACTCTAAACTTAAATGCTAATTTGAATTGCTTAACCAAGTCTTTTTAACTGAAACAAGCTCTAGTTCTTATTACTGCTTGCATCCTTCTCGGCATGCTTGCAAGTACATTTTGGACATATCCCTAAGGAGTTGCAATCCATTCATCCTGTGGAGCAAGCCGAAGCTGCTCTATCGTATGTGGAACGAGATTTCTTTGTCGTATGCGGTGTTTTAGCTAATCCCATATATTCTCTATTAGATTTAAATCCGGGCTAAATGGTGGCTAATATAATCTTCGATTTTGGACCTCATCAAGTTAATTACTTACTATTGGCAGCGGCATGTGGTTCAGCATTTCAGTTACACTTTTTATTTGAAACATTTTTCTGTACGGCGTATAGATTATTTGTAAATCGATTTTTTTGCGTTTTTACATTCCTGCGGGGCGGTTTTAGGGGGAAGCCCGGGGGTAAAAGTGTTAAACTTTTTTAGGGTCTCAAAAATAATACTGTCGACAAAATTCAGCTTAGGGTTTAGCTTAGATTTTTAGGATTAAAATCTCTGACCACTGGACTATTAATTAATTACATTATTTGTTACATTCATTGCATATTAAGTACTACGGTTTATATTTTGTATTAGTTGTGTATTCAATAAAAATAATTTTGTTATAAATGTGAAAAGACCTCAAAAACTTCATATAAATCTGATATTTCTTTTATCTTCTCACATTGCATCATAAAATTTCCCGCGTAAAATAACCGACCGTTGTGACGGATAATGACGGCATCCCTACAATCTTCACGTAGAATTGCATCATACGATACGTTTTGACGAATGAATCGCGTTCACAGACACCAGCATAAACTGTTGTGTCGAACGTAGACCACTAGGTCATTGTGATGCGCAGCACGCTACTTATACTGGGTGTCCTTTTAACATGAAAACGATAAAAAAGTATGTGTAGTTAAATATTTTTATTTTTTGATCAATTTGTTTAGGATAAACACATTATACCCCTTTTCAAAAAAGCAGATAAATCGGACCCGGAGAATTACAGAGGAATTAATTTATTAATTAAAGACAACACTAAAATTAACAACCAAAGTGATAACAAATAAACTGATTACTGACAACTACGAGTGGTCCAGGTAAGGAGAATGTAACAATATTATCTGCGGCAAATGTATTTGGAGACAAAGTACCACCATGTATTGTATTTAAAGGAAAGTTCGTATGGGACCAGTGGATGGCAACACAGGAGCCAGATAATCTTGATATAGCATATGCAGCTACTCCAAACGGCTGGATGGAAACGGACATTTTCGTCAATTTCTTAAAAAAATACATTTTTGAATGCTGTGGGACAACAAAGACCACTATTATTGATATATGATGGTCACAGCACTCACGTAAATACAAAAGTCATCGAATTAGCTCGTGAAAATGAGATTACCATTCTCAAGTTGCCGCCACACACATCGCATTTACTACAACCCTTAGATTTGTCCGTGTTTAAATCCTTTAAGACTGAGTGGGACAAAAAATTGGTGGCTTGGCAGCGAAGAAATCAAGGAATAAAAATGCCGAAGCGAACATTTTCTGAACATGTTCGTGACGTGTGGTATGGTACAAAGCCAGAAATCATCCAAAGCGGATTTCGGAAAGCGGGAATATTCCCATACAAAAATGACGTTGTAGAAGAAGATAAATTTCACCCCGATGCCTATAAACGTTGGAAGGAGATAAATAACAAAACTGCGAATCAAGGTGACGAAAATATGGAAGCAACTCTAAAAGATTTACCGCCATGGGTTTCTTTTGAAGACTTGCTTTTGAAAATAGTCAAACCAATGCCTCGTTTGGAACCAGTAAAGAAAACACGAGTAACTCCTGGTGCCGAGGTTATAACCAGTAATGATTATTACCAAAAATTACAAGAAAAAGCAAACAATAGTATTGAAGCAGTGCCCAGCACCAGTGGGATAAAGTATCAGCGGAAAATAAAATCTAGACGACGAAAACAGCATAGTTCCAGTTCTAGTGACGAGTTATCTGATATAGATCCACCGTTAGATGATGATTCTTTGGATAATGATTCGCTAGATGATTTGGTTGAGGACATCCTAGATGACGATATGGGCAACAATATTGAAAATTTAAAGGAAGATTTTGAGTGTGGACAGTGGCTTGTAGTGAAATATACCGGAAAGAAATCTGTGAAACACTTCAGTGGAACAATAGTGGGATTTGACCAGGAAAACAACAATCCAATTGTTAAATTCACGAAAAAGAAGAATAACAATTATACATTTTACTGGCCAGATAATGATGACACTGACACTGTTTCCAGGGAAAATATTGTCATGATATTGCCACATCCTGTAGAAAATAGAAGAGGAAAATCGTTCCAGTTCAGTGTATCTTTCAAAGGATTGAATTTCGTATGCTAGGAAATTTAGCTTTTATATTTTGTTCTCATCAAAAAATTTTGGACTTTTTATAAAAATAAATATTACTGACACTAAATTTTATGTTTCTTATTCGCAATTGCCCCATACATAGTGAAATACACAACACATATAATAGCCACATGCTATTCCCACTTGCCCCACAGTCTGGGGCAAGTGAGAATATTTGATCAGGTAACGAAAAAAAAATTGTATTTGATAATGTTTTCATAATTAACACGTGTTACTAAATCAGTACTAATTAGAAACTTCTAATGACTTTATATACTAATTGTGATTATTCTAGAATGCATACTTCAGTTTTAATAGTGACATGAACATCATCTCTAGAAAAATGCGTTCGCTCTTACCCTGACTTACCTTATTTATTAGACTTTTTTGGAAAGTATTGGCGAAAACTACATCGTCCCCTAAATGACTTCAATTTTTCATCAATCGTAAACATCGCAACAATCGTTGTATTAAACACGGATGGAACGGAAGAACCAGAAATCCAAAGAAGAATAGTAGAAAGGGAAACAAAGCTTATTTTTCACTCAATCATGTGTTCCGCTCCAAAAACACACACTGGAGATCGAAAATCAGGGTCTACAAAACTATCATCAGACCAATAGTATGTTATACATGCGAGACATGGGTGATGACAGAAGAGACAAAAAGAAAACTGGAAGTCTTCGAAAAAAAAGTCCTAAGAAAGATATTTGGACCTATTAACGAAAACGGAATATGGAGATCCAGGTATAACCATGAACTCTACCAACTGTTCAAAGAGACACCGATCTCAGAATTCGTTAAACTTCAGAGACTTCGCTGGGCTGGTCATGTAGTAAGAATGGAGACAGAAAGATTGCCGAAAAGTGCCCTAGCTAGTAAAATGCAGGCCGCAAGACCAAAAGGAAGGCCACGGAAAAGATGGGAGGATGAAGTGGCAGCGGACGCGCAAAATTTGCTAGACGTGAGAACCTGGAGAAGATCGACGCGGGAGCGACAAGGTTAGAGGCATAGTTCGGAGGAGGCCAAGGCTCGATTTGGGCTGTAGCGCCATTGGAGAGAGAGAAACAGAGATTAATGAATAACATTTTAGGAAATGTTTGGAAAGATAAACAAATTACTCATACAAATATTCATCAGGAATTTACCGAAGTCGTTCAGTTCATCAGGAGTCTTTAAAACTTGCTCATTTGTATTTTTATTGTATTGTATTCGAAGTTTATCCTGAAAATTCTGCTATAAAGACGATGCTATTATGCATTTCCAAATCGAATATAAATATTTTTATAACTTTCAAACGCTATTTTTTGGCAACTGCTGAGCAAAAATATTTAACTAGAGAAATTAAAAAAAAATTGTAATAGCTTATACCTAAATAACAAACATCGGTAAAGTTGTTATTAATAATAGTCTCCCGTTTTATACCGCTGTCGCGGCTTTGGGAGTATAGCAGGGTAGTCTGCTATATCTAGGGCCTACGGTATACAAGGAAGGTAACATGGCCAGTGCTACGCTTCAACCGTCTATTATTACCCCTGGTTTTACCCAAGGTACTCATTTTTATTCAGGCTGAGTCGACCTGGGGCCTATAGACATTTTTAAAATGTCTAGATGTTCTTGCCGGCGGTGGGATTCGAACCCCGGACCACCGGCTTCCGAGTCAAGCATCCTACCGCTTGCGCTACGCAGGCCCTAAAGTTGTTATTGCTCACTTCTTTTCCGCTGTCTTCTAGACCCATTAATGACCTTCGTCGCAGATTATAGTAAGAGCGTTCGTACAGATTTATCTCGGAATTTTCTAATGATAGTGTGCGGGAAATCTTTTATTTTGATTTAATGTCCGACCCACGTCCCACGTCGTAGTAGGCCAATGAGTCCCGTCGCGAATGTATCTGGAAAGGATTTTGATCGTCTACCGCTTAGTGGTTTCTGAAATTTTATAACGAGCGGAAATCGGGTGGTTTTTCGAGATAATTGCAGTAAGTACGTAAAAAATATACAATACAATGATTTTATCGTATAAAATGTATTTTATACGATATATAAAAGTTTTGTTATGTATTAGTAAAAACAGTTCTACCTATTTTGCTTCTTCTTGTATTAAGCCCTAAGCCACTTCTTGTTTGATCTTAAAACTGAGTATCTTTGAAGTTGCTTGCAGCAATCTAGTTATTTTTTAAAAGGTCTTCTTGATAATTTGGTACCTAGCAAGAATTAAAGTTTTGGATTCAAATCTATGTCATAGAATAATCGAACACACATGTGTTGGGTTGTTCTCTGTCTATGTACTGATGTCAGAAAGTAGGAGACTTAATCACATTTATTTGAGTGCACAAAAAACATTCCACATACCTATAATTTAATTGAAGATTTAATAAAATATAATGTTCTACCTTTTAATATTTGCTATCTACTGTCTTTGAACACGAAATGTATATATACTCAGAAAGTCAATTTTCAAGTCAAGTCAAGAGAAAATTTTGGTCATTTTCAAAGTATTTCAGTTTTTTTTTATTTTTAGCTCTATTTTGATGATTTTTTTAGCACACTATGTAAAAATTTATAAATTTTAATTTAGTATAGTGACTTTTTTAATAAAATTTTGTATTTGACTTATTATACGGGGTTAATCGAAAAGTGGTTTTATTATCCTAAGTTTGAAACATCCTGTTTAATAATTCCGTTAGCGGATTTTCGTAAAACCTTGTGTTTCAGTTGCAACCATGTCTTCTTAGTATTATGTTTTTTGTTTTTTACACAATTTACTACTTTTCCTACCATTATCTTTTGTATTAATTTGTAATTCGACGATGGGGGCTTTGGTGACTGATATCGACATCCCAGAAGCACTGTATTTAAATAATGATTAAAAGCAACGACATGATCTTGGTTCTAATGAACAATGACAATAATAACAAAACATAAAAAAACAACTTAAATGTAACTTAACTCAAGTACGCAAATAACAAAGAAAAACTACTAAAAAATAACTTAATACTTTCTATTGCCTCCACTAGCCCCTATAACTGCCTGTACATGTCGGCTCATGCTGTCTATAAGATTGCGAATATCATCTTGCTGGATGTTTTGCCATTCCTCTTCTAGAGCCAAGCGAAGTTCGTTAATTGAGGCTGGTGCGACTTCGCGACCTCTAATATTTCTACCAAACATGTTCAAAACGTGCTCTATTGGGTTCAGATCTGGTGAACACGCTGGCCAGTTCATTTTATTAATATCAACTTCCCCTGAATATTGCGTGACATACATTGCAGAGTGGGGTTGCGCATTATCTTGCATTAATAGAAAATCATCGCCGATATATTGAGAAAAGATATATTAAAAATACGTGATTCGCTAAAATTTCCTCAATATGCTGGTGTGCAGTCAACGAACCCTCAATAAATACCAATTCAGTGTGTGCCTCTCGGGATATTCCTATCCATCACCGAACCCCCTCCATAGCTAACGCGGGGACTGAAAGCGTACTCCGCAAATCTCTCTTCAGTTCGACGCCATACTCGTTCTCTCCCATCTGATGAGTGAAGACAGTATCTCGACTCATCCGTAAAAAGAACATTACTCCATTGTCCTAAATTCCAATGTAAATGTTCCCTTGAAAATTGTAGTCTAGCCACTCTGTGCCGTGGAAGTAATATGGGCCCAGTTGCTGATCTGTAACTTTGCAAAAAAAATTCATGTAATCTTCGACGAACCGTAAATACACTTACATTATTGCCTCGAACCTCTTGAAGCTGATTTCTTGCTTGAACCGCTGTAAATGACGATCTCGCAAAGCGTTGATTCGTATAAAACGATCATCTAAAGCAGTAGTTTTGCGCTTCCTTCCACTTCCCGCTTTACGCTTGTTTATTCCAGTTCGTATAAAATGTTTCACTACCCTTTGGATGGTAGAGCGATGAGTGTGTATTACTCTAGCCACATATTCATAATTTCGCCCATCTCCAACCAGAGCAACGGCGTTCGCTCAATCTTCGACACTAAGAACCATGATCAATCATAGGTAAACAAAATGTTAGTGTCGATATGATATAATGATAATAGTCACCAAAGCCACCTCGTCGTATTACTAAATAACTCAAAAATAATCATAATTAAAAAAGTTCTAAATTGTGGGTGACAAATTCATTTGGCTCTAAAAAATGAACCAAGGCATATTTTGACATAAAACAAAAAACACAATGTTTAGGAGACATGGTTGTAACGGAAAAATAAGGTTTTACGAAAATTCGCAAACGGAATTATTCCACAGGTTGTTTCAAAGTTAGGATAATAAAACCACGTTTTAATTAACCCCTGACAATAAGTCAAATATAATTTTATCAAAAAACTGACTATACCAAATTAAAATTTGATGGCCCTGTAAGCCGAAAGCGCTCAGCTTGGAATTAAAATTGTTTACAAACTTCAAAAATACTTTACTTTTCCATTTTTGGGCATATTTATATGTCTAATCTCAATTTTATAACCAAAATTTTCAAAGAATAATCTATGTACCTCTGTATATAACCTTTATGCTACCAATATTGGGCATAGATTCTCTATTTCTTGCTACATTCATCCACCTTGGGTCTACAACTTTTTGAGGTCGTCTGTGCATCGCATTGGTTCTCCAAAAGACCAAATACTACAACTTTGGCGAGCATTATTCATAAAATAACCATTCTTTTGAGTTTAAATTTGTACATATTTTCAAAAAAAAAAAACAATATATAATACAATTTTTAGTGTAGATGATTCATATTAAAAAACAACTAAATTGTATTAACAATAAAACAGATATAAAATAAATATGTACAGGTTAAGATATTTACGTTTCTTAGTTTTTAAAATAGTTATAGATATCTATTTTATTTTCAGAGAAGCCTAAGATAGAAAAGTAGAATTAATGGTTCCCCCACGTTTATTCTATTGTTTTCACTGGTGTTAAGAAAATTTCCACATATCCAAAATGGACAACGACCAAATGAAATTGGAGCCTATGGGTCCCAAGTAAGTATACACGTCTCATATGGTATCTAGGGTGTTTGATGTAGACGGCACATTAGACTTTTTCCACACAACTATAGCTAGAGTATTGTATAGAATATACAGGTTATGATCAACAGAGAATAACAAAAAAGGTCGAAATAATGGATGGAAATGGATGCAATTAGAAGATCACTACGGATTCCAGTAGAGATAAATTAAGAAAAGACGTGAAAAATCGAATGACAATAAAAGAAATAATCATGAAAGGAAATGCCGTGGTTGACACGCCGAGCTAAGACTTTAAAATCAAAATGTTTGACGAATTTATATCGAGGAGAATAGGAAGTGGCTACTGTTGCCATACAAAGGAAGTGTCTATTGTAAAAATTTTTACGAAATATTTCAAGAACTTCAAATTGAACTTAAGGACAAATCAAGCATTTTACATTAATTGTAACAGAACACTAATGGATGAAACACTATAATATACAGTTCTATATAACAGGGTTTAGAAGAACAAACTGTATACGGAATTGTAGAACTGTACACAGTAGATATTTTACTATTTTTTTATTGCTATTATATATTTCAACTTATTTCTTCTACCTTTACTACTTTCTTCCTCTTTTTGTATAATTAATGTACATGATACAATCTTATTTTAGTTTTAAGGTGCAAAAATCTATTCTTTCCCATATTTTCTTCATATTTACTAAAGTGTTGTACAGTTATGTTAACGTAACCTTCAAATTTTTTCCAGAGATATTGAAGAGAGATCGGGTCTTCTTAATAAAGGGTAAACTTTTATATATTTTTTTGTATATGTTCGGGTTACGGTAGATTTTTGTTATTGATATAAGTAGATAGTTTGGTGAATGATTTGGTGGTGGTAATGAGCTGTATATAAATGCTTAACTATAGTGTCTCGGTAGAAAAAATACTTATATTCTACGGTTGTTTAATCGATGGCGTTCCATAACAGATGGTGCTACTAGATTTGGGGTTTTAGGTACTATGTGCAAATTGTGCTATTCTAAAAAAATGCACTTAACTTTAATGATATCAAACTGTTATTTTGAATGAACTTAATTTGTATATATACAATTTATGGGATAATCTACGGAAGTAATTAGTTTAGAGCTTACATGAGTACTGATAGATAGAACGGTTTAGCTTAGGATTTTATTAAACATCTAAAGAACGAACTTTTATTGCACTTATAACGGAACATTGTTTTACATATAAAAAAAACTTAATATAGCCCTCCAATGTTGCAAACAATCTTAAAATTTTCCATTGTCGTCCTCTTTAGTTGCATCTTCTTCTTCTACGGCACTACAGCCCAAATTGGGCCTTGGTCTCCTTTATTTTTCGCCTCCACCCTTGCTTGTCTGTGGCTGATCTTCTCCATACACGGTCTCCTAAAACGGCTTGTGTCTCGCTGTTTACTGTGTCTTCCCAGCGCTTTCTTGGCTTTCTAACTGGTCTCTTTCCCTGCATTCCAGCATTCAGTGCTATTTTTGGTAGCCTATCCCATTCTGTCATATATAGTTTCAGGGTCACAAAGGGCGTGAGACAAGGCTGCATACTAAGCCCAATTCTATTTAACATCTATGGTGAATGGATAATGCGGAAAGCTACTGAGGACTGGAACGGTGGCATCACCATTGGCGGGAAGAAGATTTGCAACTTGAGATATGCAGATGATACTACTATCCTCGCTAATTCTGAAGCTGAATTGATTCACCTGCTACAACGGATAGAAGACGTAAGCTTAACGATGGGCCTTAAAATAAACAGAGATAAAACGAGAATCATGATAATTGACAGAGCTAACAGCAATCAAAATCATCTGATTATCATCGTCATGATAAACAATATCGCTGTTGTAGATAAATTTGTGTATCTGGGCTCAATAATAACCAACAAAGGAGGCTGTACTGAAGAAATAAAGCGGCGGTCAGCAATCGCAAAAAGCGCTATGGCAAAATTAACAAAAATTTGGAAAAGCCATGAAATAACTACCGATACAAAAATGAGACTAGTAAGAAGTCTAGTTTTTACAGTTTTTACTTATGCATCGGAATGCTGGACCCTTACTGAGAAAGACAAAAAGAACATAGATGTATTTGAGATGTACTGCTGGAGACGAATGCTGAGAATACCATGGGTGGCCCGAAGAACAAATGAATCCATACTGGACCAGCTAAACATAAAGAAAAGACTAAGAACACAAATATCAGAACAAATAATAAGCTATTTTGGACATGTGCTTCGAAGAAATGGTCTTGAAAAACTTACCATCCAGGGAAAAGTAGAAGGCAAAAGAAATAGAGGTAGATCTCCCACACGATACACGGACCATATTGTTGCTACCATTGGCGCTCCATTGTCAGAATGTGCTAGAATGGCAGAAGATAGAAAAACGTGGAGGAACATTGGGAAATTTAGCTAATAGCTTCATGATATCACGATACCTGCATCAGGTTACCGACTAAGAAGAAGATTCCATTCTTACCACATGTCCAGCCCATTACAATATTTGTATTCTAATGAAGTCTGACAGTGGTGCTTCCTTATAAAGTTGATAAAGCTCGTTGTTGTATCGACTTCTGAAGATTCTGTTGTCCCTCACAGGTCCTAGTATTCTCCTCGGTACTTTCCTTTCGAATGTGTCGAGTTTGCTTTTGGATGTTTCTTTTAGGACCCATGCTTCACTGCCATAGCATGCTATTGGTCGAATTAAGGTTTTATAGATTCTCATCTTTGTATTTCGGTGGACATTTTTAGACCGAAATATATGGGAGAGGACAAAATAAGCTCTGTTTGACTGCGTTATTATCTTCCGTATTTCTCCATCTTCTGATCTGTCGGCATATATTTCTATTCCCAGGTATGTAAACTTTCCAACCGTTTCAATGTCATCTTGATGTATAATGTTTTGTGCAACTATATTTCTTCTCGTCTATATCATTATTTTTGTTTTTTCTGTGTTAATTTCCAGACCTAGGCTTTTTGTTTGCGTTTTTAACTCTGCGTATGTTTCCTGTGCTCCTGTTGATATTCTAATAATATTAATATCATCGGCATAAGCGGCCAGTTAAACCGTTCGGTTGGTCAATAGGTTTCCTCGTCCAGTTTGCGTTTGCCTAACCGCATACTCCAGTGCCAGGTTAAACAAAGTTGGGGCCAGCCCATTTCCCTCGTCCATTGTGGCTTTAACGAGTCTAATTAGCTGCATCGCCTACCGGTAATTCTTCCCAAAAGTATCTCCTGTTGGCTGGAATTATAGCTTGCAGGTTATTCAGCAAATTTTGCTTTCTCGCTTGACTAATTCCTCGGTTAGATGTTCGTGGAGGTGGAAGTATCACCCCAGTTTTAAATCCACCAGCAGTTAAAAAGTTCAATTCTGTCAAATCTTCTGTGTCATGAGTTTTGTTATGTAAATGTTTTCTCGCCCCCTCTTAAATTGAGAGCTAAATAATACTAAGATAGCAGCGTGGTGTTAACTTTTGAAACTTGTATTTTAAACTGACATCTGTCCACTCATAAAATCTCTAATTTCTAATGCTATAACATCGGTCTGTTTTGTTGAATTTGGAACACATTGAACATACAGTACTGCACTGGAGTTCTCCATAATCTTTTTAATTAGGTACTTACTTTGTTTAGAATATTTTTGCCTGTATTATCAGGTAAAGTTAATTTATATAAAATGAGGAGCAAAAATTCAAGCATTTGAGCATTTTCTTTTTTGAATTTAAATCCTAAATATCTCACACACTTTCCAAAGGCTGGTCCTCTTAATTTCAGAAACTTGTCTTTCTCTTATTTTCGCCAGTAAAGTATCTAAACTGACATGTTGATTTTTTTCACGCATTCGATACAAAATATTGCGAATTTCAAATTTTTCTCCATCAGGTAAGTCAGTGTGGTCCAACCTCAGGCACGCGGGCCGCATGCGGCCCGAGGCTCGTTAAACTGCGGCCCCGCAAACACATTTCAAAAATAATGCCATTGATAACTTTTACCTGTCCCAACCCTGTCTAACTTTCCGTAATCTTAAGAAAGTAGTTAACCTTGAACATCCAGTCCCGATGAGCGGGCAGTTAGCTTCAGTCAGCTGCACGTGTCGTGTTGTGGCGAATAAATTGAATATTAAATTCTGAATGAGTAGTGAAAAAAAAACGCAAAATTTTCGAAGAGAATCGTAATTTCAAAGGAAAATGGGAAAATCAATATTTCTTCATCGAATTAAAAGGCAAACCTTACTGCATTATTTGTTGTCAAGTACTCGCGGTATCAAAAGAATACAATATTAGTAGGCATTATGAAACCCAACACAAAACAACATACGACAAATATCAAGGTAAAGCTCGCAATACTCTTGTAAAATAACTTAAAGCTAAATTGAATAAACAAAAATCTCTGTTTACAAAACCGACCGCTGTTTAATCATCAAACCTAGCAGCATCATATGAAGTATGTTTAGAGCTTGTCAAAAGTAAAAAGCATTTAGAGATGGAGAAATGATCAAGTGGTGTGCCGTTAAAATGGTGCGATCCTTTGAAGATAAAAAGATGGCCAAAAATTTTGAATGTATTTCAGTTTCCCATCAAACTATATCTAGAAGAGTTGATGAGCTGAATACTCATGTATTTAAAAAAATGGTCGATACAGTTCGTGATTGTTGGTACTACTCCTTAGCCCTGGACGAATCTGTTGATATTACTGAAAAAAATCAGCTATTAATTTTTGTTAGATGCATCAGTGAAGATTTTTATGTAACTGAGGAACTTCTAAAACTGCAGCACATGGAAGACCGGACCAAAGGTATAAATATATTTGAAGCAGTTAGTGACGATGTGAAAAGTATAGGCGGTTTTCAAAAGTGCTCTTGCGTTTGCACCGACAGAGCAAATTCAATGACAGGACGCATAACGGGATTGGCTGGACTTTTGCTGGAAAATGGTGTTCACTGTGTTATGTTTCATTGAATTATCCATCAAGAGGCTCTCTGCGGAACGATAATTAAAATCAACGATACTATGAAAACTGTAGTGCAGATAGTAAACAGCTAAAGAGGAGAAAACAGAGCTCAGCGACACCGAAAATTCATCTCTTTCTTGGAGGAATTAACTACTGAATATAAGGACGTCCCCCTACATTCAGAGATACGCTGGTTGAGTGCAAGTAAATGAATTAGAAATTTTTTTTTCTTTAAAAAAAGAGATCTTACTGTTTTTTGAAAGGGAAATTGTTATTAACACGGACGTATTTATAACAAACCTTAAGAACAAAACATTTCTTCGTGAACCGACATTTTTAACAGACATTACCTCTCACTTGAACACATTAAACCTACAGCTCCAGGGGAAAAATAAGACAGTATCACAGTTGGTTGGTCAAATTGAAAAATTTCGCAAAAAACTTGAGCTTTTCGAGAACTGCATGAAAATAAACGACCTCATACAGTTTCCTGCGTGTTTGGAAATAAATCAAGAAGAAACCATGGTCGATTTCCCGAGGTTTTCAAAAGTTCTTACAGAAATAAAAAGAGAATTCGATGAAAGGTTTTCGGAATTTGATGCACTAAAACCTGATCTTGAGCTTTTTAACAATCCAATGGGAGTCAACATCCAGAACCAATCAGCAGAATACCAATTAGAGCTGTGCGAACTACAGTCCGACTCGTTTTTTCAAGCAAAAATAAATAAAGACATTAGTACCTTTTGGAAATTAGTCTCCAAGAATCGTTTTCCTAAACTTCGTAACTTTGCGTTGAAACTATATTCAATGTTTGGTAGTACGTATATATGTGAAAAGACTTCATATCTAGGACACATAATGCGCCACAGGGAATTTGAGCAGCTCCAGGTAATATTAGAAGGCAAGATTGAAGTTAAAAGGGGCATAGGACGAAAGAAAAAATCTTGCCTACGAAACATCAGAGATTGGACCCACACAAAAGGAAATGAATTAATTCATCAATACAAAGAACTGATTCGACCATTGTTTGCCTTATTATGTTTTTGGTCCTTTTGGAAATGTTGCGATCTCACCATAAGGAGTTCAGACATCCTACAATTTTACGTCCCTGATTAATTCGGTTTCTCCCAAGCCGTTCTTATCAACGAGTGCACGTAAATATTTAAATTTTTCCGCTTGTTTGATTTCTACGTCCTCGTCTATCAACACTTCAAACCTTGCATCTGAATTGATAACTAAATATTTTGTTTACTTCATGCTGACTTGTAACCCCCATTTTATATATTTTCTGTATCATAAATTCTAGATCATAAGAATCTTGAGCTAGGACAACTTGGTCATCCGCAAAGTTCAGGGAGAACAGTACGTCATTCCCTAAGGGGATTCCCATTCCCTGGTAGTGGTTTTTTCAATTTTAGAGGGCTGCCTCAATATATAAATTAATCAGTAAGGGTGACATACTGCATCCTTGTCTTAGTCCTTTAGTTACTTTAATTGACTCTGATAGTCTATTTCCGATTTTTAGCTAAGTGGTGTTATCCCTGTATACTTCTGTGATTATTCCTAAAAGGTATAAACTAATGCTGAGTTGTTATAAAGCTTTTCACACTATAAGTCTTGGAACTGTATAATACGCCTTTTCTAGGTCGATGAAGGCTAGATGTACTTCGGTACCAACCGCTATTCTTTTTTCTATTAATTGTTGAAGTATAAACAAGTTATCAGTCCAAGATCTACAATGCGTAAATTCACTAATTAGATTTGCGTAAACCACTAATTATATCATAATTTAATATCTTTTCGGAAAAATTATAATTTACCGAAACAATTATAAAAGCCTTATTTTTGCAGTAATTTGTAAATGTTAATAACTGTGCTTTTTGAAAAATGTCATGTAATATAACTACTTAAAATTATGACAATTGATAAGTTATTTAAGTATGCTAAATATCAGGTAGATCGACCAAAGAAAGACAGACCGAGATTCTGAGAGAAGGAGTCGATAATGATAGAAAAACCGAGATGAATAGAAGAGTACCATCTGAATGACCAAAATCAATGGAAACTGGAAATCAGAAAACAGGAAAGAACAATATAAACTGATTGTATATAAAAAATTTTACTTACAAAAGTTGTAGATAACATAAAAATCTATTATAAAAAAATGTTTGGTAATTAGCAATATATTAAAGTGTATTTTCAGTAAAGTTTCATCAAAATTGAATAACTTTTATAGAAATAAAAATAAAAATGTAAAACATCGAAAAAAAGACAATTTTCTTCATTTTTGTTGGTAATTTTGAGGTTATACTAAAAATATTATGTAAGTTACAAAAATTGTAGATTTTTATATTATCTACAAATTTAGCATTTTAAATTTTTTATAAGACCTAAAATTTCGCCGGAAATTAAAAAAAAACTTCTTTATAACTCCCCACAAAACACAATCGGAACTTTTCAATTGTTTAATTTATTTTTATTGTGTGTATTATACCCCCCATCTAGCACTTTCTATCATAAAACTTTAGATAGGTAACATTTTTTGCTCTAATTTGCTTGGTCTAAAAAGTAAACTTTTTTTGAATATAATTCATTCACGCTCTCTTTAAAAATTATGAAACACGATCAAGACTTTCCTCTCGCTTTAATTTATTACACTATCTAGTTAAGCAACTGCCTAAAAATACTTTTTTAAATTTGATGTCATTGCACACTGTGACACTTGGCAATATGTCACCAATTTTCAAGTAGGTGTTCCAGAATGCATTCACTTAGTTTATTTTCATGTCTTTATTTGTTCGCAAGTGCATAATGCCGGTATTTAACTTTTCAAAGTCACAAGGTCTGTTAAAAATTTCCAGCTGTAATATTGCACTTGAGTAAAACTTTACTTGAGAAATCAAACTTAAGAGATTTAAGTTCAGCAAAAAAAATTCCCTCAAATTGGAGATGGACAATAAAAAAATAAAAAGTAGGAATGTTCAAAAAAAAAATTAAACTAGGAAATATTTAGGACATAATTCATAGAAAAAACAATTTTTTTCCTTCAGGTTTTCTTTTTTCTAGAGGAAGGTGGGGGAATATCGACTTCTCTTTAGTCAAAAACTGTTATACACTGTTTACTATAGCTTTTACGAATTTGAAACTTATAATATGGACATTTAGTTCATTCAGTTAACCAATTACTGCTTCAAAAATATTATAAAATAATTCTTCTTCGTCTTAAAGTGCCCTCTCCTCAATGGAGGTTGGCTACTACAATTTTAAACTCTTCTCTATCTTCAGCTGTTCTTATTAGCTGTTCAAAATTTAGCCCTGTCCATTGTCGGATGTTTCTGAGCCACGATAGTCTTTTCCTTCCTAGGCCTCTCTTTCCCTCGATTTTTCCTTTCACTATAAGTTGGGCATATTGGTACTATTTCTCAGTATGTGGCCTAGGTATGATGTTTGTCTAACTTTTACTGTGTTAAAAAGTTCTCTATCCTTGCCTATTCTATGCAGCACTTCTTCGTTTGAGGTATGCGGTGTCCATGAAATTTTGAGAATTCTCCGGTAGATCCACATTTCAAAGGCCTCCAATTTATTTACGGTTGATGTTTTAAGGGTCCACGTTTCAACTGCATATAGAAGAGTCGACCAGACGTAGCATTTTGATAAACGTAGTCGAATTTCGAGTTTTATTCGAGAATCACAAAGCAGTTTTTTTATTTTTTCGAAAGATTTTCTGGCCTGTTCTATTCTCGATCTTATTTCTAGATCAGGATTTAGGCTGCTATCGATCCAACATCCCAGGTACTTAAATCTATTGACCTGTTCTAAAATGTGCCCATTTATTGTGCAAGGTTGAGGTATGTTTTGGTTTTTTCGGATTGACATCACTTTGGTTTTTTTAATGTTTATTTTCATACCAAATTGCTCACAGGTCGAGTTGGTCTTGTCGATGAGTCGTTGTAGACCTAAGTCGGAATCCGCAATTAACACTGTATCATCAGCGTATCTGATACTGTTGATATTTACGCTATTCACATTGACTCCATCCTTGGAATCCTCCAATGCTTCTTTAAATAGAAACTCGGAGTAAAGATTAAACAGCAGAGGCGACAGAACAGATCCTTGTCTAACTCCCCTCCTAATTTCTACTTCTGCGGATGTGGAACCTTCGATCCTAACTCTGGCGTTTTGGTTCCAGATCTGTGTTTTGCACAGATTTATCCTTATCCTCGCTCAGATCAATGTCTGAAACTTCCTCTAATTCTGATTCAGATAAAGAATCTTCTGATGATGGTGCTGCTTTTGGTCTCAGTTTTTTATTTTGGACTCCATTGGGCCCTGGTAGTTTATCTAGGGGAACTGGTGTTGGCGATGGTGTTCGGGGCAGAGAAGACACATTATCTTGATATTGTTCAACTATTGGTATAGATATTAATTCTTCTTCACAAAAAAACATTGGGATCGAAGGGAAAGATCCCTGTGGTTCGAAAAACATTTACAGCGTTCTCAACAGACACAGCCCTATTAAAGGCATTTTTAACAAGTTCCGCAACGTCTGTTGTATTGATTTTCTCATATTTTTTTTTTGTTTTATATACTTGTCACATTCTTGGTAGTAAGCTGTCTTGAATGGAGAAGAAAACGTGATATCTAGAGGCTGGAGACGGTGGGAGGTGTGTGGTGGCAGTGAAAGGAGATTTATTCCGGTGTCGCGACAAAAATTGTAGGAAGCCAGACTTGAATGCGTTGTGTGGTTATCTAACACTAAAAGAACTGGATGGTCTTTAGAAACATTAACATGCCGCTAAAAATGTTTCAACCATTCCAAGAAAAGTTGTTCCATTATCCACCCTGATTTGGAACATCTGTATATTGCCCCAATAGGACCGTTTTTGTCCAAACCTTCTTTCATTAAGGCACTGAAACCGAATACTAGCGTCGTGGAAAGACCTCGTTCACCACTGGTAATTGCACCAACTTGCAGACAATTTTACAATTAATTTAAATAATTTATCATATGCGCTAATCCGATTCAAATAAAAGATCTCTTCTCTGTGTTTTCTTTTTTAAATTAAATCAACACAAAGAATTTTCTTTCAAGAAATATTATTTCTTTTAATTTTTTATATCTAAATTAAAAGATTATATTTATTGTGACATGAAATCACTGAATAAAATATATTAAAAAACCAAATTAGTTATGATCGCGGTTGAAAGTATTTATTGATTATATGGCAAGCTAACCTTTTATTTCCAAGAATTCTCTACTGGCTCCTTTTCTTCTTACGAGTGTGATCTGCCCACCTTTTGCTCGTACTCTCACTTGCTCTACACACGCCTGCTATCTCGTCTGCTTGTGAACGTCTCTCGCACACACTATGGCCGCAGTCTCTCCAAAAGCACCTAGACCAAACTCCTATCTCACAGTCGATAGATCGATGTGAGAAAAGCACCTCACAATATTTCTCCATATTCTTCAATCTTATTTGCTTTCTCTAGTTGTAGACTTCTTGTCGGTGTCTGTTCTTCTGAAGATATTGCTGGCATTCTGCGTCTCCAATCTTTACAGCTGTTCTTCGGTTTTACAGTAAAGGTTTGATCTCACATGCATGAGTTTTGATATACTATGTATTTTGTGGCAGATTACAGACAGTCACACATCCACACACTATAAAAAAATTGCACTACACTAAAGCCTTCTAGAGAATTGTATTGAGATGAACCAATGCTAGGATGTTTTTTTTCTTTTAGGGGACGACAAAACAACCAATCAGCCGAGAATGGTGGTGACGACTTTGATCCTCATATGTACAGACAAAACGAACACCCTACAACGTAAGTATCTTTCTTATTTGGCAAAAGTTAGTATATATACTTCATCTATATTTGTAGAATCATTGTGCAGATTTTTTTCTTTTTGAATTGCTTTTAAAGATTAAGATTTCTTTGGTAACAAATCTCTTTTTCGCGTTTTTGATACCAGTTGCTTTTTTTAAATTCAATTCGTCACAGGGGTTGTGCGATGCTTTCAAACGATAATTTTAAAATTGCTGCTGATTATGTTCTTATAATACTCCAATTTTATAAGTTCAGTCTCATTCTCGTACAAATATACAGGGTAACTTAGAACGTATCAAGGAAAGCATATCAACAATCATGGGAAAAGTTTATAACTCAATTTAAAAATGATTTACATGGAATACAATATTTTAAAAAATAACATGATAAAAGAACTGAATAGAACAGAAAAATTTAACACAATGAGAAACTGTGGTATAACTCTATTAATTGAATAGAAGAATACCTACTTAGAATAACAAACATCATATGGAATTGGCCATTTAATAATACGAGAAGTAGGAGGCAAACACTGTTAAAACCGAAATGATCTGACGACGCCCCTGTCGTCTTTTGCAAAATTTGATCCCTGCGACAGCTTGTCGCGAAGGTAATCAACCCTCCTGTTGGCAAAGACATTCTGTTTCAAAACGTCGAATAAGCAACATATATTAATAATATATTTGTAACATTTATTTTTACATTTATTTCATTATTACAAAAAATTTATTTTTTTTTGTATTTTTACTTTTACAGAGTAAAAATTTTCATAGAAGTGTTAAACAGTTTCATTGACGGTCTTGAGTTCTTTACTAAAACCACGAGAAGTCCTAATAACATTAACCAACAACTAACTGGAACAATTCAAGATTCCGTTTGTCACTGGACAGTTACCAATAGACACATCAAAGAATAAAAAGGCAACAGCCAAAAAACAGTTAAGATTATTAAATTAATAACTATTTCTACGTCTAAATTCTTCATAATTTCATTGAAAATATGTATAAAAAATATATTCTGAATAAACGTTGAAGAGTAAGGGTGAAGGTACACAATCTTGAGGCACTCCTCTTAAGATACATATTTCTTCCAGTGTATTTCCATGAATTTGAATAGAAGTAACGTGGTTCCAACAAAAGTTAGCAATTATTTGTGTATCAAGCAGATATGGGCTCCTAGAAGCCCAAAGGTGAATTCAACGGTAGTGTGGGGATGTTGAGAAGAATTCTAAAGACCGGCCATAGGGATAAAAAAAAGCACCGTCAGCAATTCCGCAACCGGAGAAAAACCTAAATCGGACTGCAACATAACTCTCACTGGAAGAGTAGAAAATAAGGAAGAATCAGCTTAAGAGTCAGCTGAAAGAATCGATTTCAGCCTCTTTCTAATACAGAAAAAACTAGCTTTTCTCCAAGTATATTTAACACTTTAACACCATCAAGACTAGAGATTTTACGTTTCTGTATAATTTCATCTTCAGCGATATCCAAACCGCTGTTATAATTATTGTTACAGTCGAATGGTCCATAACGGTTATTCTAAATAAGGTTTCTTTTGCTTCAATTCTCCTCCTTCTATTAATTGTGTTCTTACTTAATTTGCTCATTCTCTATTTGTGTTTTATAGGAACATGGAAACACTTATCCATCTACTGAAAGGTGCCATAGGAACCGGAATCTTAGCCATGCCAGAAGGGTTCAAATTAGCTGGAATGATAAATGGAATCATTTCTACCATTATTATAGGAGTTCTCAGTACATACTGTTTGCGAGTATTAGTAAGTATTTATATTCATTTGTTTTGTGATACAGTAAAACCTTCCAGTAGCGCCCAACCTCGGGAATCAAAAGTTGGTCGCTAAGAGGGGTGGCCATTTAACAGAAAGCATAGGAAAATTAAAGCAACTGATCTGCGTTTTATGTTGATTGTTAATCTTGTTTTAACATTTAATCATCTTGGTGATAAAAATAGGATTGAGCACCCCTTTAACAAAAATCATAAAATGGCTGGACAGGGATGGATGCAGGGATTTTTAAATAAGCACATAGAGTTATCAATAAAAAAACCGAAGGCTACGTCAGGTGCCCATGTGATCGGATTTAACAAAGTGGTTGTTCAGCAATTCTTTAAATTGTTGGATGAAACTGTCCAGAAATATAAATTAATAGCAGAAAAAAGTTTCAACGTAGACGAAAGAGTGAAACTATAACTGCAGAAATTTGTTTCTCTGCCTCAAGAGCTATATGCCTCCCATGCCAATATTTTCCCGAAAGCGAAAGCAACAGAGGCTTTTGGTTGGCCTCGTGCCTGGTGGATGAGTTGAGCTTAATGAAAAAGGGTGTGGATAGATAGATTTCAATTTATCAGAAACATTTTTTAATAATTATTTATTGTATTAGGTATTTTTTTATATAGTTTTTATTATATTATGTTTTTATTCTTTAGGTAATAGCTCAATATGAATTATGTAAAAGGAAACGTGTGGGGCTCTTAACTTACCCAGATTCTATGAGAGTAGCGTGTGAGGTGGGTCCGAAACCTTTTCGAAGGTTTGCTCCATATGCCCCGTAAGTATACTAAAACTATGTGATAATAATTATATATAAGTTAAGGGCATATCTATACTTAGAACTATTAGAACCGCTCTTCTTATTTGAACACTTTACAGTGGTGTCACGGTGAGAGATAATTTATTAATTTAAAAATAAATTAAGCAGTGACTTTTGAAAAAGACTTTTAAACTTTTGAAAAGTATTGTTTGTCGAGAACATCCGCGTAGTTCGGTAGTGATTTTTGTCAGAAAAAACATTTAGTAAGTACGTGTGTGCCTGACCAAATATGCTGCTAATAGTAGAATTTTTAGTGAAACAGTTGCGTGAGCAAGTATGAAAACGGGATGAAGACTGCATTGGGTCCAAGAATGTCCTTCAAAGAACGACTGCAGGAGGTTCTCAACAAGAATGTAGATGACCCACAGACATTTTACTTTCCGTCAGCAGAAGAAGCAGTTTTAACAAAAATAATTGACGGAAAATTCAAAAATATTTCTCAAATGATTGAAGAAACTTCTGAAAATGTTCCCAAAGGATTTGACGAGAAATTAGAAAATGTTTTTGGAAGATTCGACGAGACTTCTCAAATAATTAAAGAGGTATGTAGGCAGAACAATATTTGCAGAAGTTTCTAGAATATTCCATAGGATACAGAAAAATGTAGATGATGTAGAAGAGAAGATCAAACAATTAGAGAACCTGATAATGAATACAAACGTATTTAGTAGTTTTTGATCCTTTAGTGAAAGAAAAATCACCAACACACGAAACGACTCATTATATAAGATTAAAATTGCCACCATTTGATGGTGATGGTGAAGTCTTCTTGGTCCATATACCTTAGACAATTTGAAGCTGTTGCGACAACCAATCATTGGACCGAACAAGAAATGGCAGTTGCTTTGACTGCTGCTTAACGAGGTGATGTTCCGGATTCCCTAAGATCGATTCCTAAGGGTCAAGAAAAATTTTATCAGTCCTTACTCACTCGACTAGAAAAACGTTATGGAGATGCCCATCTTGAAGTCTACAAAGCACAACTAAGAAATGAATTCAACGAGCAAGTGAGAATTTGCAAGAATTTTAAGCAAATGTTGCTCGTATAGTATGGTCAGCTTATCCGAAGACACCAGACAACATTCTGGATGAAATTGCTGTAGATACCTTCGTCAATGGGTTGAAATACAGTGAAATATTTGCCTTGGAACACGAAACAGCTACTCAAACTTCAGAGCTATCGAGAATGAACCATTAAAGAAGAAGACGAACAAAACGATGAACGTCTAAAAAAAATGGTATGAAAAATAGTTCGTAACACAATGCTGAAGAGACGCGAGCCCAGATGTTGAAATGGTGGCGACGTAGGTCATATTCGCCATAAATTACAATAAAATAATACAACTCGAACAGATCGGACACAGTGCTTGAAGAGTTTATTCAAACGCTGATGCTCTGCTCTGTTGAGACGGCCATACAGTGCAAGTTGTAATCACTGTCTTAAATTAGAGCCTGAACTTTACCTTGTGAGACGAGCTACCATCATTAACGATCAATGGCAGCCTCAACAGCTACAAGACGCCCAAGCAAATGATCTCTATATAAAAAGAGTATTGGATTGGATGCGTCGAGGTGAGAGACCTTCTTGGCAAGACATGTAGTGTGTGTGCATGTAGTCGAATCCTATTGAAGTCAATGAAATTGTCTGGTACGAAAGATGATCTTCTATATAGTACCAAAAGCGATGATGGTAGAAAGTCTAAGCTTTAGTTAATTGTACCTAAAATAAAATGTCAGAAGTATTGCGTCAGTTACATGATGATACAGACGATTACAGACTCTGCAAAAGAACGGTTCTATTGGGTGAACTGTAAAGATTATGTAAGAAGGTGGTGCTGGAAATGTGAACTGTGCGCAATCAGTAATGGTCTAGTTGATAAAAAGAGGGCACTCATAAAACAGTATAATGTTGGTAGTCGTATGAAAGGAGTAGCAATCGATATTGCAAGTCCATTTCCAGAAACGGATGATGAAAAACATATATCCTGGTAGCTATGGATTATTTTACGAAATGGACTGAGGCCTATGCGATACCAAATCAAGAAACTGCTACAGTTGCAGAGGTACTTGTTAAAGAATTCTTCAGCCGATTTGGTGTCCACTCCGTGCAAGGGCAAAACTTCGATTCAACCCTCTTTCAAAACGTTTAAATGACAAGCTTTTAGAATTTTTAAAATCCTGTATGTATAAGATTTTTTCTGCTGTTTTTTTTTTACTATCCTAACTGTTTAACCAATTATTAAATTTTTTTCAGGGGAATCACCAACTTCTTCCTTATCGTCTATCAAGTCGGTATCTGTTGCGTCTACGTGGTCTTCGTCGGTGTCAACATCAAGGCCGTCTGTGATGAATACATCAAGCCCGAGATCAACCAAACTTTGTACATACTGATGTTCTTCATCCCGTTTCTGCTTATAATGATGCTCAGAAATTTAAAACTTTTAGTGCCATTCTCGTACTTAGCAAATTTTATTACTCTTTTGACGTTTGGCGTTTGTGGGTACTACGTTTTCCAAAATTTGCCGGCGTTTTCAAGCCTTCCGTCGTTTGGTCCGTTGGATAAGTACCCTTTGTATTTTGGAACGTGTTTGTTCTCTCTGCAGGCTGTCGGAGTGGTAAGTAAAATCAACTAATACATACAGGTCCAAGCAATAGAACAGGGATATTATAGAAAACTAGTGATCCATGTGACGGGGAATCCAATCAATTACATCTACAATCACATCTACTTCCATGCGATATATAACTTTATTGATGTTTAAGCTTGCTTAACCTTCGGGTAGTGGCGCTATAGTTTCTTACAAGTTTAGTTGCCCCGGTCTCATAGACCAGATGTGTCTAAAAAATAGAAATATAGGATTTTTCTTTTTTATTTTGTAGGAATTTGGAATAGGTGAATATATTAAGACGTTTTAGTAAAAAAAAGTAATTTAAACTTTATTACATTACACACAACAATGATTTGAATAGTTATTGAAAAAAAATGTCATGTGTATTAATTTTTCCTTATAAAATAAAAATAAACAAACGTAACACAACAAACATACTTAAAAAATGTTAAATGAACATAAATGCAACAAATAGCCACAAAAAAACAAATCTATATACTTTTATTGTAGTTCCTTACAGTTCTGACATACACCTGTAATATGCTCTAAACACATAAATGTATTGCATTTGTAGCAGGAAAAACGAGTTTTCTATTCTTTCTCCAGCCGCAGTAGGTGCACCTTACAGCAGGTAATGGCATTTCTTGATTTTCCGGTGCATCACCTCTAGTTACTTATAAGTCTCAGCTTCAGCGTCCTCGGAAGATTACTAAGAGCTGCTCTCCTTTTCAAATGTGGATGAACCAATGCGTTTGCTAAATCTCTTAACAAATGTCGTCGCCGTATATTTGGATCTCCGTTGTTTGCTTTATATATCATCTGAGTATTGATTCCTGCGACATTTAATAATGTGTAGAATATTACCATGGGCCATTTTCTGCTATTCCAGGAGCAGTTGTAACTAGCGTACAACTTATCTACAACGTCGACATCTCCTTTTGTAATTCTATTATTTCTGTTTTTCTATTATTGAAAGCCCTTTTATGTTCTGCTATTCGTTTATTAAAATTTCTACCTGTTTGACCAATGTAAGTTTTTGGGCAGTCGCCACATTTAAGTTTGTACACACCACTGTGTAAGTGTTTTTTATGTTGGCTCTTGTTGTTTTTAATATATTTGCCTACGTTGTTATTTGTTCTGAAAGCTGGTGTTATTCCTTTCTTTTTTATGTGTTTGGCTATTTTTGTTGATATTTTGCCTGTATGTATATGTAATCGAGCAGAAGGTACTGGGTTTTTTCTCTGGTGGTGGAAATACTAAGTTCAGGGCTTTCTTGTGTAGTTTTTGATTTAACATTTTATTAATTGTTTGTTCGTTGTATCCATTGTTTAGGTACTGCTATTTGCTTAATGATACTGCCGTATTTATTAGGTTTTGAGGGAATGTACTGACGGAACGAACATTTCCCTCTGAAAGCAGGGAGCATCTCATCAATGGTAACAAATGATAAATGACAATTTTTTACGACATGGGCATGGACAAACAAACACGAATGGGAGCTAGCTTGTCAATTTTTGATCGCTCTGCACGTGTTTCCTTATCATCAAGCCTAATGCAACGAAGAAGAAATCAGAACTTTTGTAGAGTCATCGTAAAATAAAAAATTTCTATACCATAACCATCTCTCCTCCAAACATCTGCTGCACTGGCACGATTACAGTGATCTAGCCCAGATAAATACAAGAGTCCTATAAAAGCACGGATTTCCATTTCATTAGTGAGATTAGCATTTCGCTCTTGCGAATAGTTTTCTTGAATGGAGGCTATGTATTTATTTGTATTTTCCACAATGATACCCATTATCTTTCGATCCAAAAAATAATTCAAAATTCCGACAGCGTCCTTTAAATTTTTAGTAGTTGTTGTAGGCCCTGGTAAGCGAATTATTATGTTGTCCTGTATTGTTCTAGTGGTTCTTGGCTTTGGAGGATGCTTCTTCCAGTGAGTTGTACGGTTCTTGCCTAACACAATAAAAATTTAGCATAACTTGCTAATACATATTCTAGTTTTTTAACATACCTATATAGAAAAGACGGGCAGACTGACGAACCGCAACTGTTTCATCTGCATCTGATATCTCCTGTTCTGATTCACTGTCGTGATTTATAACTCCTCAATGTCCTGTTCCTCTTCCTCTGATTCATCTTCGCACGCCACTGATTCAATATCACTATTATCTAGTCCTACTTCTTCTAAAAGTTTCTGCAAGTAAGCTTGCCCGTGCTCGTCATCAAAAAAACTGTCTACCAGGTCTCTCACACAGTGACGCCACTACCCAAAGGTTAAACAAGAATAAAGCGATAAGAAATGTTCCGCATAAATTATTAACTTCACTTATAAAGCCAAATAAGCTATTTTTATTAGGTAAAAAGACGTATAATCACATCAAATGGATATAAAAGAAGAAAGCAATGTTAAAATCATATTTTTATAGATATGAAAAGCACTCCATGAATTTGGAAAGAAAAAATTGCATTAGATTAGGACTTATACACGGTGAGTCATGAGGAACTTTACATACTTCTACCATATGTAGAGTCCCTCAGGGAGCATATCATGTGGCCACTAAAAAATGTCAACTCCTCTTCTTTATTAATTAACAGGGTGATTTGTGTAATTGACCATTTATTTCATTTTACTGTAGTGTTTATACGGCTCATTTGATTTTATTAATTTTTGCATGATACAGTACACTACTATCAAGCATTCGACTGGTATTAGCTAAACTAAAAAATTCCAGGACTGGCTTTGGAAAAATTAATTTAGTGGTTCGTATTAAATATTACACCCTGTATATATTTTTTTCAAAATGCAATAAGTGATTTTCAAACTACATAAATAGCCAATGAAAACGACATATGCGACAATGTTGTCGCACTTTTATTAAATTTTTAGTGAACGATCAAATCTTAGCAAAAATAGAACAACCATAATGAAGTATCAAATTATAAGGTAATTAATTTAAACAAATTTTATAAATTTCAAACATTTTAATTGAAATGATAAACTGAGTCACTGCACAACAAAAAACAGTAACTACTAACAATAACGAAGAACAATTTAAAAAAAAAACTAAAAATATGTACATAGTTATGATAAACCCATAAATTAGAACTGGAAAAGATACAATAATGGTAACAAAATAAAAATAATTCAAAATAGATTTTCGAAATGGAACCCTGCAGCCTGTACACATTTTTGTTGCCGAATTGTTAATTGACTTATTGAATTACGGATACTCTGGGGATCGTTTCTAATAGTATTACAACAATGTATAATTCTATCAATTAATTGTTGTCGGTTATTAATATTCACTGCGTAAACTAGTTGCTTCAATCGTCCCCAAATACGGTAATCAACGGGATTGAAATCAGGGGATCTTGAAGGCCACGAAATAGGACCTGCACGTCCTATCCACCTGTTGTCATAAACATTATTGAGATGTTGTCTCACTGCCAGTAAAAAGTGTGGCGGTGCCCCATCATGCTGAAAATACATCCCTCGGATAGCAACGTTCGCGTTGGCAAGCAAATTCGGCAAAATATTTTGTAGAAAGTTCAAATAGACCTGCCCTGTTAAAGGACCATCAAAAAAGTGAGGACCTACTAATTGGTTATTTATGACACCAATCCACACGTTAACCGAAAACCTTAACTGAGAACGACGTTCTCGAATAGCATGGGGATTTTCTTCTGCCCACACATGTGAATTTCGTGAATTATTTATCCCGTCTCTGGTAAATTGGGCTTCATCTGTAAATAGTGTCCTGTATAGCGTTGGTCGATTATTGTTAATCTATCTACAAAATTCCAACCTATCGATCTCATCTCCAGCATGTAGTCGCTGAACCATTTGAATGTCATATGGGTATAGATTATTTTTTTGTAAGACTCTACTTACTTTTGATTGAGTAACATTGAGTTTTCGACTTACTTGTCTAGTGCTTATTGTAGGGTTCATAGTAACGGCGTCCATAATGTCATCTTCCTGCGCTTCATCTACATGTCGCTCTGTTGTTCCACTAGGAAAAGTACCATTTTCTCGCAAATAATTAAAAACTGACCCAAATGTTGGATGACTGGGAGTTCGACGATTAGGAAATCTCCTGCGATATTCTCTACTAGCAGCCCTACCATTCCCATTACAGAATCCATAAACAAATATTATGTCTGCATATTCTGTGGTCAAAAACTGAAGTGGCATTTTGGACGAAAGTAACAAAAGCTCTACCAAAACTAACACAATGTACTTAACGTAGATATGACAGAAGAAATATGTATTCTTGTACACATAAATAACAATTGATAATGACAATAATGACAATGGGTATAAAATATTGAACGCCAACCTTCATTTTAAACTTTTTTAGATTTATTTTTATTTAGTACAGTTAATGCAATGTATTATTATTTGACATAAAATTTTAATCATTTACAATCAACAAAAGCTAACACCTACAAGAGGTTTGACTTTTTAATTAATTTAATTTATTATTTATCGAAAATAATGCCCCAATACGATCTATGAGTAAAAATTTAAAATTGAAAAACAATTGATTCTATCGTAGAGATAATACAAAGTGACAGTAAAGATGTTAATTTTCTACGTATTAGATTATGTTGTAGGAACTCATTTTAATTAAAATGTTTGGAATTTATAACATTTGTTTAAATTAATACCTTATAATTTGATATTTCATTATGGTTGTTCTATTTTTGGTAAGATTTGATCGTTCACTAAAAATTTAATAAAAGTGCGACAACATTGTCGCATATGTCGTTTTCATTGGCTATTTATGTAGTTTGAAAATCACTTATTGCATTTAAAAAAAAAATTATACAGGGTGTAATATTTAATACGAATCCCTAAATTATTTTTTCCAAAGCCAGTCCTGGAATTTTTTAGTTTAGCCAATACCAGTCGAATGCTTGATAGTAGTGTACTGTATCATGCAAAAATTAAAAAAATCAAATGAGCCGTATAAACACTACAGTAAAATGAAATAAATGGTCAATTACACAAATCACCCTGTTAATTAATAAAGAAGAGGAGTTGACATTTTTTAGTGGCCACATGATATGCTCCCTGAGGGACTCTACATATGGTAGAAGTATGTAAAGTTCCTCATGACTCACCCTGTATAAGATCTATCATGTGTATTGTTGTTTATTCCTCATTGGACTTCTTTCTATCTCGTTCTCTGTCTAACCTATATGTTTTGTTAACTTCCAAGCAAATTTATGTTTAACGTAAGATGACTTTTATAGGTTATATCTCTGGAAAACAATATGGCTACACCGAAGAGTTTCTTAAAACCTTTTGGTGTTCTAAACGTAGGAATGGTTTTGGTAATCTTTGTCTACGTATTTCTTGCTATGATGGGATACTGGAGGTACGGAGATGGTATCAAACCTAGCATTACGTTGAATTTTCCTTCAACAGATATGTAAGTATATTTATATGAAGATATCTTATTTCTATGATTATTTCTACAACTGCTTTATTTGGTTAAGAAATACAGACTTCTTTATTATCATCATTACCATCATCAGTAACACGACAATGCTTTGTGGGTCTTGGCGTGTTTGGATATCTTCCGCCATTCCAATACATTATAGGCTTTACGCTTCTAGTTGGTGATTTTTAAGGTTTTTAGGTCCTCTTTCAACTGTTCCATATATCTAAGCCTTTTTAATAGAGAAATATCTGAAATTTTCAAAAAACTAGTCGGACTAGGAGTATGCCTACCTGGTAACACAGACCCTTCTCTGTCATCCATCGCTCCGGTAGTGCAATTGCCTCTGTGTAAGGCCGAGCAACACTTTCGAAACACTTTATTCACTTCCACATCCACAGACTGCCAGCAAAGATGCTCCCTGTTTTCTCTTTTTTTGTTGGGCTTTTTTTTATGAGGACCCCATCCATATAGCACGTGGAAGACCCTTATCGCTCCTACAACGGCTTCACTCCCAGCCGAGCATTTCCCCCTTTCCCACAGTTTGACTCATACGCTTTTCACTTGTTCACCTCTTCTTCTTCTCATTGCGCCGTCTCCTTTCGAAGGTTGGCGATCCAAATGGCAATTGTAGTTTTGGAAACTGCTGCGCGAAAGATCTCTGCGGATGAGCGGTCGAACCATCTCCTCAGGTCTTTCAGCCACGAGTTCTGGCGTCTTCCTACTGATCTTTTGCCCTGTACTTTTCCTTCCAGTATAACTTGAAGTAATTCATATCTTTCGCCTCTCAGCACATGACCCAAGTATTGCATTTTCCTCTCTTTGATTATTCTTAGTAATTCTTTTTGTTTACACATGCGACGAAGTACCTCAACATTAGTAACTCTTTGTACCCATGGAATCCTCAACATTCGTCTGTATATATACATCTCAAAGGCATCTATTCTTTTTTCTATTTCAGAGTCCATTGTCCAACTTTCACAGCCATACAGTAAGACAGAAAAAACGTAACATCTGATCATTCGGATTCTAAGCTGTAAACTAAGGTCTGATCTTGTAAAAAATGTTTTAATGCTCATGAATGTTTTCCTTGCTTGTTCGATTCTTGATAGGATTTCTTTTTTTGGATTACACTGACTATTGGTATTTGTTCCCAAATATTTTATGGAATTTTATGTTCACCTCTTATCAAAACGTATTCCCTAATACCTTCAACTTACAAGATCTTTCCATCTTAACTTAACGTTGTTTCGGATGTATTTCTTCCTTTTTTTCTTTCTTGATCATTGCACGGATGTACAAAGTTGTATACTCTAGTCCAACCTACTTTACTTTCAATCGTTCTCTGAATCATTTCTCCCTCTGTCACAAAATTTATACCTGTCTCTCTAAGGATCACCTGTGTAAGGAAATAATCAAGTCAAACTTTAAACCAAAATTCCTTCCAAAAAATCTTACATTGGTTTAGATATGTTGATGATACAGAGGAAGAACAAACGACGCTAAAACCGGAAATATAGATGCACGGCACTATAAGAAGAAGAAGAAGAAGAAGGAACTTCAAATTCTCATTAGTCTTTGTGTTTTTTCATTATTTGTATCTACTTTAAAGGTTTGTGTGTATGTGTGTGTGTGTGAGAGAGAGAGAGAGAGAGAGTTCGTGTATTACGTTTGTGTTTTGCATATATATATTACTGAAGACGTCTCACAGTTTCTTACTCTGCTATTGTTGTTTCTTCTTCTTCATGTACTGTGTTCTCAGAACATTGGTTACCATCATATCTATCTTAATTTTATCCACACCCTAAACAGCATGCTTGTGTCAATACCTTACCAATCTCGCACGTTAATAACGAGAATTTTTATTTTTTAGCTTAGCACAAGTCATAAGAATATTATATTCCACCGCTATCTACATTTCCTACGGCCTACAAGGTTTTCCAGCTGCTCAAATCACATTCACAACTTATATTCTACCTCATTTAGGTGAAGATCCTTCAGAAAAGAAGAAGCTCATCTACGAATATATACTTAGATTCGGAATCGTTTTTCTAACTTGTAAGTATTGTTTTAGGTTAGATCAGGTTCCTCTTTTTGCACCCCGCTGTAAGCACACCAGAGGCAAGAGTTGAATTTTGTAGCATACCTACTTACATTAATCAACTTTTTTGTTTTCAGTTATTTTAGCAATCTCGGTACCACTCCTTGGACTGTTTATCTCGCTGGTTGGGGCATTCTGCTTATCTGCTCTAGGAATAGCCTTTCCAGCCATTATAGAGATGTCAGCTTTTTGGCCAGATAGACTGGGTCGTGGAAATTTCATCTTTTGGAAGGATATAGTACTCATTCTTATAGGTAAGGTTTTGGAGTGAAATTCTGTACGATAGATTTTTAGTTCTATTGGTATTTGGTCAATTCTATTTGCTTTACAACATTCTGTATAAGTTATGGCAAGAATGACGGTTTTTTTCTTTGTTCTTAATGCCGTTTATAGTCCTTCCTCTTCAGACTGAATTACTATGTAATCTTGATGTTCTATGCCCTCTTGCGATTAGTGTATTTTTTAGTCCGAGCCCGAGAGATGAAGTAGAGGTCGTCCATCGACACGATGAACTGACGATTTAAAACTTTGCCAAAAATACTGAATGCAAGGGGCACAGAATCGAAACAGATGGAAAATTATTAGGGAGATCTGTGTCCATTAGTAGACAAGATAAAATTGAATGATGATATATTGACCTTAATATTGCATACGACACTGTATACCATCAAAAATCATTTATAAAATTTGACAATATCACTACAGATTTTGGTCTGGGAAATTTGCCTAGATGCATACTACAAAACATGCATACTTAAAAAAAAAGGACCTATTTTCATTTCTGCACACTGGAAAATAGTTTTTACTAATTATTCATTTAGCAAATTCCCATCTGTAAACATGAGCACGTGTTGATATTCGCCCTCTCATTCGTCAAGAGGCTATTAAATATAATTTATTGCCTTAAGCCAGACGGATTCTCATGTTACAGATCCAAACTTGTCAGTCTGTTTAAATTTAAATTGTAGCGTGTTGCTTTTTTATTCAAAATGTTTACTTTGTTATGTATCTCTCAATTAATGAATATTTTATTTTAGCACATTTTCCTTCAATGAAACATTAAATTTTGCTCACAGTGATTAAATTTCAAGAAATTCTTACTAAACACTAATAGTTTCAAAAGTAAATATTTTTAAAAATCATATAATATACCTCAGTACGACCCTGTTTGGCTTTCACGTGCCTTTGTTGACAGATGGGAATATGTAAAACGAATGAAGTTTACCTGCACAAGCAACTTTTACTAAATAAAATGGCGAACAGTTTTCCTTCCATATATTTGAGATATAATACGAGGGATCTGTAAGGTCAAATCTTCATTATAAAAAGATCCCAACTGGACTGACTCTAAGAGAATTTGTATTTTGTTGCATTTTACATTAATTTTAATACAGTAATTTAATTCAACCATATTTCTTGTAGGTTTAATAGGTCTCGTAGTAGGAAGCTACAGTTGTATTTACGCAATCGTTCAAGCGCTGGCAGCTGGAAAAACGTAAAGAACCCGAAACGGCGACGAAGTAACGAATCTAGTGAGATTTGCCACCTTGGTGGTGTTGATCTCTAGAAGGAGTCGCTTAGGATCTCCAAACCAGTAAATTGTTCAAGAGATTTTCGAAATAGTTTTGTAAAATTTGTACTGTTATACTTAATGAAATTTACATGAATACTATGTATTTTGTTTTAATAAAAAAATCAAATGTTTGAAGTTTTTACTGCATATTTATGATAGGTATGTTTATTTCAGCACAGGTGGACAAATTTATTAACCGACATAGGACTTTACATAAGTAAAATTTATTGTTGTTAAGTTACCTTTGCTGTAGTCTGTTTCTTTTCTTAAAAGCGTGAAAAAGCATATCCTGGATCATACGTGGTCTCAGATGACAATCCACTTACCGCCAAGATTACACTCACCCTAAAGAATATTAAAATACATCAAAGAATCCCTACAATAGACACAAGAAAACTTCTTCCTCTTAGAGTGCCATATCCCTACGGAACGTCGGCGACTACCATGCTTATAATATTGTTATACTGATCTCGGTCTTGCGCTACGTGTAGCAATTGGTCCGCTGTCAAACCTGTCCACTGCCGCAAATTCCTCAACCAAGAGAGTTTCTTCCGTCCTATCCATTTCTTTCCTTCGATTTTACCGTTGAGAATTAGCCGAAGGAACTCATATCTTGGTCCTCTGATTATATGTCCAAGATATTCTAGTTTACGCCTCTTAATAATATTTAATAGAGTTCGTTGATGTCCCATTCTTCGAAGAACTTCTTCGTTTCTGGTTCTGCTAGTCCATGGAATTTTTAGTATCCTTCGATACAACCACATCTCAAACGCCTCGATTTTATTCATGATATCGGCGTTTAAAGTCCAAGTTTCACATCCATACAAAAGTACAGACCACACGTAACATCTTGTAAACTTTTCACGGATTTCCAAATTTAATGAGTTATTGGATAATAGAGGCTTGAATTTTTGAAATGAGTTTCTTGCCTGTTCAATTCTACATCGAATTTCGAAGGATGGATCCAGATTTTGGGTAATCCAACATCCAAGGTATTTGAATCTCTGAACTCTCTGCAGCGGTTGTTGGTTTAATATCAGTTGGGTTGCGCCGATATCCACTTTACTGGTCACCATGTATTTAGTTTTATCGATATTTATCGACAGTCCCCAATTTGTGCATTCCATGTCAACTCTATTGATTAGCTCCTGCAGATTGTCGATGTTTTCAGCTAGAATCACAGTATCGGCGGCGTACCGTATATTGTTAATTATTTCTCCTCCTATGATAATTCCTTTTTGATCTTTTAAAGCTTCCCTAAATAGATTCTCAGAATACACGTTAAAGAGGGTGGGAGACAGTACACAGCCCTGTCTTACGCCTCATTCAATACTGATTGGCTTTGATTCTCTGTTGTTGGTATTAATAACGGCTGTTTGGTTCCAGTAAAGTTTGGCAATAAGTTTGATGTCTTTCTCATCTAGTTGGATGCTCTGCAAGACGGTAATTAGTCTGGTATGCTGAACGCGATCAAATGCCTTTTCGAAATCAATGAAGCACATATATATGGGTTTTCTTAAGAAGACTTAAAGAACCTAAAGTAAAAGAATGCTTCCAACATGAACTGCAGCAAAATGAACACAAACACCAATGGTATTGACGAGTACTGGGATCGACTAAAACATTGTCTACTGGAACTGTAATCTCAAATATTAATCAAGAAAACATAAGTGTGGATGATATGTGGAATAAAATCAAAAATATTTGTAATTCAGTGGTAGATAATAAACTTAAACCAGAAAACAATATAAAGAAACAGCCATGGATGAGACAAGAAATATTAGAGCTAATAGAAGAACGAAGAAAACACAGAAATAAGAATGAGGAAATGTACAAAGAAATAAACAAAATCATTAAGAAAAATATTAAAGAAGCAAAAGAATCATGGCTACAAAATCAATGCATAGACATAGAATCCCTAGAACAGAAGCATGACACTTTTAACCTACATACAAAGATCAAAAACTTAACGGGAGGAAACGAATCACGAAGTCCTAACTTAATACTAGACGAGCACAACAATCTGCTCTACGAAAATGAGAGAATACTTGAGAGATGGAGGCAATACATGGAAGAATTATTCAAGGAAGAGCAAGAGACATAAGTCAGTGTTTCTGGATATTCAGGACCAGAAATAACGCTCAGTGAAGTAACATATGCAATAAAAAGACTAAAAAATAACAAAGCACCTGGACCTGATAACATATAAGCTGACATATTGAAACTATTTGAAAACAACCAACTCAAACTCCTAACGAGTCTACTGAACAAAATCTATGAAACTGCAGAATTTCCTACAGATTGGCTAGTTTCCACCTTCATCCCTCTCCCCAAAAAGGCAAATGCCACCAGATGCTCCGATTACAGAATTATAAGCTTAATGAGCCATGCATCAAAATTCTTCTTTCTGTTATTCACTATCGCATATATAAAAAACTTGAAGAAAACATTAGCAGTGTTCAGTTTGGGTTTAGAAGCGGACTGAGAACGCGAGAGGCCCTATTTTCCATACAAGTATTGATACAAAGAGCTCGAGACGTAAATTGCGAAGTCTACGCATGCTTTATAGACTTTGGAAAAGCATTTGACAAGGTGCAACATCAAAAATTACTGAAAGAATCTACAAACAATGTAAGATATGCGGACGATACGGTTTTGATTGCTGATAATGTGGAGGATCTGCAAATATTAATAGACCGTGTAGTGGAATTCCTGTGACAGATACGGCATGAAATTAAACTGTAAGAAGACCAAAATTGTTGTAGTAAGTAAAAACGACGTAATACAGCACCAATTCACAGCTAATAATGAACCCTCTAGATATAGGATATTAATACATAATATATATCAACACGCTGAAATGGTAGTCACGATGGATAACGGAATGAAAACGAGGCCAATAAAAATCAACCGAGGAGTAAGACAGGGAGACACCATATCTCCAAAACTATTTACTGCCGCACTTGAAGACATCTTTAAATCACTAAATTGGGAAACGAAGGGACTATCGATAAACGGAAAGTATTTAAACCATCTAAGATATGCAGATGACGTAGTACTAATAGCCGACAGCTGGAAAGAACTGAAGACGATGATCGATGAGCTTCATACGGAATCCATAAAAAAAGGACTGAAAATGAATCTGAGTAAAACTAAGCTAATGTCGAATAAAGATGATCAACCGACGATAACCATCCAAGGAACAAAAGTGGAACATGTAGAAGAATACATATATCTGGGTCAGAATATCAAGGTAAACAAAGAAAACCAAACTACCGAAATAAGCAGACGAGTAAGAATGGGATGGGCCGCATTTGGAAAACTCTCATACATACTGAAAGACAAAAAGATACCCCAAAATCTTCGAACCAAAGTGTTCGATTCTTGTATCCTTCCCGTTCTCACTTACGGAGCTCAAACCTGGACATTCACAAAAAAGAACATGGACAAAATTCGAAAAACTCAGCGAGCCATGGAACGTGCTTGGTATCTCACTAATAGATCGGCAAACGAACGAAGCAATCTGGAACAAAACAAAAATAAAGGACGCCGCGAAACAAGCAGCTAAATTAAAATGGAAATGGGCTGGACACAACGAACGTCTCGAAGATGGTAGATGGAACAAAGAAGTCGGAAACTGGCGACCGTACGATGCGAAGAGACCAAGAGGAAGACCTCAAATGCGCTGGAGCGACGATATCAAAAGAGTCGCAGGACCAATGTGGAAACGCCTAGCACACAACAGGGGTGAATGGCGAGAAATGGGAGAGGCCTTTATTCGACAATTCGGATAGAAAAAGGGCTAAAAAAAAATGAACCCTTGAAAATAATCGACAAAAGTACATACCTTGGATCCAGCCTAAATAAGGAATGGGACCACTTACAGGAAATAAGATGTCGTATAGAAAAGGCGAGAGCTGTCTTCAATCGCCTCAGGAAGATTTTATGTAATATGCACTTGAACATTGATATAAGAACACGAGTCCTGAGATGCTATGTATTTTCTACCCTTTTATATGGAGTCGAAGCCTGGACCTTGGCAGAGGTAACATCCAAACGATTAGAAACCTTCGAAGTGTGGTGCTATCGCCGCATGGTCAGAATTTCCTATATCCATCATGTTACAAACAACACCGTGATCCAACGTATGAATAAAGATCTGGAAACTATGCGTATCGTCAAAATCAGAAAGATGACATACTTAGGGCATGTGATGCGCAATGAGAAGTATCAACTAATTTTACAAGGCAAGATAGAAGGCAAAAGATCTCAAGGGCGCAGAAGGACATCGTGGTTGAAGAACATCAGACAGTGGACAGCAATGACTACCCGACATCTATTTAGAGCAGCTGTCAACAAAGTTGTATGGACCAACCTGATTGTCAACATCCACAGAAGATAGGCACCAACAGAAGAAGAAGAAGATATTTCATCATCACTGTGGTCTGCTGTGGGTGCATAGACTTATGATGTTAATGTTCATCGGTGACGTATTTATTTGTAACAAGAGGATTCTATCGTTCACTGGTATGAAGTTGTTGACATGTTTCGCTATACTTTTATGTGTGATAATTCCGACTCCATTTTCTGATCCTGAATAGTATCCTCTATATTCTTCTATGTCACAATAACTTGAGTCAGGCCACCTGATTTCTTTACTGCGCATTGGATTTTTTCTGATTGAGCCATAGTCCTAACGTTCAAGTGGACATTCTCTTCAGACAATTCGTGTGGATTTTTCTTATAGGTGTGTTATTGGGCCTTCCACAGGGATTTTGCATATTAACGAACCGGGAGGCCCTGTGGTCATGGGAATCACCTCTCTTGTCGGATCTTTCGTATTTCAAATCTCATTCTGTTTAAGGTTTTAATTTGCGTTTTAAAAACCCACGAATAAAACACTTAGTTCTCTGGGAATAGAATAAACATCCAATTATTTATTTACACAAACTAATATCGGAGTTTTCAATTAGGATTGGCCTGAGAATCGCACGCTCTTAGCCCGTGGGGGAATTTTTACCGGCGAAAAATCGTCCACGCGTGAGAATTTAATTGATTCCCGCTTGAGATCTAATAGGAGACCGCTCAGCGGAGCTGTCCCCTGGTCGTACTAGTGGAAACGTAAAGACACATCTCACCGACTCTGAGCAACGCAGCCTCTTTCATTTTATGTACCTCTAACACTGTCCATCGTTTGTTGTTTTACAACTTCAGGCTGTTATTTAATTGCAGCGTAATCTTACAGTTTTGTTAGGTACAAAGGATTTACAAGAAAACAAATATAATAAAACATAATTTTTATTGGTTACTCTAAAAAACCATGGAAGTAACAAAATAGATTGTCATTGACGGCTAAATCGATAAGTCAGTACGCTAAAAATGATTTTTTATATAAACTACATCGACGAAAAGATATATTTGGTATATACTCGGCAAAATTGTCGATAGTTTCGTTAGGAATGCTTTAAAAACATTAAATTTTAGTATGAATTAAGTGCAAAAGCTACCACTACATTCTGCGCCCACAAATATAGTAATAAAATATTATAAACTGATCTTTATAGATGTATAGATCTCAACGATGCGTTGATTCGTCGTTTTTTCGAGTATTTGTGGGGGTTGAATGAACTTACAGTTGAGATTTCGAACCTCTTGCTTTTTTTACCGGCGAAAAATCATCCACGGCGTGAGAAATTAATTGATTCCCGCTTGAGATCTAATGGGAGACCGCTCCGCGGAGCTGTCCCCTGGTCGTACTAGTGGAAACGTAAAGACACATATCACCGACTCTGAGCAACGCGGCCTCTTTCATTTTATGTACCTCTAACACTGTCCATCGTTTGTTGTTTTACAACTTCAGGCTGTTATTTAATTGCAGCGTAATCTTACAGTTTTGTTAGGTACAAAGGATTTACAAGAAAACAAATATAATAAAACATAATTTTTATTGGTTACTCTAAAAAACCATGGAAGTAACAAAATAGATTGTCATTGATGGCTAAGTCGTTAAGTCAGTACGCTAAGAATTATTTTTTATATAAACTACATCGACGAAAAGATATATTTGGTATATACTCGGCAAAATTGTCGAATGCTGCGTTAGGAATGCTTTAAAAACATTAAATTTTAGTATGAATTAAGTGCAAAAGCTACCACTCCATTCTACGCCCACAAATATAGTAATAAAGTATTATTAACTGATCTGTATAGATCGCTGTTAAATATGGATATATCTTGATATCCGTTGATTCGTCGTTTTTTCTAGTATTTGCGGGCGTTGAATGAACTTACAGTTGAGATTTCGAACCTCTTGCTTTCTGATAAATTTTAGATCGTCATCAAAACAGTTCATCGTACAACAAAAACTACAGAGTCAATAAAGCTGACTGTAGTAGTAGCACCTAAAGGCAGTTTTGATTTTCGTCAAGTCTTCATCAAAGTCTGAGAATGGAAGCTCTTGGTCGAAGACCTGCTGGAGTTAGATAACGATCGTTGAATGTCAGGTGCGGAAGACGGTCTTCTAGCTTTCTCCAATAATCGCTTTCGGTCAATAGCTATGATTGCCATCTTTTCTGATACAGGTAGGTTAAAAAATATGTCGTGGAATTCGTAGCAAGCTGAGGAGACCTGTGTAACAATAAAAAAAGCTGTAAAAGAAGGTATTCATCTTGTGTATCTCATTTTCTGAGATACAACGCGAAATAATATTATCTCGTCACATGTTTCACAATTTTATATGTTTTAATAGTTGACAAGTCGTTTAAAAAACATGTGACAAGTAAAACTCACTAAGTACCATATTGAAAGAACAGAGATATTGGAGTTTTAAAGCATATTCTAATGTAAAAAATCCATTTTTGAATCAATGTTAAAACAGACGGTAATTTTTTTAAAGGAGTTTTAATATTGTGTATTTTTACGTTTTTGAGAAAAACGTAATTAATGAATTTTACCTGCCGTTGTCTAAAAACTCATGCTATGACGGAAGGTACACTCAATGAGAAAGGAAGGAATGTAAACTCAATGTTATAACAGACGGTACTTATTTTGAGAAACAGTTTAAGCTATCTTGGGAAAGAGCACTTTCAGGAGATTCTAGGCACACCCAGGGAAAACGTAGATAAAATTATCGAAAACTCGTAGAATGTAGACTTGCGTATATTTTGCGAGGCTCCTTAACGGAGATAATAACAACTATTAAATCTCTGAGAAATGCTGAACTTTTGCTCCCCATAATCCGAGAGGTGTGGAAAACAAACCGCATTCTAGAGGACTGGAAAATGGGTAACATTATTAGGCTTCCAAAAAAGGGCAATCTCACACTGTGCAAAAATTGGAAATGAATAACCTTGTTTACCGCAATAAATAAAATTTTCACGGCCATCATACTCAAAAGATTAACAAACAAGATTGAATTTCGAGCTGGTCAACCAGGCTTTAGACCAGAATCCTCCTGCATAGACCACATTAATACTGTGAGGGTAATCATGGAACAATCGGTTGAATGGAACACAAACCTATACATGGTTTTTGTTGACTTCGAGCGTGCCTTTGACAGCTTATCTCATGCTGCTTTATGGAAAATATTAGAGCTAAGAAACATCCCACATAACGTTGGAAGACACGTTTCTTGATCTACATGTCACCTAAAGGCCCACTAATTAGGATTTGGTACTTACAAAGTAAGTTTTATAGGTGAAAAACTTGGTACGAATTTTTTTTTAATAAATTTCATTTTATTTTAGACTAAGAAAAAGCCTCTTTTAACATTACAACAAAAGAAAAATAAACTTAAATGTGTCGATAGCAATTATAGTAAACTGTATACCTAAGCTTAAGCAAGCCACTCAGAGCAATGCTGGGAATATTTATATTCCACTATGCATCAACAATTTACCCATATAAATTACCATCATTTATATGGTAATTATTACCATTCCCTAACGTGTGTTTCTGGGTCTAACCGTCATCAGAGAGAGTTTGTAAGAAGACTCAAACTAAATCAAAACGCACCCACTACTCTGGCACGCTTGGGTATACAAATTACTTTAATTGCTATCGACACATTTAACTTCATCTTTCCTCACTAGAGGTCTCTAGTAGCATACTCAAAACAAATAGTAAAAAAATCGTTAAATTCTAGATAAAGCATTAAAAAAACGCAAAGAAAATTACCTGATTTATCAGTCGTCTGTGTAATTCAGCGTCTGCTTCGTCAAAATGTTCGACTTCGTGTAATTGAAGGGCGCATATGACAGCGTCTCTAATCGTGTCAATTTTAGACTGTACCCGGGACGTGTGGAGTAGCCTTCTAGTCAAATATCCCTTGACGTAGGCGCATATTATACTCGCAGCCCATTGCTTCAACAAAACTCTTATTACATCATTGTATTCCTTAATGGTTGACAGCATTTAGATAAATAGAAGGAACATAATACCAGATTTCAACATATTTGCTAAAGATAGTAGCCAATATTTTATAACAATATTCTTTGTTTAATAAAAAAATTTAAGACAACTGTCAAACATCAATCTTTAGTACGCCAATATTTGATAATACATATTAGCATAAATTTGAAGCAAATCTAGATATCGAAATGAATAAAAAACAATATATAGACAATGACATAAACTAGCGTACATTAAAGTTTTGAGGACATTCCAAATGATTCATTTTATGTCAGGCTGTATTACATATAAATGATAGAAACTCAATTTTGTTTTACCTTGAATAATATATGCAAATAATTAGAGTTAATCTGGGATAACTTTCCCTCTATTCGTCCAAAAAATTATCAAAATTGGACCTTAATAAAGAAGTTGTTTACGAAAAATCATACTTAACACATTCGTAGCGTCGTATTAAGTGATTTTTTATTATACTGTTATATTAGTAAAAGTATTATAACCCAGGTGGCGGTTTATTCAAATAAAAAAATGATACAAGCAGTTAAAAAATATATTATAATCACGGTATACTTTAAGACAATTCACCACACAAAAAGCAGTCTCTCGCCATAGATGGGATAAAAATCTCGGTGATTAGGTATATAATAAAAAACGTATATTTTTAAAAATGATTATCTAAGATAGGTATTACACAAAATTGGCGTGTAGATGGTATAAAAATAGCAAGTGGCAGTGAACGTGTTAAAAACTGCTCAGATCCTCCGCTGTCGCAAAACGTATCTATTGTATTTTGGACTCAAAATGTTCAATAAGTGTTGGACTGTTGATCAGGTCTGGTCAGGACTGTTTGACAGATTTCTAAGAGAGAATAAAAATAATGACACGTAATTACATTCAACTATACTAAAGAGTAAGGATCAATCATAGCAGTGCAGTAATGTAACAAATTTCAAAAAGACAGCGATTGATGATGGTTGGTGTTGGAAATGAAAAAGTTTCAACTACGTTTTGTCGTGTTAGACCAAACGGTATCTATGTTAAGTTGGGTGTGAAACATATAAACGAAATTTTTTGCATAAATCACTCAAAAATGTCATTACAAATGCATGAGTTATTTATCAAAATATGATATTCGAGCATTCAACCTCATATCAAAATATGATATATTTTTTCTCATTTTTTTTGTATATATCTAAAGAACTATTAGTTTGTACAAGACAAAAGTTTTACAATTGAATTTTAGGATCGGGGGGAGGGGGTGGTGCTGGTGAGTGCTGATACTCCTCTATTTTTTGACATTATTCTGTTTTTTGTTCTTTGGCTTCTCTTATCTTTCTTCTGACTCCGATGAAATACTCTTCAAGTATTTCATCGGTCATCCACGATTTCCGTTTCTCTGTATCTTTCTTCAGGTGTTGTTCTTTTATTTCTCTCACTGTTTCTTGTATGATCGTAAGACTTTCCTCTATAGTTCCTGCATTTCTGCATTTTAGCACCTTTATATTCAGGTTGTCACTCACCTTCAGTCGAACATGGGGATCTTTCAGTTTTCTAGCATAATACTTCTTCATTCTGACTTTGAAATTACCTACAACTGGTACATGATCAGAGTTTATGTCTGCCCCCGGGTATGTTTTGACAGATGTACAGCTGTTCTTATACCTCTTATTTACTAGCATGTAATTAATCTGATTTCTTCCAATCCTTCCCACAGGATCCTGTGGAGATTTCCAGGTGTACAATTTCCTTGGGTGTAGCTTAAACCAGGTGTTCATTATTACTAATTGATTTGCTTCCGCAAAAAACTCCAATGTATCTCCCGGATTGTCCCGGATTCCTAGTAAAAATGGTCCAACTGCAGATGATGTTCTGCTACATACAGTTCTTCTACCTCTTCTTCTGTTCCTTCTGTTGTAGGTGAATACACTTAAATTATAATATTGACGTCGATTGGTCTTGCTGTCAATTGTATGAGTATCACTCTTGCTGAGATTGGAAGGAAGTTGTCAACAGATTTTGCCACTTCTTTTGTCAATATAATGGCGACACCTAATTCATGTTTGCCATTATCTGTTCCAGAATAGTAAATGCGGTGTTCCCCGATATGTGCGGTTCCTGAACCTGGCCAACGCATTTCGCTTATTCCCAGAATATTTAAATTCATGTGTGCCATCTCTTGTATTGCATTATGGATTATACCTTCCTGTGCCATGGTTTTCACGTTCCATGTGCCTATTCTGATGTCTTCTTGGCATTTTAATCTTTTTGTTATACTTGTATCTGCTTTTCGCGGAGATCCGATTGAGGTGCTTACTCCGGAATTGAATTTAGCTGCAAGCATAACCATTTGATTCTACTAGGACTTATCCAATCCGGATCTTTAATGAGGTGTCTTGTCCCAAACTTTCTTCCTCATCTCTATGCCGTTGACCAATTCCACGGTTCTTCCGCCATTGAAGCCAGTGTCCCAACTCCAGGACAAAGGGGTGCCCTACCATTTACTAACTCCTCCACCCAAAGCTGTTGGCCAGTAAACGGGGGATTGTATATTTGGGGGCGGTTTTTATATTTTGTTGAATAAAAAGTTAAACATATGCAATAAACTGAGTTTACATCATACCCAAAAATGGTTATTTTAAACAGATTCCACCTGGATTATATAAATAAAATACTTTCATAATTATGATCTCTAAAAATGTTCAATTGAGAATAATTTTGATCTCATGACAACATTATTAACGAAATAATTATAAATCTAAATACCCACGACAACGATAAACTTTCGTAACCTGAAGATTTGCATGGAAAAGAGATTCTTCCCAATGAGAATAGAAAGACTTTAGCGAAAAACAATAATGAGCTGGCAACACCGCTCAATCCGTTTCTAGACGAGTCAAGGTCACAGTTTAACTCAATTTTGTTGTATAGTACCTGTTATTAACTTTACCTACTCTAAAAAAGTCGCAAAGGCTAAATTACATTCTACAGTCTGTAAAATCTCTTCCAAACTATTATGATTACTATGTACGAGAAATTTCTACTTTTACATCAAGAAAATTTAAAAACAAACTAACCTTTTTAGCTGCTTCATGGCTTTTAGTAGTAAGAAATATTTTCTTTGCACTCTCTGGTCTCTTTTGTTCGATTCCTTTTGAATTAACGTCAAATGTATTATTTAAGCCACCAATTACTTTTTCCATATCAGTAATCTCAATATCTTGGTAAGGAATGCTATCAGAAGTATCTCCAGAATAGGTTTCGTTTTCGAAAAACTTTTTATTATTGATATTCGGTGAACTCGGCACATTTTCTGCTGGATACATTTTTTGGAGTTCGATCTGCGTTAATTTGTCTGCGATGCCGCAATAATTCGACCAACTTGACAGCTCCGAAGTAGTGGAATCGCTATCGTCTATGTTTTCGTCCTTGGAAGGCGTATTTTTAAATTGTTTTCCGAAATTGTCTACTTTATTCTGATGATCTAGCCTACGTTTTTCCAGTAGCTCTATAATCTGCTTTGAATAATCTTCCGGTATTTTCTTCAGAACTTGCATCAATTGGCAATCTGGATTGGTTAAGTCCAAAGTGCCTTTGACAGGTTCTACATTTTCGCTATTGGCGTTTACAGTTATATGCTGAACAGAAATATCAGTTTGGACCACCTATAAAAGAAAAATAAATAACTTAGACTTGATTGTAGGCACTTATCAAACCACTACTACTCTTGTAAGGTTTTTTATTAGGAGCAGCACACTGTATTAAAATTTTTCTATTGTCTTGAAAATTGCAAAACAATTCTTACAAAAGATAACAACCAAATACCAAATGGCAGATAATGCCCAAAACATAGCTAACTTGTTTGCCGAACATTTTGCTAGTGTATATGATTCATCCAAATGCTGATTGCCCAAAACATAATTAAATAACTTAATTCCATGTCCAGAACTTTTAAGTAAGATAAGCTTCTATATTCCACAGCATAGACTAAAATCTTTTGAACTGTTTCATATAAATTTTCATGCTACCAATTATGACTGCAATAATCAATTTGATAGGACCTTAAGATTTTTAAATAGTCACTGTGATGTAGATCCTTTTAATTTAAGTTTAAATCAATTTAAAACCACGATTTATAGTAAACTCTAGAATTATTTCTAAGTATTGTATTTTAGCGTGTAGTTATAAGATAAATTAGATTAAAAAATATAATGTTATTATAATGCTGTAATGGGGTGATCCCGTCTATTTAATAAATAAATAAAAAATAAAATTAATAAATAAACTACTACATTCTGAAATTATCTTGTAAAAATGGCTTACCTCAATAGTAGGAGACTTTTGTCCAGTATCCTTCTGTGGTTTCAGCTCTTCATCACCCACTCCATCCAAAGGCACTTTATCACTAACATTTTGACTGCTCAAATTAGCATTATAAACAGTATTTAAACTACTAAATTCACTGTCTTCCATCGGTACAAAATTATTCTCTAAAGACGTCCAATTTCGTGAAAGGTTTCCACTTGCTTCTGGTACTTCCAGATTTGTCTTACAGCATTTCTCGAGATGAGCCAAAAGTATCGGACTTGGTGATTCGAGAGTATAAGAGTTGCTTCTAATCAGTCTTGTTTTAGGGGAAGAGGTTGATTTTGCTGTAGCACTTTTTGATTTGTTCCTAGGTGGTGTGGATCGTGTAGGTTTTGGACTCGAAGATTTTCTTGGTAAAAAATTACTCTAAAATAATAAACAAATAATACATTTGTAAAAATAAACATATCAATGCTTACTCCATTATCACAACTTCCAATAAAATCAGGAGACGTCCACTGTGAATGAGGCTCTCTAGCACTTGATATCACAGAGGAGACAGGTATTTCGCTTGACTTATTTAAAGATGAATCACTTTCATATGCATCACCGATGCTTAATAGTTGTCCTTGATTAAAATCATTCTGGCCTCGTCTAGATTCAAACACCGTGTCTTTCTCTTTATTGATTAATTTGATGCCGTCACTGCTATATTCGGTAACATCGATAATATCTCTACTTAGATTTGGTTTTTTCTTTGGTTGGGCACTGCTCCTGGCCGAGGAAATTCCTAAGTCTTCAATATGGCTGTTTCCGTCAAAATACGGGGAATTGGTAAGGTTTTGAGTGGACATTAACTCTTGTAGACTTTTCTTTAATTCCTTACAATTTCGAAGACGTTTTTCCAATTTTATCGCCTGCTGTTTGTATGTTTGCAGTTCTAAACGGCGTGATGGATTAATCTAAAAAAAAAATGTGAAATACAACATTGATTTTTGCGGGATTGTTTTACTAAAACTATTAAATAATGATCCTTGAGAATTTTTCGTACAAATCAATTACTAATTAAGCTTGAAAGCATATTCAAGGTTATAAATAAATAGAAAGGTACAATATATTGTTTCTCTAATTTCTATAACCGTAAAAACTGTGTATAACGCCATAATAATCAATTAGGTTCGACACTTACCACTGGAGGCAATAGTTCTATTCCTTTTACTTTGATGCAAGATACAAATGAGTTAGTAGTTGTTGTTTCGGCCATGGTTTAGATTGCTTAATTTTGATTTAGCTCTATAAATATGTAGTTTATTCAAAACACTGTCAACAGTCCACTACGGTTTAAAACGATCATAACAAACAACAAAGAAGTAAAGTAACTATGGAAACAAACAAAAAAAGTATTGTTGTAGTTATTTAAAATCTATCTGTCACCACAGTATATACCACAAATAGTAGTGTAAGTGGAATAGGACACGTGGGGAGAGTGAATTGCATAGGCCCAGCCGTCGACGGCGCTACCAGTCACGTTAGGTGGAGGTATGAGCAGTATGACATAGCAAGAGGCGTATGACGTTGATGTAAGTACTGTTGCCACGGTTTCACTAGTTTTACATATTTCCCAAATAATGTTTATACGGTTTATACCATACAATGTTTTCCAAAAAAAACAAAGATTGTAGTAAATTCTAGTAAAATTACAACTTAAATTTACAATAACTTATTTCTAAAGAATTTTGAGTATCCACCGAAAAAAACAAATGTGTTAGTGGCAACATTGTAATCCACGCCTTTACAAATTGCAAATGGCGTTATAAATACAAAAATATTGTATCCCAAATTTTGGAAAAAGGAGATAAAAACAATATACATACGTCAGTTTTTATATATCTAATCAACATTGCTAAAAGACAAAAAGGGGACGATACCTAAATACTATAGTATTCCAAATCGAAAAAATGAAAAGAATATTTTTTGTGGATGGCTGAAAGTTAGTTAAAGTTGAAGGAAGGGCTATTAATCATTCTGAGGATTAGGAGTTTACTTTTACAAGCACCAGGTAAAAACAGCACCTAATTATACCAAACTTTGTTAGTAAATATAAACTCAATACCATTTTATACATTTTGGTTCTGTAGTTAAATTACTTTTAAATCTTAATCAACCTGAATCTTTTATTTTATAAATATCGTAATATTTCATTATTTTAGATTTTTATGGACCTTCTACTTCTGAGCAATAGTTACATATTAATTTGTTATGATCCTGAAGAGCAAGATCACAGAAATACTAGAGTTTACCCTTTATTATCTACAGATGGTATGAAATAGCAAGAGGCTTTAAGGAAGAGTATTTTAGGTGTGGAACTTATAACAAACCAGTCCTAATGCATTAAAGGTATCTATAAGCATTATATAGGATGAGGAGGATATTTGTTGCCAATACTAACCAAAGAAAAATATACAAGTGTCAGGATATCTGTGTTTTATTTTGTTGTTTTCGGGACTTTGGTTTGTTAATGTGATGAAAAACAGATATAGTCATAAAATAATAAATAAAAACTTTCCTGTACCATTATATACTCTGTCTGATATTATGTTTTACATTTATATAAAAAGTTTTGGACAAAGATAATATATTTTTTGGCATAGAATAAGTATGTATTTCTTATTTTATGACTATACCTATTTTCCATTAAACGCATACTTTTTGAATTTTGTCGCCTAAAATTCAGAGTATATTTCGTAAATTTGCCGCTTAAAATTCAAAACCTACATTTTAAATTTGCCACCGAATGAATTTAGTTTCGGCCCGTCCGCTTTTGGCGCTAGAAACTCTCTCCCAAATATTTATATACGATTTACCTTACTAGAGGGCTATGTACTGTGATCTGTCAAAACTCATACTTACAACTGTCAAAAAGGAAGTCCGATGATTTTTTTATATTCATTTTTAATTATATTAAGTAATCAGTTTGTTATTAATTATACTTAGTTTTAATACCTTATACATACATATATGTTTAATACTGAACCATTGTATTATCTTTTTAATTTTTTGTCATTGTATTTTTGTTTCAAAGGTTTTTTGATGAAATTAGTAAGATAATATTATGTTGACACAGTATAAGATGTCCTTTTTTTTTCCACCTTGTAATGCTATCCTGTACAATAAACAACCTTACCTTTCTTCTAAAAGAACTAAATAAAAATGTTAGGAATATTCTATGGGATCTTTGTAAAGCCAAATGAAGTGTTACAAGAAATATCCTACACTTTATATTTATAATATTCTTAAATCTAATAGGTATATAATAGCTGAAATCTACAATAATTTACTAACATCACAATCATTTTATTATTACATCTCCAGATCCTCACTCATGTTTCCCTCATTTTCAACCTCATAAGGATCTTGAAGTAAATCTCATCCAGTTGTCCAAATAAAAGGCTCCAATCTGTCTTCAACATCCAAATAATTGTTCAATGTTTCCATTGATTCTAAAGTTTGATTCAGCAACATATGGCAACGGTTTAATTGATGAGATAGTTCTGCTACTTTGGATAGTTTTTCACTATATTTAGCATATTTACGTTGCCTGTCTGTGGCTACAATTACTACTTTTGTTACTTCTGCATCAATCTATAAAAAAAATCCATAAATTAGAGGTGCAAATGACTTAAAAGTACCTGAATATGATAAAGCCATAATGAATTACAATACAATTTTGGTAAAATTTACAACATAACTATTAAAAAAATGTGTATTTTACCTCTCTGATTTTATGTGTAATTTGATTTTGTTCAGTAGCTACCAAATTCGCTGCTGCTGTCAAATGATGCTGATACCTCAAACACAAATTTCTAACAGGTGTAGGGTCTAATCTTTCTAATACTTCAGGATCTCTTGCAGCTGGTAAACTCAGCGTGGCTCTCATTATTGGTAAAAACATTGGAATGCTTTGCAACCTCAGTATTTCTGGATCTTTTTCTGTGACAGCTGTTGCAGGATTAGCTCCACGAACTACTACTATATTGTGGGTGGATGTTTTGGATTTTGATGGTTTGGGCTGGGATGTTCTGCGCGATTTGGTTTTTAGTAATTGTTTGTTCGTTAATTTCGGGGAATCTGAAAGAAATTAATTAATAATAACTTTACAGAACAACTGAATATTGTATGATCAGGGATACCTCCGATAGGCCTGTTAACTGTGTAGCTAATATATGGTAAGTCAACATCACTGCACACACTTGGACCTGGGGATATAGATCCTGGTCTAATATCAACATTTTCACTACTAAATTCAGATCCTCCGGGATTCGCTATGGTATGTTGACGACGAACGTTTGGTTGTTTGGAAGCTTCTTTGTTAAAACTACTTTGTCTCTGAGTATTTTGTGATGCAGATTGACTAGAATGTTCAGAACCCATTGTTTAATGTTTACTATCTATTTGGATTATAAAGAACTATAAACAAACATCTGTGAACTCTTCTTCTTACAACTTTTTCTATGGCCTTTATATCCGATATAGGATTGTTTCGTCAAAATATCATTATTACACCAATACAAAAGTAAAATCTAAAATGATGATCTCAACAGTAATTTTAAGTGGTGGCTAATTGAACTGCCAAAATTTTATAGAATGTACAGGCTACAAAATTGTTGAATTTTTGGTTGGGTTATTTAATTAAAGAGGCAAAATACTTTTTACTTTTATTACTTTTAAATTTTTAACATAAACAAATCTTTAAAATCCTATATAAAATAATTATACAAAAGAGTTCTCAAAAATATTTTCTAGATGGATACACAGTCGGATGACCCAATATTCGAAAAGAAGACGAAAAAGACAGTTTGTCATTTGTCGATGAAATGTTCCTTTTCTACTTTTAAAAACCAACCATAGCAGAAGACTTCCTAAACATGTCGAAAGTTAATCATAATAGGAAAAGAAAACACCAGTCGAAAGAAGGAGAGGAGTTTGAAACCAATCGGCCTAAAGCAAAATTTCGATCTCGCGATGACCAAGCAGAGGAAGAGCAATTGTCCCATATTTTGTTCGGCGGAGCCACGAGTTTTTTACAATGTCTAGAGGAGGCTGAACAAGAAGCAGGGCCCTCTCGGGCGAACGCAGATTCTGGCGTTGGCGAAACTGATACGGATGATGAAGAAAAAGTACGGAAGCCTGCATGGACTGACGAAGATGACGACGGTATAGACGTGGGGCAGGCACTAGACAGTCAAAGGCGCAAGTTACCCTCAGGAGGCATAAACGATAGAAGTAACAAATATTCCAATTTGCTTAAACATAAATTCCAATCTGCTGTTGGTACTCCAAAGTGGGCGTCCTTAAATAAGCGCAAAAGAACAGAATCTGACTCTGATGAAGAAATATTAAGGAGTTGTGGTTTTATTAAAAGTACTAAGGCGCAGTTACCTTCTAGTATATTAGAATTTAAGAAAGTTAAGGATTTAAACTGTGAGACTTACTCAGAAGGGCCTTACATTAACTCTATAGAATTCCATCCAACTTCCAGTGTAGCTTTAATAGCAGGAAATGGAGGAGTTGCTACTTTATATGCAGTAGATGGCAAAAGGAATAATAAGCTACATAGTATAAAATTCCAAAATTATCCTATAGTTTGCGCAAAATTTTTACAGAATGGAAACGAAGCCCTATTAGGGTCTAGGCAGTCACATATGTTCAGTTATGATTTATTGGCAACAAAACCTACAAGATACACACTACCACAAGGATTAACACAGTGTAAGAACTTTGTAATTTCACCAGATTCCCAGTTTATTGCTATAGCTGGCAAATGGGGTGAGGTACACCTGTTATCAGCCACTTCCAAAGAAAAAGTGGCCTTATTGAAGCAAGAAACTGAAGTCACTGCTTTAACTTACAATTCATCAGGTAAGATCTTAAATATCTCAATTAAATTAGTTTGATGCTAAAGGAAAATTATTTATTTTTAGGAAATCTTTTATTTGGGCATAGCAATACAGACGAAATAACAGTATGGGACATGAAAATGAATAGAGTCAAGCACAAATTCTCAGATGAAGGATGTTTACAGGGTACCACACTGTCTGTTGCACCTTCCAACCAGTTTCTAGCAGCAGGATCAGCACAAGGAGTAGTAAATATGTACAATATGAATGATGTATTTAAATCAAATACACCAAAACCAAGAAAAACCATTTTGAATCTTACCACAGCTATCAAAGACCTAAAGTTTAATCCATCATCTGAGATACTAGGGTTTTGTTCAGCCGATATACAGAATTCCGTCAAGTTATTCCATGTGGGATCTGAAAATGTGTTCAGTAATTTCCCAAATTTTAGTACCAAAATGGGTCATACTAATGTTTTGAATTTTTCTCCTGGAAGTGGTTATTGTGCTTTTGGGAACAGGAAATCTATAGTTTCTTTGTACAGGTTAAAACATTATAAAAACTATTAGTTTTTTATATACCTATATTTTATTGGAAGTGTATACACAGTGGAAAACAAGTGTTCTATGAGTATTATTTGATCAACCAAAGACAGATCGTAAGGTAAAGTACTTGTAGAACTTTTTTTCAAAACTTTTATTTCTTTTTGCTCCTTGACACTCCTAATAAGTTCATGGTTAGTTAATTTCTTTGTCTTTTAGTTTTTTTCTTTCTGTCTTGTTATTTTTACTAATTATGTGATTTCTTAGACTCAGATTGTGCACCAATAACATTCCATTTTCAGTGATGTAAGGTACCACATGGAATGTATTGAGTCTTATAGATAATACTCTGTCAAAATTGCTTAAAATCTCTTAACACCAGTTAACATTGATATCAATTCATAAATGTGTTGGTAATTGTATAAATATAAGAAATACTTATTGTAATTAGGTGGAAAACTTTTCTGAACTGAAAAAGTTTTTTAAATGTGTATTCTAAAATTTAGCCTTTAGTGTAAGCGATGTAAATTGTGTAATGATTATGTAATAATTTATTAATATTGCTGTTATTAAAAATTGTACAAGTTTCAGTTTTTTTTATTAATATATAATTTTTATCTAACATAAAATGTATTGCTGGCATCCTATGATAGAGAAGGAATTGTTAGCAATAGTATGGAGTATTTCCAAACGGGGACATTACCTGCCACAGAAGGAATTTGTGATTCTAACTGACCACCATCCATAAACATACTTATTTGGTATGTATGACGAAACACTTCAAGCAGACTAAATTAATTCAGATTGAAGTTAGAGGAACCCAATTTTAAAATTAGATACACGAAAGGAGCTGAAAACATTTTGGATGTTTTTTAAGTGCTATGAAAATGGCAATGTCTGGTTTAAATTATGCAAACATCTTTATATATCTCAACAATTTAATAGTTTTCTAACTTACTAAAGGTGTTAGAAAGACTAAGGAAAGTTAATCTGAAATTAAATCAAAATAAATGTGAATTTATGAAGAAATACTTAGGACACACAAGTTAAAGGTATAAAATGAAAAGGAATTGAAGAGATTCTTAAGCATTTGCAAATTATAGTAAATACATCAATTACTTTGCAGAAATAGCCACGCCAGTAAACAGACTTTCGTTTGGAGAGCAAAATGCTAAAAAGCTTTTGATAAATTCAAGGAATTGCTAACACTTAGTAATGGAATTTCCAGATTATTGGAGAAAAGTTTATTTTAAAAACTGATGCTTCAGGCATTGCCTTAGGAGCAACTTTGTCAAATGGTAATGACAAACCAACAGCATTTGCCAATAGAATGTTCAGCAAAGGGAAATCAATTATCCTATGATAAATAAGGGATTGTTAGCAATAGTATGGGGTATTGCATAAATTTAAATTACATAAAAAAATTACATATTACATAAATTACTGCAGAACGCAGTAATTTATGTTCCCAAATAATCTTTTTAGTCACAGTATTAATAGTAATAATACCCAGACAATACCTATTATTCTTTCTACCACTGGAGTCATTCCGAAGAAGCTCCTAGAAAACATAAAAAAGCTGGGTCTAAATGAACATCTATATAAGATCATGCAGAAAGCTGTGCTATTTTCGACATCTAGATGTGTGCGAAAATTTTTGGGAGATACACTGACGTACCAAGCCACCTAGGACTCGATAACATGGAAAGAGTCCCACCAGAGCTCAATCCTTTTGATACCGTAGGTATCTGGGATGAGTGAATTTTCCCCTTAGAGGGAGTGTTAGCCGTGTGGCTAAATCTGGTAATCATATATTGTAAATGCAGATATGTAATAAAATATTGCAAATGCAGATTTTGACCACTTCTTAGTAATAGGAAATCTGGAAATGAAAATAATTAAAGTCACAAAGCAATATGCAAAAAGAAACAAATGGAAGTAGGGAAACTAGAGTCGAATATTATTCAGAAAGATTATTCTAAACACTTGGAAGCAAATTTAAAAGGTTTTCTAAAGCCTAACAATAACAATAAAAGGTCACATTTCGATATCAGCAAAAAATGTAATAAAATATAAAGTAAAAAAAAATTTTACGACGAAGACTGAAACGCCAACCAGGTAAACAATCTAGCACGAAAGAAATGGCTGAAGACAGGTAGAAAAGAAGATTTGGAGGGGTAAAAAAGAATGAAAGATTCAGGCAAGTGCTGTACAAATAGAAAAAAGGGATGGATTGATGAACTTATACAAGAGTTTTGTGTAAATAGCAAGAATAATATAAAGCTACATCTTCTTCTTCCTTCTTGTATGTAGGCTTTAAAGCCTGTTTCCTCTTCAATATTAGCCTCTTAAATTGTTTAAATTATCGCATCATCTTTTTCTTGGTCTGCCAATACTTCTTCGTCCATTTGGTGATTTATCTCGTGCTATTCGTACTATCTTATCCTCTGGCATTCTACTAATGTGTTCGTTCCACTCCTATTTCCGTTTTGTCACCCATCCATTTATGTCTTCTATATTGCATGTTCTTCTTATGTCACTTATGTTTTCGCTTCTCTCCCTATCCAACAGACTTTTCCCTCATATTCGTCGAAGTATTTTCATCTCTGTCGTTTCTAGTAGTTTCTTGTTTTAGATGTTAATATAGGTCTAATTGCTGCTTTATAGATTATTGTTTTTGTGTCTTGTCTTAGGTGTTTGTTCTTCCAAATTGTGTCATTAAGAGATGCCGCCGCTTTACTTGCTTTTAAGCTTTATTGTCGCACTTCTTCTTCTTCAACATCTCCATAACTAGTTATATTTATTCCCAAATATTTAAACCTTGCTTCCTGCTTTATGATTTTCCCATCAATTTTGATTTTACATCATAGTGGGTATTTAGATGTTGTCATACATTTGTTTTTTTCTGCTGATATTATCATATTGTATTTCTTGGCTGTTGTATTGAAGATGTGTATTAATCTTTAGAGCTCGTCTTCTGTCCCGGCGATTAATGCGGCGTCGACTGCATAACATAATATTTGGATTTCTTTGTTCCCCATTCTGTAACTATGACCTTTAGGTACTGCTTGTATTATTTCGTCCATTATTATATTAAAGAGAAGTGGACTTAACGAGTCACCCTGTCTGACTCCGTTTTGTACTGATATACACTCTGTTAGTTTTCCATTTATCTTTGCTTGTATTTGATTATGGAGGTAGATGTTTCCGATGGTTTGTATAATATTGATTGGTATGTTTCTTTTATACTGTAGATATAAGACGTCTTCGACTTGGATGCGATCGAAAGCCTTTGTCAGGTCTATAAAACATAGATATGCTGGTTTATTGTACTCGATGGCCTTTTCTTATTAGCTTATATTCTCCGCACTTTTTTGCTCCCTTTTTCTTTGGTAATGTAATAAATTCTGAAATTAGTCAATCTTTTGGAATATTGTCTGTGTCATAGATATTATTGAAGATTTAACATAGTATTCTTAAAGATTCATCATCAAGAAGTTTAAGAAATTCAGACTGTACTCCGTCTGGTCCTGGAGCTCTCCCTTCTTTTAGTGATATTATGGCTGCTCTTATTTCTGCCACTAGTATAGGTGGTCCTGTTTCCCTAGGTATTGTGGACTGGTTCTCCCTCTCATCAAAAAGTAAATTTCGTATGTAATTTTTCCAGGTATTATCAATACTGAACCGTATGTTAGGACTGGGCGTATTGTTGTTTTGTATGGTTTTACTTTTGTATTTCTCGATATAATTTTGTGGATTTAAGGAGGAGATTGAGCCCAAAATAGCATCTGTTGACTGTGCAAATTATGCGGTTTATCTCTGCGGTAGTATTATTTTCAGTGTTATACGCTTCCAGGTATACAAATTCTTTCACTGCTTCGATGACGTCGTTCTCTTAACATTATTGATATCAGCATAGGCCAGGATTTGCACTGATTTATTATATATTGAACCAATTGTTGTGGTTTGTGGCATACGTGTTACTTTTTCTAGAACCAGATTAAACAGTATGCACGAGAGAGGGTCTCCTTGGCGCAGCCCGTTATTTGTTTTAAAAGGTTCAGACAGTTGCCCCTAAATTCGTACTCTACATTCAACTTTTTCAAGAGTTAGTTTTGTTAAATTTACCAACTGTTTTAGTATTCCTAGCTCTTTCATTGCTTTGAACATTTTTCCTCTATTCACAGTGTAAATGACTTGATTTGCTCTTCGCGTGTGCCGCTGGTAAATAATCAAACTCCGTGTGAAAAACTGACTTTATTTTGAATTACACAATACATGAATATATGAACGCTAATAAGTATTATGTTCGCTCGCTCTGAATGCTGTATCACCGATCTCGTCACTGCTGTCGTCTTGGGGTGCTTTTAGGGACTCTTCCTGGCTTCACATATGGCATAATATCTGCATACGCTGCTATGTTGACGGTTCGAAAAAAATTCATGAAATAAACTTAAAATAGATAGTGGCGTGAACACACAGAGTCGTAGGCTGCTTTGTAGTCTATAAATATGTGATGAGTATCAATGCCAAATTCCAGTGTTTTTTCTAAAATTTGTTTCAGGGTTGCAATATGATGAATTGTCGATTTACCACTACTGAAACCAGTCTGGTATTTTCCTACTATCGTTCTGCATATAGTGCCATACGGCGACATAGTACTGAGGAAAATATTTTATAAGCTGCATTTAGAAGCGCAATGCTTCTGTGGTTAGAGCATTCAAAGATATCTCCTTTTTTGTGTATGGTGCAAAGTATTCCAATATTCAAATCATTTGGGAGGGATTTCTGTGTTCATATTTCTTTTATAGGCTGCTGTAATCTTTGTCTTGACTTCAGCTATAATAACCAATAAATTAAAAGGTGTATAATGTACAGGGAGCGCTGTAACTCGTATTCATTTATAACGAAAAAGTTGTCCCTACTTCAAACCAATAAATAAGGGGTTGAAATATTTTTTAAGCATATATTTTTGTTTTTACATAAAAAATTAATCGACCAAGAAGAGAATTCATTTTAAATAGATCTCTAATTTATAAAAAGAGTTCTTGCCCTGAAAAATTTATAAACTTTTAATAATTGACAGATATACAGACATTGGTGGATAAGATAGCAGACTGCAGCGAAGAATATGGACTATCTTTGAACATAAAGAAAACTAAATTTATGGTAATATCGAAATCAACACAAAATGTCCAAAATTTATATTTACACAATGATATTATCGATCGAGTTAGCAAATACAAATATTTAGGCACTTTTATAAATGAAGACAACGATAGCTCAGCAGAAATCAAAATAAGAATAGAAAAAGCCAGATCCATATTCACTAAAATGAAGAGAGTGTTCTGCGGAAGAGATTTGAGCCTTGAAATGAAATGAGCCTTGAGAAACTTCGCCTGATGAGATGTTACGTACTTTCTGTGCTGTTCTACGGAATGGAGTCATGGACGTTGAAAAAGATTGATACCAAAAAATTAGAGGCATTTGAACTGTGGATGTATCGCAGAATCCTGAGAATATCATGGACCGAGAGAGTCACAAATGTCGAGGTCTTGAGAAGAATGAATAAAGAAAAGGAAGTCATATTTACGATCAAAAAACGAAAACTGCAATACTTGGGACACATTACAAGAGGCGAAAGATATGACCTGCTTCGAATAATTATGCAAGGGAAAATAGCAGGAAAAAGGTCCATAGGAAGAAGACGAAACTCCTGGCTAAAGAATCTACGGGAATGGTATAGCTGTAGCAGCAACGAATTGTTTCGGTCAGCAGTTTCGAAAATACGTATAGCCCTGATGATCGCCAACCTTCGGAACGAAGATGGCACTTGAAGAAGAAGAATTCATACCTGTCCTGCATATCTACAGGACGTTCCCTATCAGCCATTGGGACGCGCCGTGTCTGGGTTGAGGACTTCTCCGCCCAGTCTGTCTTGCACAAAGTACTGAAGGACCCCTACTCAGTTCAGCGTCCCTCCTCTACACAAGCTGAGACCAGCACGGAATATTGAACTCATTTTACCTTAAAATATTGATTTGATAGGTACAATAAATATAAAAATAACCAATTAACACCGTTTTTTGCACTTTAAAAGTATCATAAAAAATATAACCAAGAGTTTGGAGTTGCAAACTCCAGGCAAACGCTGTGTTGGTTTCAAACATTTACTAATTATTCTCGACATAATTCATTTTTGTCTCTAGAGCTTGGACTATTTTTGCACTGTTCATTTTTCGCTACTCCTTGCATTACTTGCACTTTTTAATTTGTATCACATATTTCTTGGCTCTTTTAGTTCTTATTTTCCTATCTATTCTAGTGTCTCCCCTTTAATTATAGAATATTTAAGGTTTAAATAGATCAAACACTTGTGAAGATCATTCATTGACGATATTATATCAAAAGCTTATTGCAAAAGACGGTTCTGTTACGTTATGGACCTTATACACCTCTAATATTAATTAATAATCACTGCCGACATAAACAAAACTCTTTCTACGAGTTTATTAATTACCCAAACGCAACATAAAAAGGAAACAAAGAAATACGTAGAAAAAATCGAATTTGGCGGGCGGTGACGTGTCCCGAGATATCGCATGTGCTGTGACTAGCAGAAATCAAAGATCGAAACATCCTACTCAGCTTTGTAAAGGTAACTGAGCTGAATTTTGATAAACTGCCCTGACTTATAAAACATTTTCGCCCCCGAAAGTGGAAAAGTTGTAACAAGTTGAGTGGTTTAAGAGGCGCGATTTCAAATTTTGTTTCATATGCTCTTCTGCCTTCGCTTTGTCAACAACCGGAGCGCATACGCAAAAAGTACAGATCATGCGCCATGCGGGCTTTTGTCCAAAGCGGCGTTGCCGCGAGCTCGGTAACAATCAGTTTTTAGGTATAATTGATTAGGTATATAGTTTATTAAAAAATTAATTTTATTTCATAAATTACAAATCAGTCGATTTTCGTTGTTTTTATTTTTAAGTAAATATAAATTTGGTTTAACATTATTTAAATCTGGAGAAAATAACTAGTTATCAATTGATTTTAATCACTTCTGTCAATTTAAATAGGTAGGTAGTACATATACCTATTGCTGAAATATTATTGCTATTTTTGATTTATTTCTTACCAATCTTATAAAACGTTTTAATATGTTGGACTATAATACATTAGGTACATTAACTTTGGATTTTATTAATATGGGAGATAATTAAAAATGCAGAAGTAAACGAAAAATTAGGAAATACTTATATTGAACGGAAGGAAGCCATTAAAATAATATGAGTATGTCACCAGAATGAGATAAAATAAATCAAAAGACAGATAGCGAAATTTTTTATATGAACATGAAATAAAAGAGAATTTGTCCCAATATTACAAACATTTCCAGTACAAATACTTTTCAATTGTAATGTTTATATTCTAGATATTCATTGTTTTGTTTATTTACAACATCTTTCAAATTGTATTTGTTATTTGTTGATTTGATAATAATTAGGAACTATTACCACTCATTATCATTTTAGAACAAGTGTTTGGCATGTTATCTATCTATATTTATGATTTTTGACGTGTATCGGAGCGGCAACGTCGCTTCACAGTTGGGTCTCGGAAAATGGCGTCAGCTAAGTTTCTCGAGGAAGCTCTGAGTACAGATGTTGATGAATCGGCCGTAAGTGCGATCGTAGGCTCCTTAGAGAATCAGCTCGTCACATCAACACCCCCAGCGTCGTCTCAGACTGGCTCAGCCATCGTGATTAATCAAAACCACGTAAACAGTGCAATATCTAACGGCGGGACAGTTGCCCCACAGAAACATGGGACTATTGCCAATGGTGATTCGATAAGTGGTGTAAATGCTATAAACGCTAACGATGGAAACAAACAAGTGAATAATGCCAACGCGATGTTAATAGGTACTAATACGGGGGGACCAGTGACGACTTCTTACGTGAACCAAAGTGTCGCGATAGACTCGAATGCTAACAAACCCTCCGACGGTGTAAAACTCGTGTACTCACAAGGCAACCAAGTCATGTCCAATTCTGGGACCATTATTCAGACCAGAGTCACTCTTCCAAACGGCACGATAGGAGGCCTGCCTCCCCAGACAGTCCTCCAGACCACTCCTACCAATGTACAAACTATTCAAAACAAACAACCCACGCTGGTTCTGAAATCCAGCGGTGCACCCGGGGCCACTGGACTCATGACTGTACCTATGAATGTAGCCTCATCGATGGGCCAGACTAATAACGTAGGTAGCCCTAGCACTCAATCCCCCAATATCCTTTCCAACCTCCAGGTAGTCAATGTGCGCCCTGGAGTTCCTACTCAGCAGCAGAAAGGGCAACCAGCTCGTGTAGTGCTAAGCGCACCTCAATTAGTCGGGGCCCGACCTGGGACTCCAGTAAGTGAAGTATACAAGCTCAAATGGGAAGGCATGCTATATATCCTGCTACCTCTGTTGGTGAAACAAATTCAAATATCCTTCAAAATCATACAAATTTTTGATAAAACCTTCAAATTAAGCTTTTCTAAGCAATTTAATTTATTCATATTTGATTTATAAAAAGTGCTCTTATTGTTGTACATATCTCACAAAGAATGTTTACCAATGACAAACCTAACCTCAAAACAGGTGTAGTTCAATAAACAAAACAATGACAATGGTCACTGTCAACTAAACAATAACCTCTCATATTCACTACTATTTTCTGGCCTATTGAGTTCTTTAATTGAATGATATATTTAAAAAAAAAAGTGCAAACAGCTTTTTGATATACATAATCTCTTAATGCTAGACTAATCTGTTCTTACTGATTGGTAATTTTAGTTAAATTATGTAAAAAAATCTTTCAAGAGATTGTTAGAGAGTTTTTTTTAAATTAACCCAAGATACAAAAATTATTACACAAATATTTTGGGTACACAATGTTTCCATTACAGTTACTCTTTGAGTGTTATTGTGCAAGATTTTCTTTATTTATTAAGCCACATTCTAACCAGTTTACATTCTTTCTCTACATATTAATATCAAAATGTTGCTGTAACTATCCTACTGTACGTTACTCCCTAAATTCTGGAAGTTTTTCTGTTGTTGAATGTTGTTTCGTTCCAGTATTGACTAAATATTACCAAGAATCTTATTTCTTATTTCCCTTATCTCATTTTTACTTCATTAGTCTAAATCTAACGCAGTATTAGCTTCAGTATTATAAATCCAATACCATCACAGCTTAATATAATATTAATACCTTCTTCTAGCACTCCGTTGCAGGGAAAACTGTTATTACTTTACTAAAATTAGTAACATATTACTATTTCTACAGTTAGTTAACAAAACTAGTACACTGGCCAACCACCGGACTGGTGAAAATATTTTAAACTGCATTTTTTCTAGTAACGCCTAGTTATTTTGGACTATTCTTTAGATTATTGATCCACTTTTAATGTATATACTGCAATCATTACCAGTTATTTTTTTTGAAAGAAACACAATATTTAACATAAGCCACATAACAAACAAAAAAACTATAAAAAATTTGTTTTTTATCATTCATTTGTTGTATTTCTAATTAAGACCACCAGATTTTTAAATCATTGTTGCTAGATCACTAGTTTAAAAATACAATATTCACATTGATTGCATTTTTCAGCATAACGTTTTGTAACCAGGTGATCGAAATGACAAAAAAAATGTGTTTTTAAGGATTTTGGATTTGTTCCATCAATTTTTGATACATCTTACTAATGGTCATCGCTTTTTAACTAGCTCTAATCAAAGGCCTTCCTATTTGAAGCACTTTAGATTTGTTGTGTTGTATTTTCACTTTTTTGACAGTGCAATTTAAAGTAAAATAGTTGCAGGTGGCTGCATTGAACAGCAAGTGATAAAAAGAGAATTATTTCACCCTAAGAAAAACATTTTGGTATCTTTAAAGTATATAAAAGTAATTGGAATGTGTTTTTAATTATCCATTAAATTAGTTACAAATTATTTTTATTGGGGGTAAGTAATTTCATTCTTTATCATTCAGAGTCAAAAACAACATTTTTAATTATATATTTGGATAAAACATGGTTCCTACAAGGTTATTTTTCTCATTTAAACATCTGCATTAATTATACAGACTTTCTAACCAAATATTTTTGACATTGAACTAAATATTTGTTTCTTTTTGTTAATTTTTTTCAATATTTATACACAAAATTACGAACGTCAACGAGGTTATGACATACTCCGCGAGGGGGCGTCACCAAGCGTGGAAACAGTCAGGACCGGCTTCATCTGCTTATCTGCTTGATTTAAACTAAATAAAAGATATTGAAATTCAAAATAGACATTTAGATAAACTTGAAAAAGTAAAAATAAATAATTTAAGTAGTTATTAAATCAAGAGGAAAGTAAAACTCGGTATGTTAATAATATATTGTCTTTCTTTCACATTTATATTTAGGGTAATTTCTTAAAACACATTCCAATTTTTGTGATTTAAAGAAAAACTGTCAAATCAAGTATCTAGAAAATTTTAGATAAATTAGAATTTTATTGTCATATGTTTTTATTAGAAATTTTTGTACACTGCTGGTTGTATTTGTTTTTTTTTGTTCATTTTTTACTAACGGTGATGGTTTTTTTTTGAATGTGCACACTTTTGCATGATATTGAGCGAGTGCTTTGATAAACTATTATGACATATTAAATTATTACAGTATAATACGTTATAGAACAAAGATTTGAGAACAAATAATTGATCCTTCTCTTTAGATTTCATAGTATTATCTAATCATACAATTCCTTCCTTTTATTCTAATATCACTGCAACTCACACAGCGCCTTAAACTCATGTTGTTTCTGCCTCTAACTTCTGACCCATGTTAAGTTTTGCACTCTCCCATTTTGTAGGTGATCTCTTTTTGATCTTCTGCTCTGGATTTTGTTATCTAACCCATAAAAGTCTTTGGAACCTAGCAAATTCTGATTTAGGTGATTTTTTACAGTTTGTAAAGTTTTCTGCTTAATCTAGATCTCCATATCTTATCTCCATGTATTTTTCATATTCTCCAGCTGCAGGGAGCAACAAATGGTCATAAGGCGGTAATTCTGGAGAATGCTGATTGGCCAATCAATTTGTGTAACTTAGCTTGTGCAGCGACCATCTCGATAGTCTGGGCTTTGTATTAGTGGCAGAAGTTTTGTGAGACAAACCATTCTGATCCTGAAACTGACTGATGGAGGTGCACAGTACACTCCAATCATCATCATACTCTATTTAAATTATCAGTATGAAAAATACATTTGGCATTATAGAAAGTGTTTCTTTGTCATATAGAACTGATCTTTTGTTTCATCAATAATCCTATACTGATGAAAAATCGTTCGGATTTTGTTTTATCATTGCCAGAAGACTCCCAGAGCCCTATACATATGTCTGTTTTTGTTGGACAGTGAGCAAAGTTAGTATCCATCATGTGGAACGTTTTTCATATCAAAATATTCTTGTATATTGTTATATACTCACTCATTTGACATGCTTAGCTTCTTCTGTCTTATGAATTTGGTTTCTACACTATGTCATCATCTAATGAATTTTGTTGATGATTTCTGGGATAGTGACATGTATTAGGCCACTGGATAGAGGTCAAAATCAGGAGCTATCCATTCATAGCAAGTTTAATCTCAAACTACACTTGTACTGGAATGTAAAAAAGTCTACTTAATAGTTTAATATAGGTACGTACTGCTGAATGTATACTACATCTTCGTTATTTATTTATATCTTGTTTTAAAATTTAATTTTTATATTTTGTTGAATTGCCACAGAAAAGTTTTCATAAATTTTTAACCGTTCATAAAAAATTAGCAAATAAAAATTATAATGTGACTACATATATCAGTTTTTTTGTCACATCTTTATATTAAAACGTTAGGCATGTATGTTTATCAATTAACTCTACCAGTAATATTGGTCCACGACTTGATGTTCTTATTCTGAAGATGCAATCAGTGCTCTTCTTGACTCTCTACTTAATATGATCCTTACTTTTGGTGTGGACTATCCAAGCTGCACAGTTTTCATCTTTGATGCAATACCTAAGTCTTGTCCTTGGTTGGCCTGTTGTTTGCTTTCCTCGTATCTTTTTATACTCCATTTGAAAATTACTAATAGCCCAATTTTTATGACCCAGCTGATAATCTTAAACCTAATGTCATAAACCAGTGACAAAGAATTTCAAAATTCTTTGATATATCATTGTCTTAAATGCTGCAGTAATTTCAATAGAGCAATAATGAGGGTATCTAGATGCTAAGATAGATTAAAGTTTCCAATCGACACAAAAGTTTTCATTGTCAAATATTTCAGTTAAGATTTACATCTCTGTTTGTTATAGATGCTATAAAAATGGCAAATATGCCTAATTTTAGTCCTCTGAAATTAAAGTCTCATTTAATAGTACATCAGTTTGTAGTAAAACGTTAAATGTACGCTATTGTACACCAAAACCTCTTCAGTACTGTTAGAAGCATAGTTTGTAAGTGCTCAATCATGCCAGTGGTTTTAAAGCAATTTACCAATGAACTGGACAACTGTGGTTGTAACCCAAATAAAATATGTGCAATATAAATATGGCCAATCAAGCCTACATGCTTAACGTGTCAATTAGATCACTCATTACTAGACCATAGACCATAGAAATATCCATCTCAGACTGAAAGTGATTTAGTAGATTATTTGATTCGTGTGCTAGGTAGCTGTACGCTTTTTGCCAGGACCTGTTTTTAAACGCAACATAAAAAAATGTTAATGTCGCTCAGGTCCTGATTCTATAGCTTTTGGGGCATGCTTTAGCTACTCTGATCTTTCGTAGATTTTTCCTACGTTTCAGAGTTCGTTTCGGGGTGTCTGTCTAAAGGTGTGTATGTCCATGTTTTAGCAATTAACGTTACAAAGCTTTCATGGTTTGCAACCCGGTCAACAGGGGACGTTGCTGATCAAGACTGAAAATGGACAGTACCAGCTGCTCAGACTCGGACCTGCCCCGCCCGCAGGCATTAATTCCTCCCAGGCTGCAGGGCAGCCGGTTACCTTTAGGATGCAAACTGTACAAGCGGTAAGTACTTTTACTCGTTTTACATAATTTTTCAGGCAATTATATAGAATACACACTAAACATGAGATATTTTGTTGGATTCAACTGGAAAAGTAGAAAAAAGCTCAAATTTGGAGACTTTTATCTGAAACTTTGACAAAAATACTAAATTGTTTTAATTGAATAAACTTAAGGAACAAATACTAAATATCAATGATTTTTCAAACTGTTATACAGTGTTGCCAAGTTTAGGAAGAAGTTAATATTACGTATAAGAAGTAAATATGTAATAGTTATGCAAAATTTTCAATCTCGCAATGATGAAACTGTCGATCGTTATATTCTAAACATATAATCATCTTTATTCCATCCACACATTATCCACATATTGTATCCAGTCACCTAATCCAGCTAGCTCGCCCAAGGAAATGTAACCATTTTTTAGTATAACGAGCAGGACCGCCCCCAGCTTCAGTTATGCAGAATTTTTGACACCTACAATTTGCTTTCTCATCATTACACTTTTCTCCATTGTTCGCTACTTTACCCTTCTCTCTCCCTCACGCTTCATACTCAACTTTTACCACTTTTCACTCTCCTTGCTAGCTTATACCTGGGGCGCCCTGTCTGATTTGGGCCGCCTTTCCTTCTATACTAGTAGAGAGACACACAAAAGCGAAAATAAAACAAAAATGGGCTTAACCATCGCTGAAAAATTACTTTTAAGTGAAAAACAGCTACATCTTTTAAGGGAATGCACAGTTTATGCATCAGATAATAGTTATTTGTTTTATATTTATGTTTTTGTTTTTTTATGTAGAGTACTGCTGCAACCAATCCAGTTCAGGCCGGTGCTACGACTACAGTAACGTCTGCTGCGCAACCGGTTGTTCATCAAGGACAAGTGGGACAGGTGCAAGTGCAGGTTCAAGTAAGTCAAATCAAGTCTACTTTTATTTTATTCTTTTGATCAACCGACTGTTAGATTTTCCTAAAGTTTTTATCATATTGTTGTGTCACCCTTGATTGCCCTTTGGTTTGACGAAGTCGAGAATGATCTCTCATCGCCGAATATCTACGCACTGATTCTATCGATGTGGATATGTTCTCGGCATTTTCCAGAATGTTTAGTTGTCTTTATAATTGCCCGCTGAGGCGGCCTTTGATTAATTATTAGTATTTTGCGAATTGTTTTGTAAGCGATATCAGTGCGAATTGTAAGGGATAATTATTAATGTAATTAAACTTTGTAATATTTTTAATTAAGTGAATTATAGGCACAGGATCGACAAACATGGAAGGCAATAGTAAACGTTTCATAAACATTAAAGATATCTTCATCTTTGTATGGTTGCCTTACTTGTGGTTAACCAATCTCCTGTCACGTTCTCGTCCACATATTTTGCCTCTCTAACAATTGAGTGCCGTGCTTTAAACCGATCTAGCCAGCCGTCAGAGCACCAAACAGTTTTCCGAACTCTGTAGCTTTCTCCTTTAAAAGTGACCCGGACACAGGAATATCAGAACTGCGACACTGCTTGAACCATTTGAGTAGACCTGAATCTACATCACCACGAATGCACTTCCTAATCTTTTTAACATTTTCTCCCTCATTAAAGATTTTTAAAATTTTGTTCTTGTTTTTTTAGGATTGAACTGACAGTCGAATTAACAAGTCCAAATTGCCGAAATACATCAGCAATTTTTCCACCACTTTCAAATGCTCTTATAACACACACTTTATCTTTAATAGGCAAAGCCTTTTAGTACTACATCTTGCCATATTAAAAACAATGCCGCAAAGCCGAAAACGCATTGCATTTTATTCTTCATAAAATAAAAAACGACAACCTACTGTAAAATTTTATGACTCTATAGACGATATAAGGCTTACTTTAGTTTTAGCCGATTAAACCGGGTTTTTAATAATGTTATCGAATAGTTTTTGGCCAGACCTATTAAAAATTGACGTTACAACTAAGATGACGTAACTACCGATGCAGTAATATCCATTCTTCTTCTTCTCGTGCCACTCCTAGCGGAGATTGGAAATCATCATGGCCACTGCGACTTTGTTAGCAGCGCGCCTAAAAAGTTCAATCGAACTACACCCGAACCATTCACGTAGATTACGAAGCCACGATATTTTTCTTCTTCCCATACTTCTTTTGCCCCTAATTTTGCCCTGCATGATATTTCTTAAAAGTTCGTACTTTTCACCTCTCACAATGTGCCCCAAGTATTCCATCTTTCTAGTTTTTATCTCATTTAGAATTTCGCATCTTTTGTCTAAAGTTTGGAGTACTTGCGTGTTAGTGACGCGGTCCATCCATGATATTCTGAGAATGCGTCTATAGCACCACATCTCGAAAGCTTCGATGTTTTTTGTGGTCAACTGTTTTAGTGTCCAAGCCTCTACTCATACAACAGGGTAGAAAAGACAACACCGCAGCATTCGTATTCGTAACTTTATATTGATATCACGATTGCAAAAGAGTTTGCGCATTCTATTAAAGACTGATCTAGCGATTTCTATTCTACATCTAATCTCTTTTGTTTGATCAGTATCGTCTGTGATCCAAGCACCTAGATATTTATAACAGGACACACGCTCAATCGTTGTATTGTCTATTACAAGATTAGCTCTGATGTTCTTTGATTTCGTGATTACCATAAATTTAGTTTTTTTCAAATTAATTTTCAAGCCGTAACTGTTACAGTATATATTGAGACTTTGAACGAGATGTTGTAGTTCTACTAGCGTTCCCGTTAGGAGAACCGTATCGTCAGCATACCTTATATTGTTGATCGCCTCACCATTTATTATCAGACCAAGATCTTCTTCCTCGAGTGCTTGTTCACAAATAGCTTCACTATACAGATTAAATAAAAGTGGCGACAAGATGCCTGCCGGACTCCTTGACGGATTTGAATTTCTTCTGTTAGCCTACCCTCAACCTTCACATTTGCTGTTTGATTCCAATATAGGTTGCATATAATTCGAATATCTCGGCTGTCTATATTTTTCTTTATTAGAATTTGTCTTAGTGGTTCATGTTGTACTTTGTCAAAGGCCTTTTCGAAATCAATAAAGCAGGTGTAAATTTCTTGGTTCATGTCTAAGCATCTCTGTGAGAGAACGTTCATTGCAAACAGAGCCTCCCTTGTACCCAGCCCCTTTCTGAATCCCATCTGAGTGTTACTGATGTCTACGTCTAATTTCCTATAGATCCTATTATGGATTATTTTCAGGAACAGTTTTAGAGCATGACTCATCAAAGCTATCGTACGATATTCGCTGCATTCCCTTGTAATATCCATGTTTCACGGTATATTATTAAAGAACTGTGCAAGTGTGCATTAGAAATTAAATCTAAAATCTAATCCCAAACATAATTTATTGCGAATAGGGAACTTTTAAGTACATACACTTATAGGTATTCGAAGCGATAATATTAATAATTTCTGGACAGCGTCAACTGAAAATACAGTCTCTTCTAAAGTTTTAAATTTAAGAAATTCAAGAGAAATTAACATGCCACATTTATATCCGTATTATTTCGTTTAAAATCAGCATTCCACATACTTTATACTTTCGGAATGTTTAAAAATATCTTCATTTCAATGATTTCAGCGACCTGCAAATGACAATACCAAAGAAAAATGTAGAAAATTCCTCGCCAATTTGTTAGAACTATCCAGTCGAGAACCTAAATCTGTAGAGAGAAACGTCCGACAGCTTATCCAAGAACTCATCGACAACAAGGTGGAACCTGAAGATTTCTGTGACAAATTAGAACGATTATTGAATGCTTCCCCACAACCGTGCCTCATAGGATTTCTGAAGGTAAGAAAAACATCAAATATTATAACGTAGTTGCAAAAACAGTGGCGTAGACGATTTTTTTTCAGTTTGGTATAAAAATTTTGCTCTACAACTGCAAATTTAGGCAATTTTAGACAGTTTATTGAAAAAAATAATAATATAAAGAATGCAAACATCGCAAAAAATTGTCTTATTTTATTTTTTGTATATATCACTTTGGCATTTAATCACTTCTGTCACGATTGTCTAAGCGAAGTATTTAAAATTGTGTATTCAATAATTTTTTGTCTTTTAGAAAAGTTTGCCCCTTCTGCGGCATTCTCTAGCCACGCAAGAACTTAGTATAGACGGCATCCGGCCTCCGCCGCCGAACGTGGTGTTCTCGCTAGCGGGGGCCACCCCTACGGTGCAAACCATCAGGCCGACAGGTATACAAGCCAACCAAGTAAGGATAGTTACCCCGGGTACTACGGTGGTGCGGCCCGGCCAAGTCATCCAACAGCGCCTGGTGACTCCGATCCGGGCGCCTGCACAACAAACTAGGATGGTCACGTCCATTCGACAACCGATAGCAAATAATGTGATAGTGTCTTCGTCACAGCCGCCGGCCTTACATCCCGTCTATCCCAATGGACAGCAAGTCAGAGCCGGTTTGATTAGACAACCTGTGCAAGTGAGTAAATATTTTGTTATTATAGTTAGTAAACATATTAGTAAACACATAGTTAAGTAAAACATTCGAGATAATTCAGGTAAACTGTGCAGGTCATTTATCCCTTGCCGTTTTTTGTACAGGTCTCTTTTGATGACTATGAGCGTCTCCTCATATCAGTTGGCTCAAGGTTAGATTACTAAGAAATTTAAATTTTAGAGAACAAAAATAAAAGCGCAGCGTAAATTTTAGAAGTTTTATTGCATCGAACATCATTTTTGAATTTCCTAATTATAGAAAATATTTTATAACGCAATTTTTTTTATCGTATGGCAATTACAACACATTCGGTCGATCGGATAGCCAAGCGGGCTGGGCGGCTGGCTTCTCCTTCGCTTCACTGCGAGAGATGTCAGTTCAATCCCCAGCTCGGTGTACAGAAAACAAAAAGACTAACGCAGCAGTTTAAAATTCTAAATGAATCTGCTGCTTAGTCTAGAATATGCTGGTATCTGATCGGCCTATGGTGGAGCAGTACGGCAAGAGATAAGGGCTTGCGGCTTGGTGATACTCCTCCATAGATCCCTACCGGAAGGGCGTGTGCCGCCTAAATACCGGGTATATATATAATTACAACACATTTAGAACAAAATTACAAACACTAGTAATATAGGTATATGACAAACTTTAAATAGTTACAAACAAACATCAAGTGTATTGATATAATCAATTGACTTTTGGTTCAGGGCTAAAATTGTAGGATCTTGAGGGACACTCTTCAATAATGTGGTCGATGGTTTGGTTCTCCCAACAGTCACATTGAGGAGACGGGTTCTTTCCATTTGTGTAACATGTATGCACATCTGCCATGTCTGGTTCGGATCCTATTTAGAGTGGACCATGTTTTGCGTGGAAGATCAAAACCTGGTGGCTTGTGGGTAATGCAGGGCATGTTATTTTGCTATGCGTTCCATTCTTGGGACCAAGCATTCGTGATGTTGACCTCCTCATGTATCATTCTTGCCGTTTTCATTGGTGGTTTTCTAGAACGGAGACGGGTATTTCGTGCATCCTCGGTATCTTGGTGGATCGGCAGGTTTATATTGTTCATGATCTTTTTGTATTCACGTGTAAGTGCGTCAATTCGTCGTAAATGTGGAGGTGAGATGTGACTTAATATTGGAAGCCATTGGGTGGGAGTTGATTTGATTGTACCAGTTATCATCCTCATAGTGCTGTGCAGCTGAGTGTCGACCTTTTTTACGTGTGGACTGTGTAGCCAAACTGGAGCACAATATTCAGCGGTCGAGAAAACAAGGGCTAAGGCAGTAGAGCAGAGAGTGGAAGCCGATGCCACCCAGGTGGTACGTTGTATGTTGAGTTCCTTTCCAGCAAGTTTATTATTCTGGTGAAAGCAACTAACTTCTGTTTTGGATGCATTTGGTTGACGTCGCCACTTGCGAAAGTATTTGCCCAATATATATAAGTCTGCCGTCAGAACTTTTTCAGACATTTCTAGAGTTCTGCATCGTGCAGTGAGGGCCCAGTCATCGGCGTATCCGAACTTTCTTGATTGTGTTTACGGCATATCTGCTAGGTACAAGCTAAATAGTAGTGGAGAGAGCACTGACCCCTGTGGTACGCCATTCTTAAGTTTCTTTGGTGGGCTGATATCTGTGCCCATCACTACTTGAAACAATCGGTCGTTGAGCATGCTATCTATTAGGCGTGCTATTGGTTTACAGGGGATTGCACGGAGAATTTTGTATATAAGGCCCTCTCTCCATACTGTATCGTAAGCTGCCGATAGATCAATAAATGCCGCTGAAGATTTAAGTCTTCTTTGGAAACCCGCTTCGATGTAGGTAGTGAGTGACATTACCTGGTCCGCGCAGCTTTGTTCTACCGCTTGTTCGACAGGGATCACCTGGAACAGTTCTGTACTGATTCTATTATATATATGCCTCTCTAATAGTTTGTAGATGGCAGAGAGAATCGCAATTGGTCTGTAGTTTTTTAGGTTGTTGGCGGGTTTGCCTGGCTTTAGTATGGCTATTACCTTAGTACGCTTTAGTTCTTGTGGAATATTTCCAGTTTCCATGATGTCTGTGAAAAATCGAGACAGCCAAACTTTTGTATACTTGCCACAATTTATTAGAAATCCAGGGTGAATATTATCAAATCCTGGCGCTTTTGCTGGCTTAACGTCTTTAAGAGCCTCTGATATGTCTTCGCTGGTGAAGGGGAGGGAATGCTCCGTTTCTGTGGCTACATGTTTTAAAGTTTTAAGTTCTCTCTTTACGTAGATGGTGTGTGCTTTATCCTTTGGTGCCCTGGGTATTTTAACTATATGTGATGCTACGGCACCTGGCTTTACGGCTGCCTCTCGGCGTTTCGTACGGACTTCTTCTTTATGTGCCATCTCCTCTAAGAAGGTTGGCAACCATCACAGCAATTCGCACTTTCGATACCGCTGCTCTAAAGAGGTCAGCAGAAGAGCAGTTAAACCAAGCTCTCAAATTGTTTAACCAGGAGATGCGTCTTCTTCCGCGACTCCTTCTACCCTGTATTCTTCCTTGTATTAGTAATTGCAGCAAGTTATAACGCCCTCCCCTTCGTACGGACACCACTCCCTAATTTTCTTAGTAATGACCATGCCTGTCTGCTTGATTTCTGCAAGTTTAGACTTTCTACTGTTTCGGTCCACTTTTGGCTTCTAGCGGCGTCTAGGCTGTACAGTAGTTCATCCGCTATATCTTGGTCGCCAGTTTAAAGAAAGCTCTGATATAATTACTCGCTATTTTCCGACCAGCCAGGGATATATTCTTTGCGATAGCCTCTTGGTATGTGTTTTTTGGCTACACTTAGCACGGCACCAACAAATCTGTGGTAGTTTTTGATATTAGGTGTAATCCACCCTAGGTATTTATCCAGATCCGCAGAGAAGTCAATCCAGTTGGCCTTTTTAAAATTCCATCTTGGACGTGGGATAGAACTAATCAAAGGGATTTGTGTCCCTACTTCTATTATTACTGGTCGATGTTGGCTGTGTGGGAAATTAGTTAGAACTCTTCGTGAAGCCCCTAGAGGTAAGTCTTTGTTGTCGGTCGAGACGAAGCATAGGTTGGGGTTGTATTCCCGCCTCCATTCCGCTGATCTGAAAGTTGGTCGATCTTTGACATCAAACAAAAGGTACAGGCGTTCGTCTTCTGCCCATTTATTAAAGCATTCCCATTCGCATCACTATTTTTGTACTTCCACTGTTCATGATGGCTATTGTAATCTCCAACGTATATAGCAGGGTGAGGATATACTTCAATTGCTTGGGCTGGCCAAGACGTAGCAGGTGGCTTGTAAATGTTGGACACGGTAATGCTAGCGATTTTTGTGACCACATTATAAATACAGTCATCAGGGGAAGTCGAGATTAGCGAAGCATTTTCAATATCTTTTTTGACATATGTGGCTGTGCCGTATGTTCGGTGGTAAGTTGCGCCTAATAGTTCATAGCCCGGTATTTTGCCCCTTTTTTGTAGTTGCTTCTCTGTTTCGCAGTGAGTTTCCTGTATAGCGACTAAGTCAATGTTGTCAACTTTTAATAGTTTTGATAAAAACTGGCTTTTAGCATAGCTTATGCTTTCTATGTTTATATGGCATATTCGAAATATATGTCAGATTGGTCTGGTTGTGCGGTCCTCACAAGTGCCGTTAATTTTGTTTATCATCTTTCGTTGGAAGTGTTGTTTGGTCAGGAGATCCTAAGGATTGTCTGACTGCCAGTATGTGCTAGTTCATTTAGCGTTATCCAGGGCGCACGTGTAGTATTCTACTACGGAAGCGAACTAGCTCTACACCCCTATAACGCAATGAAAACTATCGATTAAACTGAATAATAATAAATTTAAAAAACGCATAGTTTCTTTACTTTCACATAAATGTGTCACAATATCGGTCGGTAGAATAAACACAAGAAGTTTATTGCGGGCGGCAGTTAAAAAGGGTATTTATTTATAGCCAAGGCCGGGCCAAAAACGTAAAAAAACACGTTTTTCGATCTTATTTTCTCTCGTTATAACCAAATTTGCTTCGCTGTAGATGGTTGTAGTTCAATAGAAATTTCACGGGACATCTAATGTACCTCGTTATAAGCGAAACCTCGTAATAACCGTGTTCGTTATAGAGGGGGTACTGGGAGTACTGGGAATAAAAAACCATAAGGGTAATGTTTTTAATAAATATTAATAAAAAAGCCATATTAATTAATATAGGAACTTATAAAAACATGCAGAGTATAATTTGTTTATGGTAATTGACTTAACTGCAAATTCCATAGGTGGGCCAACTGATAAGGGAAGATAAATACCTCAGAGCGTTCTGTCTTCCGCTTTCTTTTAATTTTCTATATATTTGTGTTATAAATCCTCTGGTACTACTTATGAACACTTCCACTGACGGCTCTTCTTGTACACTCCAATCAAAACTTTGGATTACTATTTTTAAGAAAGACTTTTCACCAATTAATCTAGTAACAAATCAATTTCACCTCGATTTCTTGTTGAACGTATTTCTTTCTCTTAAAACAGGTACGAACCCTAGCTCCCAGCCAAATACGACAGCAAATGCCAGTCCGACCGGCTCTCCCACTCCAAAAGCAACTCGGAGCCATCAAACAGCAGGGGACAAAACCAGCAGTGCCTTCTAACCTCAAGCCGTTAGCCAAAGACAAAGAGAAGAAAACGTTTTCTTCGGCGTACACCGGAGATGACGACATCAACGACGTGGCCGCCATGGGCGGCGTCAATCTCGCCGAGGAAACGCAAAAGATCCTCGGCTCCACCGAATTCGTAGGTACCCAAATTAGGTCTTGTAAAGAAGAAGTGATGTGTTCGATGCCGCCCCTCCAACAGCGGATACGACAGGCGATGGCCAAGCACGGCTTGGACGAACCCGGCACGGATGTGGCGGCGTGTATATCGCACGCGGCCCAAGAGAGGCTCAGAGATCTCATAGAAAAATTGTCCGTTATTTCTGAACATAGGTTGGATAACATCAAGACGAATACGCGGTACGACATTACGAACGATATTAAAGGTGAGTACTGATGTTTGTATCTCTTACATAAACCCAAAATCTCGCAAAAATAGTACGCGATGATAATAATGCATCATTCGTATATGATTTTAAAATAATAATAAATTTTAATATTAATAATACTATTTCAATTACAAATTATGGATTTTTACTGTAATATTTCAATTGTTGTCATTTTGGAACTGTTCCAATAATTAGTTCCCACCTCTATTTTTAGACGTGGGAACATTCCTCTGGAATGACTGGATATAGCTGGATTTTACTTGTGATTAGTAAGTGGGTCGTTTGGGTTCGGGATGAGACAGATGTTTACCAAATATCAATAAAATATACAAGTTGGTTCTTAAGTTATGGATTCAGAAAGAAATGAGCAAAATTGCTAAACCTTGTAACCTGGTTATAAAAACCGTTAGAGCCAATAAATTTGGTATATGTAGAGCCACCTCACTCACTTCTATTCACCATTTAAATTTCCATTTGCCAATGATATACTCTGTATAAAAAAATAGGCAAATTTTGATCTCTTCATCCGCTCAAGATGCTTGTCCTGCGTAATTTGAATATCACACCTCTTCTCTCTCTTTCTGACTTTCTCTTTTTTCCTCTATTTCTTTTTGTAGACGTAAAACGAAGCATGAGAGATCAAATCATTCTTTGATCAGTTTTTTAGGTTATTGAATTGTTTAATGTTACATTTTTCTCACAATTTTTATTAACGTTGAGACACCGTATACTATTTCAATTGTTGGGATTTTAGAACTGTTCCGATAATTTGTTCCCACCTCTATTTGTCACAGTTACTCCGATAATTTGTCGATCTTCCCCATCGGAAACCCGTCTGATACTCTCCAATAATATTTTCTGCTCATGGTTGGAGCCGCTAGTTTAATAATATACGTGAGGACTTTATATGCTGTAATAGAGAAATTCCACAGTAGTTTTTGCACTGGAGTTTGTCTCCTTTTTTATAGATCGGGCATACTATACTTTTCTTCCAGTCGTCGGGTATTTTCTCTTCTTGCCATATGTCTTTGATGAGCGCATGGATGTGACTTGCTAGGTGGTCGCCACCTACCTTATACAATTCTGCTGATATTTCGTCAAACCCGAGGATTTATTGTTTTTCTCGGCCTTAATAGCTTCGAGAACTTCCTCTATGGTTGGAGCTTCTACTCCATTCTCCACTTCATTCTCTTTTACGTAGTTCGTACCCATTTCATCTTCCATGTCTACTTGTGTACCAAGTAGTGTCTGAAAATGAAGCTTCCAGGTTTCTGTGACTTTTTGTTGGTCACTGATTATTTGCCCACTTTCATCTTTACATAGATTTGTTTGAGGTTTATACCTACTTTTTTATCTTTTTTAGGTGTTCGTAAGCCTCTCTAATTTCGTTGTTTTTGCAATTTTCTTTCATTTTTTCTTTTTGTCCATTTTTATACGCTATTTTTTTATTTATACATATCTTGTCTGCTTTCCGTCTTGCGACTTCAAATGATGTTCGTCTTTCCCGTGTTCTTGTTATATACATTTTGTCTATTTAATTTCTTTCCTCTATGGCTTGTCTGCACTCGTCATCGAACCATGCTCCTCTTCTCGCCTTTTTCTTGTTTCCCAGGGTGGACGCTGCCGCAGTACTGCTGTTTTGATATTACTCCATTTGCCCTCTATGGAGTGCAGTTCTAGCGTCCTTAACTTATTTGCGACTTCTTCTTCGAGCTTCTCTTTACATTCCTGAATCTTCGGTTCTTACAGGTCCAGTTTGTTTGTCCTTTGTTGTCTTTCATTTCTTTCTTTGTTAAGCCTTCAGTAGTCGCTAAGAATTTTTGAAAATTAGTAGTCGCGCGCGGTCGAAACGACCGTTTGGTCTTTTACTTCTTAGTTTGTGTTAATAAAAGTATTTGGAACCAGTTTAAGTAAAACACGATTTTATTAAGGCTTAATAAGTAAAGTAACATATTACAAAATGTACAAAAAAGCAAACTAATGTTAGAAACACTGGACAGAACATTAAAAAAACTATTTTCTACTTCGATAAAAAAAAGGAAACTTTTAGTTAATCCGAATAAGTTAAGTTTGGCACTCTTCGCATACTGCACGTGTATGTTCTCTGCATAAAATCTTTTTACATTTACAGCAGGAAACAGTCGTTTTCAGGTTCTTTTTACGATCGCAAAAGTAGCATCTACCATGTACTCCTTCATTCGTTGGAGTGCCTTCTGTGTTAGGAATATTACATATGGCCTTAATACGTAACTTCAGATCTTTATTTAAATTGTCTACTACTGCTCGGACCTGTAGATGTTCATCCATAAGAGAAAATGCTAAATGCTTCAAAAATTTTCTTCTAAGCATTTTATTATCAGCAAGGTTGTTACTTTCAAGAATCACTAGCGAATTAATGCCTGCTGATATTTAGTATGGTGTTAAAAATTACCATGGGCCAACGTCTTGTTTTTCGCGAAACATCATAAGAGGAGCATAGCTGATCAACGACGTCAACCCCGCCTTTTGTTTTGTTATAAAACGTCAGAATTTTTGGTTTATAATGTTCAAATGTTTCTCTATCTATAGCGTCGTCATCATGTAGACTTGAAACAAGCAATACAACTTTCATCTTTTTGGGGATATACGACACTAAGGTACATGTATCGCTAAAGGCGAACATACTTGATTTTAGGGGACGAGATCCTTAAAGTAATTCAGGGGGCAGTTCCCTTTTGTTCTTTCTAATGGTCCCCACAACAGTCAATTAAAATTCTTTTTTTAAAACATCTATTAGAGGAATGCTAATGAACCAATTATCTAGAGTATTGTTGCGCCCAGAATTCTTTATTGGCGCACACATTCTTTTTACAACTTCTTTCGGGGAGTTGTCTACAGTAAATTGGCCATCTGGTTGACGACCCACATAAACGTCCATATTTATGGTATAATACATTTCAGCATCACATAAACTAAAAATTTTGAGCCCATACTTTGAGGGTTTGCTTGGAATATATTGTATCCAAGGGCGATTCCCTAAAAATCCAGATCGACCTTATCATCAAATCTAATGCATCTTAGAAGAAACCGAAATCGGGATAAGGACATAACTAGTCTAAATATTTCGATACCTTCGCCATTAGTTTGCCAGATATCTTCTGTATTCAGGTGATGGGCTTTATATGTCCCTGCCAAATATAAAAGGTCTATAAGAGCGCGAATTTCAGATGGGTTTGTAAGCTTTGCATCCCTCTCCCTAGAGAAATTGCTTGCTATACTTTCAATATATTTATTAGTGGATTCTACAATTATGTAAATCATGTCCTCATCAATGAAATAACTCTATATTTCATAAATGTCTTTCAACTGTCTGTAACTCCTAATCAACAAACCTCCTGCTACTCTGATTTAGTACTGAGGCTCCTTGTATCGAATGAGTAAGCTACTGAAGGTCGTGGTTGCCAAATGTAATTTTTTTCCGAAATATTAGCAATTTTTAATACGTGCGGACTTTTTGACCATGTAGCGACTAGTTAAGGGTTAACTCTGCATCTAAATTTGGTTTGGAGTAAAAGATGGTCTCATCCACAGCATGCTTCTCGTCGTGTTCTCACATCTGAGATACTACTGGCTGCCTTTTTGTCTATCAGCACATGGTCGATTTGATTGATTGTGGTTCCATCTGGTGACATCCATGTCATTTTGTGTATGTCTTTATGTGGGAAGCATATGGAACTTATAACCATGTTTTTACTGGTGGCAAAATTTATCAAAAACTCCCCATTCTCGCTTGTTTCATTGTGCAGTGGGTGTTTTCCTGTTGTGCCATAGAACTGCAGCTCCTTGCCTATTTTAGCATTCATATCACCGATTATAATAGGTGTCACTTTTGGGCGCATTGTCGTATACTATCTCCAGCTGTTGGTAGAAGCTTTTCTTTGTATGTTGTTCTTGTTCTTCTGTTGGGCAGTGAATATTTATCATTGTTAGGTTAAAGAAGTGGGTGTAAATTCTTAACTTGCATATCCTTTCACTGACCTCCTGTAAGTCTATGATTTTTGACTTAAAATCATTATCCACCACAAATGCAATTCCACTTTCTTTACTCCCTTTTTCCTTTCCACTATATAGAATTGTGTGCGTTTTAGTGTCCCTGCCACCCTTCCCCAGCCACCTTGTCTCCTGAAGAGCAGTAATCATATCTTTTTAGGTCTTGCAGAAGTCCGGTTTGAGCTCCTGGTTTATTTAGTGTCCTCACATTCCAGTTTTCAAATATATAGTCCATGTTTCGTAGCTTGAGTCGTTTCCGAAAGTTCCGTCCTGTATTCCGAGGCAAATGTTCAGGTTTCGTAACTGTGTTTCATTTGGAGTGGGTTGTCAGCCCACTGCCCAACTTTCCTCCTTTACTCGGGCTTAGGACCGGCAGTGGTGACTCCTGAGCTACTCGATCCACCCAAGGCGAAGTTGACAAAGAGCCACTGTTAACTTACAGTTTAAAATATAACATATTGTAACACAGTGACATTGTCAGAAATTCACCAAAACCAGAGAGTTGATTTAGAGGCACAAATCTTTCTCAGATGAGCCAACACTTCACTAAAAAACGTGTTGTACCAAGAGTTCCATTTTGGGTTCTCCGGAAGAAGGGCCTATAGGCCTCAATTATCAGTTTGTGACAGATTTGACATTAGTTTGACAGACGTTTTTTTTGTGGCTTCATTTGTACACACGTGAGTTCTATATAATTATATTGAATCCATTTCTAGGTCAATTAAAGTTTCTCGAAGATCTTGACAAAGCCGAAAGGAAGAGGCACGAGGAGATGGAGCGGGAGGTGTTAATGAGGGCGGCGAAAAGTCGGTCGCGGACCGAAGACCCCGAACAAGCTAAATTGAAGGCGAAGGCGAAAGAGATGCAGAGGGTGGAAATGGAGGAGCTGAGGCAGCGAGAGGCTAACGCGACGGCGTTGCAGGCGATAGGTCCGAGGAAAAAGCCGAGGATGGACGGTGAATTAGCCAATACAACCCAAGTAAGTAACATATTTTAACCGTACGATACTCCAATTCTCGATTGTTTATAAAGGTGTTTCGACTACAGATGTTTTTTTTTTCAGTCGAACGTGGGAGGTCCGGGTAGTGGTCTGCGAGGGCAACTTCCGCTCCGGCAGCGCATGAAGAAGGTGACGTTGCGCGATATTCAGTTCCTGTTCGAAACAGAGAAGGACCTCTGCAAGAGTCGCATCTTGTACAAGTCCTACCTTAAGTGATGCACGCTTCTTCTCGTTAGTGTTGTGATATGTACTTGTAGGGACCTTGTTAGCAGGCCATTTCTCTCTTTTCGAATTCGGATACGTATTAATCAATCCGGGGAACCGACGATGACGGTCTAACGTTAGTTTGTTCACCTTTTTGAGGTTTCGTCGATGACAAGTGACAGTTTGACGATTTTTCAAGTGCCTTAGAACGACATTTTTATTATTGAATAAATTCTTTCGTAACAATGAAAGAAAATCTTAAAAATATTAAACAAACTAGAAATGTTGACATTTTTAGTATAAAATACGCGTTTTATAGGTTTTCAGTTTCCAGGAGAGGAGGCTCTGATAAAAATTTATTTATCTAAAAATTGTCCAACAAATCATCATCTCCTTGTTAAATTCACTGCCTAAATTAGTGTTCTAAGTCATTCTCTTCTTGTTCCTTTAGATAAGACATTTATCATCGTATTCTAAGTACGTTTCAAGGAGTTTTGACTTTCTTGTGATAAATTTCCGGGCATATTTGACGTGGTTTTGAATTACCTCTCTTCCAGACGATTTGTTTGTTTTTGCCATTGCCAAAGGCGAGCCAATAATGTTCAGAGGGGTCTTATAGACTCCTTTTTATTTATCGTCATTTTTGAACGACAATAAACAAAGACCAAGCTGTAGGAGAACAGGTTATGTTAGGTTAAGTCGTTAAAAACATAACCTAATTTAACCTAAACGTTCTATGGAGCTGTAAACCCGGAAACTACCTAGTACCGCCTTAGATTTTAGCTTAGATTAAAAGTTGATGCAATCAAAGGACCAAATAGGTCATAGACGACAAAATTCTAGTCTATTTTGTTACCGAAAGAAACTTGTGCGTCGAAAACCTTGACAAGTTGGCTCCGGTGATATACCGACCGGTCTATCAAAGATCAACGCGTGTTCTTACTGATTACTCATCGTAAATTAGTAACTTAATCACTCAGTCGGAATCTACGAATAGACTGGTCGATATTAGTACAGTTAAAAATATATCACGACCAAAGATATCATCGGAGTCGACTATACCATCAAAAACAAATACTGCAAAGGAGTTGATGAACCAAAACTACAAATAAAGATGGTTGACGGAAACGGCAATTCAATAGTGCCAACAAAACAAATATAGTTATTGACTTCCCTCTAATTGCTGAAAGACTGCCAAATAATTTAAGTTTTGGGATCTTTGAAGAAAGAAAGAAACTATTTTGAAGAATATAAAACCCCCAAAGGATTATATGGACAATTACGGACTATACAGAGTGATAAACTTTTTCATATTTTTTTTTATTTGCCTTATGAAGGTTGGGGAACTACAGAAAGTGATATGATACAGCTCCCCATTGTAAAACTATTTTCAAATATTCGACTATTTGCTAGAGAATAGTTTTAACGTTTTTATCGTGAAGTCAAAATGTCTATATGTTTGGTTCCAATCCATTCTCTGCAGTACTACGTCATCGACGACCCTATTTTTTCCATTTTCTTGAATTACTCTATTATTACACCGTATTTGTGGCGATTTATATTGTTATTTTATTTCATTTCTTGATAACTGAACCATTTTTGTCGAGATTGCTATTTAATCTTTTTATTTTTTTTTCCAATTCTCCATTAGTAGACAATTTTTGTGATGATTTCTTGATCATTTTTCCATTTTCCTCAATATCTTCAGAATTATTGAATCTTTCTTGTGATTACTTTTTCCTTCTGTATATTTCCTTTAAGGTTTCCTTACTAGACTATTTTTTTATAAAATGTCTTTTTTTTCTTTCCATTTTTTTTATTTTACCATAATTAGATAATTATTGTTCTGATTTCGTTACTCTTTTTCCATTTTCTTTTATTTCTCCATAGTTAGACAATTTTTGTAGTGATTTTTTTCTCCTTGTATTTATTTGCTTTAATTTTTGTAATGATTTCACGTCTCTTTTCCATTTTCTTCAGTATCTTCATTATTAGATCATTTTTTAGCAATTTCTTCTCCTTTTTTCCATGTTCTTTAATTTCTTCGGAATCAAATCATTTTTGTGATGGTTTCCTATTTCTTTTTTCCATTTTCTTCAATATCTTCATTATTAGATCATTTTTTAGCAATTTCTTCTCCTTTTTTCCATGTTCTTTAATTTCTTCGGAATCAAATCATTTTTGTAATGGTTTCCTATTTCTTTTTTCCATTTTCTTTAATATCTTCATTATTAAATAATTTTTGTAGTGATTTTTTTCTCCTTGTATTTATTTGCTTTAATTTTTGTAATGATTTTACGTCTCTTTTCCATTTTCTTCAGTATCTTCATTATTAGATCATTTTTTAGCAATTTCTTCTCCTTTTTTCCATGTTCTTTAATTTCTTCGGAATCAAATCATTTTTGTGATGGTTTCCTATTTCTTTTTTCCATTTTCTTCAATATCTTCATTATTAGATCATTTTTTAGCAATTTCTTCTCCTTTTTTCCATGTTCTTTAATTTCTTCGGAATCAAATCATTTTTGTAATGGTTTCCTATTTTATTTTTCCATTTTCTTTAATTTCTTCATCAATTTTTGTAATTTCTTGACCTTTTTTTCCATGTTCTTTGATTTCTTCGGAATCAAAACATTTTTATAATGCTTTCCTGTTCGTTTTTTTCCATTTTCAGCAATATCTTTAGTATTAGACAATTTTTGTAGTGATTTTTTTCTTTCCCCATGACAATCACTGATTACTTTCCATGCTCTTTAATTTCCCCATTTTTAGCTAATATTTTTAGTGGTTTCTTGTCTCTTTTTCCATTTTCTTAAGTTTCCTGTTGTTTTTTTCATTTTCTTCAATATCTTCAGTAGTAGACAATTTTTTCAGTTATTTTTTCCACTTCAACTTCTCAAATTTTCTTTGCGGTTTCTTCTATTTTTTCCATTTTTTTTTAATTTCTTCAAAATTAGTAAATCTTTGTTGCGATTTACTCTTTCTGTCTTTCTGTTTTTAATTTTTCTAATATTATGCCAATTTTTATAGTGATTTATTTTCCTTTTTCCAATTTTCTTCAATTTCTCTGTAATTAGACAATTTGTCTAGCGATTTCTTCACCTTTTTTTCCTTTTCTTCAATTTTTTCTTTATTAGACAATTTTTTTAATGATTTCATCAAAAAGTAAACCATTTTATTGTTTTACTTTTCCATTTTCTTTCAGTTCTCCACAGTGGCGCACCCAGGGGGTGTTTTGGGGGTTAAACCCCCCTCCCCCCAGCATACTATTCCGACACTGTTACTCAAAATTTTTTTAAGGACTCAAAATGGAGGTAGCATAAAAAAATTCGGTGCTCAACCAAACCCCCTCAGCGGAAAATTCTAGGTACGCCACTGGTTCTCCATTATTAGACAACTTTTGTCGTAATTTCTTTTCCCTTTTTCCATTTTATTCAATTTAGATCATTTTTTTAGTAGTTTCTTTGTCACTTTTTTCCACTCTGCACACCATTACTATAATTTTTCAGAGTCTCCAAATTCTTTGTTCCATTTTATTCTATTATGAGGACGTTTGTGATATTTGAATGGATTGAGGTGTTTGAATCTTTTTCCCTTCTACCTTTTAAGTAATTATGACTCCATATTTGTTTTATTCTCCCTTTGCTTCTTTCCATTTTCTTCCATACATGCATTCTCCTATCTTTTGCTGTCTAAATTTCCACTAACCATATTTTTACATTTTTGTTCTGTCATCTTTTTCTTCTGACCATTTTCTACCATTCTTTGCATTTTTCATTCAATCTTCGACCTTTATGTTTTGTAAATCTTCTTTAAATTTATTGCTTACGTCTTTGTCGTAGTTTTCCTTTTCCTGGTTCCATCACTTTTTCATTTGTTCTATTACTTTATGTCTATTGTGATTTCCTTCCATTTTTTCCATTTTCTTCCATTATCCGCATTATTACTCTGCCTTTGTCATGTTTTTCTTCCTCCAATTGCTGAGAGGCTCAAATCATTTACATTTTGGCATGTTTTAAAGAAAGCTAATCAACTTATATTCCAAACATTTGTGTTAGGGGAGGAAAGAAGGAAAACAATGTCGAAAGAAATATTTTTTAAACGAGTTTTAAAATTTTGAACATCCCAACGTTTTACTAATTAGTTGAAGATGTTTTTAAATTTTTGATTTCATATATTTAGTGTACAGGGTGATCCAAAACTCGCGACCATAATTTGTTTAATAGGACACTATATATTTAACCCTTACATAAGTTCGTTTCAATCTGACTGAATGTATTTAACGATCAAAAATCAAAATCAAATTTTCTACAATTGTTTTTTCAAATAAATCGTCAAACCAACGCACAAACCTACGGGAATTAACCTAACATAACCCATAAAAATTAACAAAAGTGTTCTAATCCTTAATGGAGTTTTTTTTTGGTATAGAAAGGTTAATGATGCTTTAAAATTTGCAATTATATTAGTATATAAGTTTTAGGAAAAATTATAACGGGATGAGGATAGGCAAATTTAACACTGCGGAGGGCACTTGAAAAATTGTACAATAGACAAATATTGCGATACGTACAGTAAATGACAATATAAAGGTGATTTTGACAAAACATTGTCACTTGTCTTAAAAAAAACGAAGAGATCCTTGCGTCGTTCCCCAAAACATGTTTCAGCTGTTTTTTTTAGTTAAATATTGTATAACCGATTTGATATCAGCACTCAAAACGCCACGGGGTCATAACGAGATATTTTTATAGCAGTGTTACTAAATAATATGGAATATATTCAATGTAGAGCTGGTTTCTATCGAATTTTTTGCTTAAATATAGATATTTAAACGGTCGACGACGTTTTGACGTTTGACAGATAGGCCAGCTGTTAGTGCGCTCCCGAATATAGGCAACCAGTAACATGTTTTTACTTCTGACTTAAATTTTCGTTTGTTAGTTGAATAGGAGAGGATTGAATGCAATAAAAGCTTTTTATTCGTGCGGATACGTGTTATAAATATGTCGGGAATAAAAAAATGTAGTTTAATCCGGATTTTGGAGGGACCACACTGAATTAACATAAGAAATGTTAGTTTTTTTAAAGCAGATTTTTCAAAAAATCATTTACGTTTTTTTAATCATGTTAAGTAAAAAAATGATAAATTTTTTGATCATTCAAGGACAATTTTTATATTTATTGGTAAGTTTGTCAAGATTTCGAAAAATTACGTCTGATCTTCAATAAAGTACAGAAATGTTGCATAGTTTTATACAAAAATCGATTGTTAGTGTATCAATTACAAACAAAAAACAATACATTGTGTTGTTGGTTGCCTATATACGGGATCGAATGAGAATAAAGGTCATAAGTATGAGCAAAACATTGTTTTCTGTTACGAAGTATAGATTTGCACTGCTTTACTTTTGTAAAGTGAGGCAGATAACATGATTAGCAATAAAAAATTAAATGAACGGCAAATCTGCTTCCTTTAAGTTATCTTTGCATTTTTCTTTGTGATTTTCTTTCATTTTCTTGATTTTTGACTGTGATTCCTTGATATTTCCTTAGATGTGGTAGCTACAGTGTTAAATCTGTTAAATTCATTTGTAGTTATGACTTTTTGGAAATATGTTTTATATTTTTCTTTTTTTGTACACCCATGTGCCATTTACAGAGACGTTTTCGATTTATTGTCTTGTCCTATTTTGGCGGATGATCATGTTTTGGAAAGATTCTAGTTATCCTATTGTCTGCGCCATTTTTGCTTTCTTATATCGTGGAATCTAGTATCTGGTATCAAAATTACGCTTCTATATCTTGTTAATTGAATTTAGAATCATTTCTTTATATTTCTGTTACATTGAACAAAAATTTCGTGATATTTTTGTGCATATGCGATCACTGCCGACTGACTGTTTACTTAATGTATTTTACATGGCGTTTTTTGTTTGCTTTATACGATTGCTCCTACTTGTGACATCTCTTGCTGTCTTTATAGCAGTAAATTCACAACAAACAGACCACCATAAGGTAGAAAAATTGTTTTGTATCAAAACTGAAGGGGGAATAAGTGATTATTTTCAGCCTTCAATGAAAAAGCTTTGTATTTTCTTACGCGTCGGTACTGAATGTAAAAAAATGTTGAAAGTTAGCATGGGTTCTGTTGTCTAATCAAATTAGTCCGGGCGCCGGCGGTATTTTTCGGTCGTTGTGACGTAGTTATTTTTTTTTTTGATAAAATAATAGGTTAGTTGAAGTGTTCTGTTAAACGAAGCAATATTACTTGGTGTTTATAGATTTAATCCACGTTCTTTTTAGAATCAAAACCGATACACCCCAATAAATTAATCAAAATCATTTTTATATGGTTTAATAGTAAATAATAAGTATTCTGGTGCTTTTAAAATAATTTTGCAATATAAAAAATACTATTGAAATACATGTCTGTTAAGATGCTCAATATAAATGAAGAGACTAGCCATCCCGCTGTGCTATCGACCCGAATCAGTAGATACTTCACTTTGTTGTAACGTTTTTTGACATTTGTACAAACTGAGGAGTAGCTTTGTAGACAGTTCGTCTTTTTAAAGCAAGTTTAATGGGTATATACCTCTAGATAAACTTTCTATTACTCTCACTATCATTAGAACATCGCATTCCCGAATCGACTTCAATCTTATTTTATTTTTGTCCATTCTGGTGTTTCTGGGGCCATTTTATTTGACTATACTATTTTACAGCGGCGTCACACAAAGGTATTCAACATTTTTTACATTTTCTACGACTAAGACGAAATTTATGAGAATATCGAAAAGAAATATCGAGAATCTTGTAATAAACGGAACCAACGTCGAACAAGTGGACAAATATGCATATCTGGGAACAATGATTAACTCCACAAATGATTACATTCAGGAGATTGATCAGAATAGAAAGGGCTAGAGCAAAATTCAACAAAATGAGAAGAGTGCTATATACAAGGGATTTAAAATTGGAACTAAGAGTTAGGTTGGCGAGGTGCTACGTTTTTTCGACTTTGTTTTATGGAATGGAATCTTGGACCTTGACTGCGACATCAGTGAAAAAACTGGAATCATTCGAGCTGTGGGTGTATAGAAGAATTCTGAAAATATCGTGGACAGAACACGTCACAAACAAGGAGGTTCTGAGAACGATGAATAAAGAAATAGAAATTTTAAATATAATTAAAACAACAAAATTGGAATATCTCGGACATATTACACGTGGAGAGAAATACACTTTGCTCCAACTGATTATACAGGGAAAGATCCAAGGAACGAGAAGCATAGGGAGGCGTAGAATGTCATGGCTGAACAACCTGAGAGTGGTACGGATGTACATCAAATTCCGAATAGCTATGAGGATTGCCGACCTCCGCCGCGGAGATGGCACTTGAAGAAGAAGAAGTGGGGGCCTTTAGTGGGATTTTTCTCCATGGATAATTTTAGTTGATATTTACACTTTGACAGAGGCTCCACAGAAACATATTCAACATTTTCACAGTTTTTACTACTAGATTTGTAAAATTTGTGGCTGTAGTATGGTTCGGAATCGATTACCCACTTAACTACTCACTACGAAGTGAGTCTGCCGGTAGTAAGCTCTTGGGATAAACCGCGTTGAGAATTTAAAACTACGTTTCGGCATCCATTTTGGAGCAATTATCAAGAGGGAGAGTGAGAGCCTATTCCCCTCACTGGTGACGTAGCAGTATCTTGTCCTGTAAAAATACAAGAACCGTGTCTCAATGTGCCTACTCCCAGTTTCGAGTGACAACCGGTCTTAGCCTGTGTAGCTGCTTTCATACTCTCAGTATGCGCGGAAACGTTCTGAGCGGGACGGGTTGGGGCGGGGGTCGTTGAAGCAGCGGTCGCCATGTTTTTATTCAAGCTATTAGGCCGTTTCTCAATTTCGATGGCTTCACGAATAATTCTCGATTTTAAGGAGCGGATGAGAGCGACAATTTTTGCTTTTTCGAAATCGTATTTTGTGGCCTGTCTGAATATGATGTTGGGCTAGGGCTGAAGTAGTATCGGAATATTTTACAGATATGGAATGTTCGTAAATACGGTTATGGATTCGTCGGTTTGTGTGTCCTAAGTATGTACGTGGGCAACTGGAACAAGATATCTCGTAGATAGTAGTACAGGTATATATATACTTTGAAAAAATAAAAAAACTAGTTCTTTAGTGAAAAAGCTGGCAAATAGTTTAATTTTTAGAACAATGAACATTTTTTAAGTATTTATGTGATACTGAACATTCTTGCTTTTACACAATTCTCGAGCATCTTTGACTGTTTTACACAACTCCAATGTTACAGAAACACAGCAAAATAACCGATAATTTTTATTTTCATTAACGATATGATCTCACGATTTTTTTTTTTCTTCTAAGAGGGCATTTAGCAACGACGAGAAAAATACCGTTTCGCTCGGCGCATTGTTGAAGATACCTCATCTTCCTTTGTAATATAAAATTGAAAAAAAAGATATCATAGTTTTTTCTACGATGAATTGTACATAATGTAGATTTTTCTAAATAACCGTAACGATTTTTCTTTATAAGAAAATCTTTTTAAAGAACAGGTAATGTTACAAAAAATTGTAAGTAATTGTATAATTGTTTTTTTAAACTTAAACCTATGGATATAGATATATAATTTTTGTTATAGATTAATATTTAATATAATAAAACATGAAATGAATTTAGTTTTTGTTTAGATGGTGGGTGGTTGTATGGTAAGGGAAGTGTTCGCCATTTCAAGTCGTTTTTTACTCTATTCGTGAGTTCACATTAGTGACGACGGTCTTTAAGTGGACTTTCTAAACAATCAATAATATGTAGTAAACCATATCAATGCAGATTTTCTGTTGAATTTTCAGGAACAAGTTTAATTTTTTTATTTTTGTTTAAATGTTCGAAAAATTTTCATAAAAACTGGAAATACGTTCAGATGCAACAAAAAACGCAACAGAGAAAATTTTGGTCAAGTTCAAAGTATTTCAATTTTTTTTATTTTTATACGGGGTTAATTAAAACGTGGTTGGTTTTATTATCCTTACTTTGAAACATTCTGTGGAATAATTCCGTCTGCAAATTTTCGTAAAACCTTATTTTTCGAGGAAAAGACAGTTAAGATTTTATTTCACGTATAGGGAGCTTGCGCATCCGTTTATACGTATTTCAGCCCAATAGGCATCATCAGAACGGCTTTCGCAAGCGCTCTGAACGTGAAATAAATCTTTTCTGCCTTAGGAAGCAACTATAACATGGCTTCGTATAGACGCAATGTAGCGACATCTGATAATAAAATCGTAGACTAATTTTCGAAACCAAATTCAAGAATTCCGCTTTAATCTGTGCCTTCTAAGAATTGCAAGGCAAAAACAGACGTTGATAAAGGTGTTAAGAGAGACATGGGGAATCTAAAAATTGCATTCCACAACATATCTCCTCAACTAAGCAAAATTCTTAGCGAATTGGTTTCTAGTACTCGTACAGAGTATATCGAAATAACAAGGAAGACAGTTAAGATTTTATTTCACGTATAGGGAGCTTGCGCATCCGTTTATACGTATTTCAGCCCAATAGGCATAATCAGAACGGCTTTCGCAAGCGCTCTGAACGTGAAATAAATCTTTTCTGCCTTAGGAAGCAACTATTTACCTTATTTTTCGGTTACGGTTTTACGAAAATCCGCTAACGGAATTATTCTACAAGATGTTTCAAAGTTAAGATAAAAAACCACCTTTCGATTAACCCCGTATAATAAGTCGAATACAAAATTTTATTAAAAAACTCACTATACTAAATAAAAATTTATAAATTTTTACACAGTGTGCTAAAAAAATCATCAAAATAGGGCTAAAAATTTCCGACACCCTGTTAGGGTAAAAGGAAGGGAAAGAAATAAAAAAAACTGAAATACTTTGAATTTGAACAAAATTTTCTCTGTTGCCTTTTTTTGCATTTGAGTGTATATAAGAATTGCTAGTGATAAAGGTTGATAATATGTAATTAATTGTAATTTAGATCAATTTTTCTGATTCTTAATACTTTATGGCACTTTTGCGCTTGTATCTGAAAGTTTAACAGGCTTTGGAGATACAGAGCATAAAATTACAAGATGTTTTGATTTATTGTTAAATCTTATTTTAAATCAATGCTATTCTGTACATTTCTTTATTATTTTTTAATCCTTTTCAGCTATTGTTCAATATTAACTTTAATTTTCTAATGCAACTGGCTAAATGTGTACTCTGGCAACGCCGCAATAGTTCAGGTGTATGACAATTACCCGAAACTCGACCACAAACATCTAGCAGCATTGTACAAAATAAGAAAAAAAGTTTATCAATCGAGTTCATTTTTTTCTCAAGATTACCTAAATAATCTGAAAGAAGATTCACCAGTATACAGTATATTTACATACACAAGTCTCAGACATCTATTTTCTGCCTCGTTATTTCAATCTTCTACGATTATATATTGTAAATCTTTTCTGAAATTATTTTCGTGATCTCTCTTGCATTCTTTCCATTGTTTGCAGTTTTGCTTCATTCTTTTCTGTTAGCTTCGTTTTCATTTTACATTTCCTTTAATTTTGTGCCCCATTTCCACATCTCCGTCATGGTTTCCCCTTTTTTCGATTCCATTATGTGGATTTTCTTCACGTTTTTCATTGTCTACTTTATTTTTTCATTATTTTCTCTCCTGTGAAGTTTTGATCGATTCATTTCTGTTGTTTTCTTTTCTTCCTTTCATTTGCTTTAATTTTGTGAATCAATTTCGCATCTGCGATAGGGTTTTGCTTTTTTCCATTCCATTCTACATTTTCTCCAGGTTTTTCTTGTCATTCCTTTTTCATTATTTTCTGTCCTGTGCAGTTTTGCTTCATTATTTTCTGTTGTTTTCTTTTTTCTTTTCTTTTTCTTCAATTTTTGTGGATCAATTCCCCATCTCCGACAGCGTCTTCTTTTTTTTTCATTACATTCTTTAAATTTTCTTTGTCTCTCTTCTTTTTTTTCCATTATTTTCTATCCCGTGCAGTTTTTCACCATTATTTTCTGTTGTTTTTTAATTTTATGCATTATTTCTTTATTTCTGTCATGGTTTTCTTATTTTCTTTCCCTTTTCTAGTATTATATGCTTTTTGCTTCCAATCTTCTTTCTTTTTATTCGTAAATTCTCGATATTATTGTAAAATTTTTGTCGTATCATCCTTCTAAGTTTTATTTTTTCCATTATTTTGCGTTTTGTTCCGTATTACTTTATGTGTATCGCTGTTTCTATGGTTTTATTTTCAATTTCTTTGTTTCTATGCATTCCAAATTGAACCATACGGCTCACACTCCCTCCAAGGGGAAAACTCACTCATCCTAGATACCTACTACTAGATTACTAGAAACAACAGAGATGAAAATACTCCGACGAATATCAGGGAAAAGTCAGTTGGATAGGAAGAGAAGCGAAAACATAAGAATAGCATGCAATATAGAAGACATAAATGGATAGGTGATAAAACGGAAACAGGAGTGGAACGAACACATTAGTAGAATGGTAGAGGATAAGACCATGAAAAAGATAGTACGATAATTTAAACAATTTAGGAGGCTAACATTGAAGAAGAAACAGGCTTTAAAGCCTACATAAAAGAAGGAAGAAGAAGAAGAAGAATTAACTCTGAAGTTAATTCGATTTTCATTTGTTTGTGGTCAATTTTTAGCACTTGCTTTACTCCTAGATATTTATACAGGACACTTGTCTAGCCGGAAGGGCATACTGAATCATTTTACAGTTATTAGCATCTGATCTAAGTGGTTTCGAGTGGAAGCCACTGGAATTAGTTTCAAATAATCCATATAAAACAGATGATAAGTAACAGATAAATAGTGGCTTTGCCACTACACTATTGTTGTTTTTAATGCTAAAACCTGAGTCAGTGGAGTTCAATAGCTGGGATAGACAGCTATTAAACCATCGCTAGACAGAACCACAATGGACTCAACGAGTCTCCTTGGAATAAGCCGCGGTTAATTGCGATATTTTCGGTTTCGCTATTGTTTTCACCAGGTATCTGGAGGTCTTCCAATCTGTCATTATATATCTTAAAAAGGTCACAATATTATCATCGACGTCATGTATTCTTAATATATCTACAAGCCATTCATGCTGCACCGAGTCAAAGGCTTTGTTGTAATCAATAAAGGCCGTGAAGATGTTCCTTCTTTTTTTTTGTGCATGCCTGGTTAGAAATGACTGTGTCGATAATAAGTTGTTCTTTGCAGCCCATGGAACTCTTAGCGCATCTTTTCTGTTGAGGCTCTATAATATTGTCTAGAGAACAATGTTGGTAGATACGCTGGGCTGTATAGGATGTGACCAATTTATACAAAGTTGGAAGACAAGTAATTAGATTAGAAAAAACATGATTCATTAGTGTTGGTAGGCACTCAGTAGCACTTAAGCCAGAAGTTTTGAACTCTGTCTGGACCAGGAGATTTCCAGTTATGAAGCTCATTGATGATATTGGAGATTTGTGTGGTGCAGAGTTCATAGAGCATTGAATTCCTCAAAACTATTTCTACCGAGTCTTCTTTACATTGTATACATTTTCTTCCATGCATTTCGTTATCTCTTTTCTTTTTTCCATTTTATTTTGTACTTAATGGTAATGTAATTGTAATCTTACTTAATGTTTGTAGAGTAGCAATCTTGCTTCTTTTCATTTTTTTCCATTCCCTTCACTATTTTTTTCTTTTTTCCATTTTCTACCATTCGGTTGATCTTTATTCAACCCTTATATTTTGTAAATTTTCTTTTAAACCTTCTTAAATATTATTAATCCAGCTTTGTTCACTTTTGTAGAATTTTTTTCTTCAGGCATCATTTTTTCACTGTTAATTCTTGTTCTTTTTGTATGTCTTAACCCCTACCTGTAACTAATCTAGTCTTCATGAATATTTGTTCTTCTTATATCTTCTATATATCTTCATGAATTTGAAGATTGTTTACAAACCTTCATAATGTCTACAGACACGTACACACCTCTTTTGACATCAAGTTCTACACTGTAAAAAAAATAATATAAAACACTAGAAATTCTAAGATTTTCTACTTGGCGAAACTAAGGAAATCTTAGGATTTCTAATGTTGTTATTAGATGGAGTTGTAAACTATGTAAATAATTATTTTTATAATTATTGTACTATGACGGGAGAGATTTAATTTCGATTCAAAGCCTCTGCATATGTCGCTCAGATGATACTTAATGAGGCTGAAATACGTATAAGCGGCTGGCAGTTGCCCTTCATTGAAATTAAATCTAATACCGTATTTCAATTAAAATAATATATATTTAAGTCAGTAGTAAAACTGATACCTAACCAAACCATAACCAAAATATTTGAAGCAACCATAGACTTATAATACAAATAGACTGGTAGTTGCTGTACATGCCCGTTCCCCCAGCGCGAGAGAGAAAACTGACGTAAAGCTTCCTTATCCTTCCATCTCTTTCTAATTTGCCTAACGTGACCCAAATGACCAATGAGAACGTCACGTGGTCGATAAAGCCAATTAGAAATACATACTGGAGCTGCTTTGCGTCAGTTTTCTCTCGGGCATGTATTGCACCGCTCAGTCTATTTGTATTATATGTCTATGGAAGCAACCAACAATTTTGTAATTTTACCACCGATTCGTCTTAAATTCGAACACTCTCACGCACTTAACGACTCGAAACTGCGAACGCTTCCCGCTGTGGTTCGCCTTTTGTTTCTGTAGATAACAAGTCGTATTCACAATTGAAAATTTTTTATATTTATTTTGTAATACTGATCGTTCATGTCTATTTTATCATTAAATTGTTTTTAAAAAATCGATCGAAGATGTTTTGTCTGAATTTCAACTACAGGGTACGTTAGGTTTCTTGTTCTGAATAAATTTTGGCCAATATTTAATGTGGAAATTATTTTGGTTTTAGAGGTCGCAAGCAAGGTGAGTATTCCTTCGATTTTCGATCCCTTTTTTGTTTCCTAGTACCTAATTCGTTAGAATTAGCTCCTATCAGTCTTTTCACGTTACTATTATGATTATTTGGCTAAAATAAGACTGTTGGAACTATAAATCAATTGTAAGTGGTCAAATGTGTGTAAGAAAATGTGTTTCCTTGCGGTCACTTAACATTGTATCAGTAGAATATTATATTTCTGTATAATATAATAAGTATAATACATTAGATCTAATTTATAAAGTGAGTTCTCATTCGCATTAATAATGTTTCGACTGACCGGATGAGCGGAAGTCGACTATATGCCTAAAGATACTTAAATTAAAATATTTTCCACCTAAGAAGACCGCTTTGCAATTAAATGGTGGTAACTTTATTACTAACGAACATTTTACTGCTCTGTTGTTTCAATCAGCACTGCTCAACAAATGATCGTTTATTGGTTTTAATATTTTATTGCAATAGTACGAGTACGGAATATTTATTTAAACAGTGAATTTATTACATGTTAATTTTTTTTAATTTCTTCTGACGTATCGTATAATGTAGGCTTACCCAATAATCAAAGTTATGCCTTTACAAGAACATATTATTTGAAAAATAAGGAGTAAATACCATGTGTCATAATAATTGTAATCTCCTTTATACACACTTTAAAAATGTGTTTAGTATTGTATTTCTTAAATCCACACAATCATTGAAAAATGATTCATGCTGTTTAAAAATATCTTTCTGTTACGACACTGCCATCGACAATGTAGATCAAATTCAAACGTCATCATATTTCTCTTCTGTTTATCGTTAAAAATTAATTGATGGTCGTGGGTTGTATTTTTGTTATTTAATAATTTAACAAAATACATAATCTGGAAAAATCTTATTTAAAACATGCGAAAGGTTTTTGAAATCACAATCAATGCAGTGTTTATTCTTGTTTATTGGCTGTTAAATAATTTGTGTTCGATTGTTTCGTCTGTTGTACAACCCTCGTTCTTTTTAGGGTGTAGTAGTTATATATAAATACCTATTTTTTATAGTAGTGTAGTGAAGCGGCACTTTAAAGCAAAATGAGTAATTTGGAAGAAAATAAAATACAGTCGAAACGTAGAGTGTTATCTCCAGAAGAACGGCGTTTAGTTCTAAAAGTCGAAAGTTACTTCATTTTGGAAAAAATAATATGGTCCATTGACATCTGTTATGCCAGTTCAGAAACGCACATGTGATGCTTGCGGTATCTCAGAGAGGACATTCCGAAGAATTAATAACACGAGTGAGGATGAAATAAATAAAGTAAGCAAGAGAAATCGTCGACATCCAAAAACTTTGTATTTGCACCAGTCAATTAAATTTGCAATTAAAAATATTACATATAATATGTATAAAGCCAAAGAACATGCAACAGTTGCTGTGTTACAAAAAATAAAAGACAAGGAACTGTGTGATATTAGTTTAACAAGTTTGTGGAGAGTGCTGAAACATTTAGGTTTTCGATATAAAAAGACATAGACAAGTATTGTGTGAACTCTCTAATGTTGTTGCAAAACGGTGGCAATTTTTAAGACAATACATGAACAATAAAACGTCAGATAGTCCGAGGCAAGTTGTATTTTTAGATGAAACTTGGATTTTCGCTAAAGGAAATACGTCAAAATCATCCTGGCAAGATGGCACCACGAAATGTTATTCTTCTAGTCGTTCTGGTAATGGTAAACGCTACATTATACTTCATGCTGGAAATGATGAGGGTTTTATTCCTGACGATAGTTTAATTTTTTCGTCCACAAAGAATACAGGTGATTAACATGGAAATATGGATGCAAATATTTTTGAAGAATGGTTTGAAGAAAATTTGTTAAAAAAATAGGAGCGACCATCTATAACAGTGTTGGATAATGCATCCTACCACTCAAGAGTACAAGAGAGATTTCCTTCAAGCAGCTGGACAAAAGAAGAAATAAAGTTGTGGTAGACAGAAAAGAAAATTTATCACAGTGACATATTTTTAAAAGTCGATTTAGTTCAAAAGTATGGAGAGCATAAAATTCAAAAGAAATTTGTTACTGACCAAATGGCTCTTAAATATGGCCATGAAGTTCTTCGGCTTCCGCCCTAACATTGCCACTATAATGCAATTGAGTTAGTTTGGGGTATAGCCAAAAATTTTTATGATAAACATGCATCCAAAACAACAGATGACGCTAGCGTTCTTAGTTTGTGGAAAGAATCGCTAGAATAAATAAAGGCAGAACAATGGCAAAATTGTATTAGACATACTAAGACATAATCGTTCAGTCTTTTCAAACCGAGCGAGTTATAGTTGAGGTCCGCTTTCTAATTATTCGGATAGACAATTCAGATAGTAACGACTCTAATAGTGAAATATTAGATAGTGAATATGACAAATCGTTTGCTAAAAAGAAATAACAAAAAAGTGTTTCGGGAATTCAATTCGGACTTTGTGGTGTGTTTTAGGTACTGGACTGCATACTCTCAATAGCTTTGGTATTCATTACTGGACTACACGTGTTTAAACATTTTGTTTTGCTGAAAACTCGGAAGTGAATTAGTGCCAATTTGATTCAAGGTTATATTTAATACAGTGTCTGCAGAAAGTAAAGTCTTGGATGTATTTTATTCAAATTTAGACATACCAGCAACTTGGCAAGTATTTTCCAATTTTACTGCATGCAAAACCATTCGTATAATTTTCACTCTACACAAAATAGAGACTTATAGAGACCTTGAACATTTGATGTCGACAAATAATTTCGAGTATTCGAAATATTTCGTCTCACTTCTTTTAATACGCCTTGTATATATTTTTCTATATTTGCCAAAATTTCAAAAAAATGTATAAAATGAATTTAGAAAATCTGCTCCTCATATAAAAAAAAATGGTGTTTTAAACTAGGTATGCATGATGGGTTGCCTAACTAGTGGAAGTTTTGATAGCGAATGATCAATTAATGATTTTAATTTAGAACTTTAGTTTTGAAATCTATATAAGCAAGTTTTAAGTCATTTTTAGAAAATATAGTTGTTTTATATAAAGTAAAATGATTTTATTTAAAGTTTTAAAAATTTGTTGACTTTTGATTCAGCGCTCCCTATCACAAAAGCGCTATAACATAGTGTTAAGTCTTTTATTTATTTATAATTATTTATATTTTGTTGTGAATTCTTTAATTTATAATGTCTTGTTCTTATCTTAATTCATTAAAAAGCACAATAATTTATATTAATTTATTTAAAGAATAATACACATAATTTATATAAGCGAGCGTAACAATTAAAGTCGCGGCCGCGGGTCTTCAGAATTAACTAACTGATCCTCCATATAATATTTCTCTTTTATATAAACCTCCGTTAGTTTCGGAATTCCCTATAGCAGACTCGAACATAACGGGAACGCCATCGAATAAACTAGAAGAAGGTCAACAGCTAAAACTAGTTTTCCAACTGCTTGGAAACGTCATCGTCTCGACCGGTTCAGGTAAATTTCTGACGGCTAATCGAAGGCTCTCGTAAAATCTAAAACAGAAGTGAATAAACAAGATGTTTACATGCTTTTTAATATGACTCATATTGTTTTACGTAACAATAGGTTATTAGTAGTTTTTTTTAAAAGTTAGGTAATCTGACGATAGCTGGCAATATCAGTATTGAACTCGATGGTATTGAAGTAGCTTAATAAATTCTTTCAAGGTCCATTCGCTCAGCTTGAACACAATTTTGGCAGATTTATAGCTGGTAACCTAAAATACAAAAGTTCCTATCCCACGCTGTTAACAGCTTAAATCAACTTGAATTTTAAGAAAAATGTGAAATATGGCAATATTTGCAAATCTGTGACTTCTAAATAAAAACTGGATTGAATTTGAACTAATTCTAGATCAAAATGACTGTCAAAGATCAAATTGACTGTATTATTTCAAAATAGTGATAAGTTTCTACAAGCAATCGATACTGCACGTTACATTGACGAATCTTCAATAAATGTAGACAAAAGCGGACGTTGGAAGCAACAATTATTTATTTACTCCACAAACATATAATTACAGCTTTATTTCACTAGTAAATACAATAAATTGTGTTTTAAACGAGATATGCATGATGGGTTGCCTAATTAGTGAAAGTTTGGATAGCGAAAAATCAATTCGTGATTTTGTTACGTTCCAAATTTAAAGTAGAAAGTCCCACCTCTATTTTATCAAAATTTAAATAATTCAGGACGTGTAAGAGCGGTTGCCTATAATATATTATAAGCAAGGTGGCGAAAATAAAATTAGTAATTTTTAAATAGGGGTAATGTCTGGCAAATTGTGCTGAAGTTAAGGGAACACGTCCTCTTTTTTGTGAAGAAACTAATTTAGATCGTTCTTTCTAGAGTTATCTTGGAAGAATTGGGATCATAAAATTGAAATTTTTGAATCTCGGTATTATTCGGTGACCTCCGTGTGTCAAGTTGTCAAGTGTTCGGAAAGACGACGGAAAGAAAGTGATTCCAGATTTGACGGTGTTACTGAAAGGTTGGGCTAGATTAAAAACGGCATTTTGTTTTTTTGCTTTTGCTGCTGTTCCATGTGGGATCTGGACTAGTCCGAACCGTGTGGATATTCAAGGGGATTTGCTGCCTTCGTGGAAGGGTTTTTTTTGGAATATCCACAATTTCGCTAAAAAAAGCGGATCTACAGTACACGTGAATACCGGGAGTCGTATTTAGATCAAGAAATTAGCCTTAATCACGAGTCCAAATAGCCGGCTACGCTTCGGTCCAATTTGGGATATTTCAAACCCCTAATCTGGCTAAGAAGGGTGAGTGTTAGAACATTTCGTTTTTAACTAATTAAAAAGTTGTAGTTATTTTTTTATCCCATCTCTAAAAAGCTATTCACATTTTTATCAGTTTTCATACATTCAAGTTCGGAGACAAGTTTTTTTTTTGTATTGCTCCATTATCGCCAAAAGGCAGATAAACAAAGTGTTAAAATCAATATATTTATTTCCAAATAATTATTTTAGACACAGATGGTAATTAATGTTTTCTTGCTTCAGGGTTGGTTGGTTTGTTTGTTTTTTTCTGCTTCTTCTTCTTCGTATTTTTCCGTCTGGCTGTAATTTTTAACTTTTCAACATTGTCACACAAGTCTATGTACAGCGACAAGCGTATGGGATTTTGGATTGAAGACACGCTGAACTATAACTGGAATTCCACGCGGTGAAGTATATGAAAATTCGAGGTATGGATCGATAATTAATTTTCAACGGAAGATTTAAGCGCCGTCTAATTTGGTTTGCGGAATACAATAGTTTTTTTAAAGATTATTTGCTGTTAGTTTTTATTTTCATATTTACAAATACTTTACAGATTTTTTTTAAAGATAATTTGCGGTTTATTTTATTAATTCAATATTTACACATACCTATTCTAATTTTGTAAACTGCGTCTAAGGGGGGGTTATATATTTGAGATTTATTTTTTTTATATTATTTTCTGCGCACGCACTTGAGCTCACGTGGTGTCCTATTTGCGTTAATTATTTTTTTTGGTTGGTATTGAACCGCACACCCCTTAGCGTCCGGTACTTTTGATACGTCTTACCTTTCATTTTGTTCTGTTAAATAGAAATAACTTATGAATTTTTGTTAGGCAAGTAGAAGCCGCATTTTTATATTATTTTTTTATTAAGCCTATGGTAAAGTTAAATAATATTGTAATATGTAGTATGTATGTATTTATTTTCAACTATTTTGGGAATCTATTTATTAAAATTGACTAAATTCTAATCTGACAATTTCATTTATTTTTTTTTTATTTATTCAGGTTGTATACTGTTACTTAGTATTTTAGTAGTAAACCTATTGGTAAGTTGGTGGTTTATTGAATAGTAACGTAGGGAAGGCTGTGGGCCAATTTACCTGGCGCCCCTGATATAACTTCGGATTTTTTTTGTTTTGTGGACCGCACGACCATCTCCACTGTTTTGTCTAGCCGCGAGCCATTCCCAGACTGTCACCGTATAGTACTTTTCTTTCCGGGTGTACGTCTGATTTATATTTGGTACATTTTATAATTTTTTTTATATAGATTCGGTTTTGTACGCCACATATTTTGGCGCCCAACGTGGGGCACTTAATTAATTAACCTTTTTTTGTCAACCCCTTGTGTAGATTCCTTTTAATTAGTTAACCTAACGTGTTTGGGCTTTAATTGACTAACTTTGATTTATTTACTTTACCACTGGTTTTGCACTTAGTAGTAGTCTTAGAACTTCGTGTTTAGTGGAAGTGTATGCCAAGAAGTGCTTACTAGTTTTTTTTGTGTGACGTGAAGTTGGAAGAAGCCAAAAATGGAACTTAAAAGAAGATACTTTGAAGTGGTGTTGTGGAACTTAGAAGAATTATGGATATATTAGGACTTTGAAATATTTCTATTTCAGTTGGAGTTCAAATTTATTTTTTTGAGAAGTTGGACTTCGAAATTCTACATTGTGGTTTAACTTACTTATGTTAGGGAATGTAAAATCTTTTTTTGAGATTATGTTGTGACTTGTAATTTGTTCTGAAACAATGAAATTTTGAAAATCTTTTGTGAAATTTTATAGATTGAATAAAGCGACTATTACTTTTATTTTGCTTTTGGTTTGCTCCCATTAATAAAGTAAACTGTACCTGTGTGTTAATATTTTTACTTATATCTTGATTTTGTTTGAATATTTGCTCCTTTCGGTTGATACATTTTTTTTTAAAATTTTGAACTTTGGCAAGATGGTACGAAAACTTGTACCCAACTACTTAAGGAAAGAGGAACTGGAATATGAACTCAAAATTCGTGGAGTGTCTACTGGCACTGTTGAGTCTATGAGGTCTAGTCTGTCTGATGCACTTAGTCGTGAGGCAGCAAATGAAAGCTTTAGATATCCTGAGCACCCATTCACCTTTTCACAGGATAAAACTGCAATCGAGACTAAACTTGCGGAGCTGAATACGGCTGTTGGAAAGTTTGCCGGAACTCCTACTTGTGCTGAGTCCTTGAGATTGCGGACACAGATTAACCATGTCTTGGGGAGAATTGATCTTATGGTATTGCCAACAGGTGATGATGCAGACGCAGCCCAGGTTGTTAAGTCAGACTTTCTTGCTGAGATTTTGAAGTTGTCACAGGATTTACATGATAAGCAGCATCCAATCGGATCTGGTTCGGTACCAGTAGCGCTCGATGTGATTTCGGTTTTAAATCAGTCTTTTCAGGCAGGGGTAGGACAAGTTCATGCTTCTTCTCCTGGAGCGATGTCACAAGCTGGTAATAATGTTTTTTCAGGGTCTGTCTCTAGTTTTTCTTCTGGGATGATACTTCCTCATAAATGGGGAATAGAAAAGTTTTCAGGTTCTGCTAGGGGTATGTCTATTTCTGCATTTTTTGAGATGGTGAATGAATTGAGTCTCGCTCGTCATGTACCAGATAGTATACTTTTGGAATCAGGTATAGATTTATTTTCGGATAAAGCCTATCAGTTTTATAAAGATGTTCGTCTACGTGTAGGGAGTTGGGCTGAATTAGTTGAAGAGTTTCGTAGGGAGTACCTGTCAGCTCACCATGGGGAAGCGCTTTTTGAAGAGCTTCGGAGGAGAACTCAGCATTCGTCTGAGACTATTGGAGTTTACTTGGCAATAATGAATAGTTACTTCAATCGCTTGCGTTGTCATGTTCCAGAGGAAGTTAAATTGTCTATAGTTATTAGGAATTTGCATCCGTTCTATCAAGATAGATTACGTGATCCTTTGCCAGCTACCTTGGAGGAACTTCGTGTTCTATGTCGCAGTATGGAGGAAAGACGTGATTGTATTAGGAACTATGTTGAACCGAATAGTAGGAAAATGAATACTTTGGAAAAGGACCTAGCTTATATCAGTGTGGATGCTGAAAGTTGTAGTAGTGTTAGTGAGGGTCCTGTTGCTTCATCCGAATCGGAGTCAGCTAGAGGAAAGTTTAGGACTTTAGTCTGTTATCGTTGTAATCAGTCAGGCCATAAGGCAGTAGGGTGTTTAATGAAGAAGGAGGCTGTTCACTGTTTTAAGTGTAAGAAAGAAGGGTTTACAGTCAGAACTTGTCCTTCGTGTAATTCGGGAAACGGAAGGAAGCGCACCTAACTGGTCGAAGAGGTGTTGCCGACGTTGACTCGACCAACCTACGTCCTATTTTAGACTTTATTTTACATCATTCCGAAGGAGATGAACGTCCATATTTGAAAGTTAAAGTCTTAGGAAAGGAAATTTTGGGATTATTGGATTCTGGTGCTTCAAAGACCATTGTAGGAAGAACTGGTTGGAAATTTTTACAAAACTTGGGTTTAGAGTTGGATACTTCGAAGAAGACCGTTTGTAGAGTGGCGAATGGTCAGATGTGTGAATCGTTGGGGGAATGTTTAGTACCTTTCATGGTTAGGGATCGCTTGCGTGTCTTGCCAGTATTAGTTATTTTGGACGTACCGCACATTCTGATTTTAGGATCTGATTTTTGGCGTGTTATGGGTATCGTTCCAGATTTGAGGCATAACGAATGGTATTTTTCGGACGCTCCAGCAATGGTAGGTTCAGTGGATCATCTCCGAGGTCAAACTATTTTGACCGATGCAGAGAAGTCGCAATTGGAGGAAGTTATTAATAGAAGTCGTGAACTAATGGGCACTTCTCTTGGTTGTACTGATGTCACTGAGCATGTGATTGTTTGTAAATCTGCACCCATAAAACAACGTTACTATCCTGTATCCCCAGTAATCCAAAGCCATATTGATAAAGAGCTAGAAGATATGTTGGCGAAAGGAGTAGTGGAGCGATCGAATAGTGCTTGGTCGTCCCCGATTCTCTTGGTGAAGAAAAAGGTTCCAGAAGGTGAAGAACCAAAATGGAGGTTCTGCGTAGACTATCGAAAGCTTAATGCCGCAACAGAGAGGGATGGCTACCCATTACCGTACATCTCTAATATTTTAAATAAATTGAAGAACGCGCATTATCTTTCCACCATAGACATTAAGTCGGCGTATTGGCAGGTACCTGTTGCTAAGGCTTCCAGGCCTTATACTGCTTTTACGGTTCCTGGTCGAGGTCTTTTTCAGTTTTGCAGAATGCCTTTTGGATTACATAATGCCCCGGCTACATGGCAGAGGTTGATAGATCGTGTCCTCGGTCCGGAGTTGGAACCCTATGTTTTTACTTACTTGGATGACGTGGTCATCGTGACGTCGTCTATTGAAGAACATGTAACGATCTTAGAGGAAGTCTTTAGACGCTTGAGAGAAGCTAAGTTAACCGTTAGCTGGGATAAATGTCAATTTTGTAGACCGGAACTAAAGTATTTGGGTCATGTGGTTGATAGGAATGGACTACATGTTGATGGTGATAAGGTCAAGGCTATGCTACGTATCCCAACACCCACATCCGTCAAGGAAGTTCGTAGCATCATAGGCACATTTTCCTGGTATCGAAGATTTATTCCTTCCTTTGCGACACTACTAGCTCCAATTACAGCGATATTGAAGAAAGGAAGAAAATTCAATTGGACCCCGAGTTGTGAAGAATCTTTTCAGAAAATAAAAGAATGTCTAGTTTCTGCTCCGATACTTAATTGTCCTGACTACAATTTGCCTTTTGTTGTCCAATGTGATGCCTCAGGATATGGAGTGGGCGCCGTGTTATTGCAGCCAGGCCCGGATGGTGACGAAGTAATTAGTTTCCTGAGCAGATCACTAACGCGTCAAGAAAGGAATTTTTCCACGACGGAACGGGAATGTTTAGCTGTGTTATGGGCAGTCGAAAAACTGCGTCCTTATTTGGAGGGTGTTCCGTTTACGGTCGTGACTGATCACGCATCCCTCGTATGGCTTCAAAATTTGAAGGATCCTACTGGAAGATTAGCTCGATGGGCGGTAAGATTGCAACAATATGACTTTAAGATTGTGCATCGGAAAGGAAAAGAACATGTTGTCCCCGATTTGTTATCTCGGTCAGTTCCCGTGCTTGATATGGTTGAAGAGGTTGTACCGCTTCCTAGTGGTGATAGTTGGTATGATAAACTTTGTAGAAAAATCGAGTCTAATCCCTTGAAGTATCCTCAGTGGAGAATGTCTGGTGGCAAACTTTATAAATACATCCGTCCCAGTCATGGATTTTTGGTCGAGGAAGCGGACAATTGGAAGGAAGTCGTTCCTAAGGGTCAACGATTGGAAGTGCTGAAGTTGTGTCATGATAGTCCTTTAGCAGGTCATATGGGGATCCTGAAAACTTATAAGCGTATTAACGAGAAGTATTTTTGGCCGAAACTGCGGAGTGATGTGTCTCGTTACGTTGGACGTTGCTCACTGTGTGCCATGCATAAGGTGGAACAAGGTAAGCCCAAAGGCTTTATGACTCCTCAACCTAAAGCTACTCAACCATGGGAGATAGTAGCAACCGATCTTATGGGACCTTTCCCAAGATCAACTCAAGGCTATAAGTTTATCTTAGTGGTAATGGATGTGTTTAGTAAATTTTCTTTGGTATTTCCGTTGCGATCCTCAAAAGCCGTGCATGTCGTTAAGAAAATAGAAGAAGAAGTTTTTCTCGTATTTGGAGTTCCACGTCTGTTACTATGTGATAATGGTGTCCAGTATACTTCGGGTATTTTCAAGAAAATGATGGAAACCTATGGTGTCTCAGTTCGTTATAATGCGTTGTATCATCCACAGTGCAATCCATCTGAACGCTATAACCGAACCCTTAAAACAATGATGGCAACTTATATAGCTGACAACCATAGGAAGTGGGATGAAAATTTGGCCAAACTAGCATGTGCTACGCGCACTGCATACCACGAGTCGACTGGTCAAGATCCCTACTTCATAAATTTCGGTCGGAAGATGGTAGTGGATGGACGAGATTTTTCCCGAAAGGACAAACTCGGAGACCCGGAGGACGAAGTAGCTAAAATGGGATATAATCGATCGCGTGGACTCCAGGAATTATTTGTTGATGTTAGAAAACGTTTAGATAAAGCTTCGGCTAAGTGTGAGAAGACCTATAATCTACGGAGACGTCCAGAGGAATTTCAGCCCCATCAGTCAGTATGGCGGAGAAATTTTGTGTTGTCAGATGCCGCTAAATATTTCACGAAAAAGTTAGCTCCTAGATGGATAGGACCCTACTTCGTGAAGAAGAAAGTTTCCCCCTGGACATATAGTTTAGAGGATGAAAATGGCAAGGATCAAGGTATTTGGAATATTAAGGATTTAAGGATTAGTAACCCGACTGGTGATCCCGATAGGATTTAGGTCGGAGTAGAACGGACTAGCAAAAGTTTTGTCTAGTCTAAGTAAATTTAGTTAGTCTTTTGAAATTGGTTGTATTTATTTTTTTTGTTGTGTCCGTGAAGGATGACTGAGTGTTGGCTATGATCTGTTCTTAGGATGTATTTGGATGGTCAACCGATTCGTTTTTTTTTTGTGTTAGGTAGCCAATACGAAGTCGTAGGGTTGCGGTAGCCTTAATTTCTTTTGATTTATGGAATTGAATGTCACTTAGGTTTGGTCAGAAATATGTTGTCTTCGATGATATGGCGTTGGGATTTGTTTTGATGTTAGTAAGCCATTCTATTTAATTGGGATTTTTTCGAAGCCACATAATTATGTTTTGGTGAATCTTGTTGGATAATAGCTTAGTTTTGGATGATTCACTAAATTTCGTTGTATACGGATTTAAATTCTGAAAGACCTATCTCATTTTTATTTTAATGAACAATTGGAATTACACTACTGTTTCGGTAGATGTTCCTCGCAGTATCAGTAAGAGTGGAATGGTGGAGAGTTTCTTATGGACTCATGTTATGCGAGGTATAGTGAAGTACTAGCGATGCCCCAGAGCTGGGAGGTCGCGAATAAGGGCAACATCCAGTAACCGACCTAATCAGTGTTGTCAGATTGACGTTGGAATTTGAAACTATTCTACTTGATCTCATACGATGAGAGATGACTGTTGTGTGGAAGTGGAGTAAGTGTTGTAAGTAAGTTGTTGCTTTGTGCGTGTGGTTTGAGATTGGTATGTCTTTCGTTGTCCAAGTACTTGCGCACGGTGAAGACGGTGTGGATGATGATTGTGTTGTGGACTTCGCTCGGAGTTTAGGTAGTGCGTCGCTAGCGCGAGGGAAAATTTTCTTCGTCTAGTTTTTCCTCGTAAATTTTCCTCTGGGAAAGGGAGGTGTTGTTACGTTCCAAATTTAAAGTAGAAAGTCCCACCTCTATTTTATCAAAATTTAAATAATTCAGGACGTGTAAGAGCGGTTGCCTATAATATATTATAAGCAAGGTGGCGAAAATAAAATTAGTAATTTTTAAATAGGGGTAATGTCTGGCAAATTGTGCTGAAGTTAAGGGAACACGTCCTCTTTTTTGTGAAGAAACTAATTTAGATCGTTCTTTCTAGAGTTATCTTGGAAGAATTGGGATCATAAAATTGAAATTTTTGAATCTCGGTATTATTCGGTGACCTCCGTGTGTCAAGTTGTCAAGTGTTCGGAAAGACGACGGAAAGAAAGTGATTCCAGATTTGACGGTGTTACTGAAAGGTTGGGCTAGATTAAAAACGGCATTTTGTTTTTTTGCTTTTGCTGCTGTTCCATGTGGGATCTGGACTAGTCCGAACCGTGTGGATATTCAAGGGGATTTGCTGCCTTCGTGGAAGGGTTTTTTTTGGAATATCCACAATTTCGCTAAAAAAAGCGGATCTACAGTACACGTGAATACCGGGAGTCGTATTTAGATCAAGAAATTAGCCTTAATCACGAGTCCAAATAGCCGGCTACGCTTCGGTCCAATTTGGGATATTTCAAACCCCTAATCTGGCTAAGAAGGGTGAGTGTTAGAACATTTCGTTTTTAATTAATTAAAAAGTTGTAGTTATTTTTTTATCCCATCTCTAAAAAGCTATTCACATTTTTATCAGTTTTCATACATTCAAGTTCGGAGACAAGTTTTTTTTTTGTATTGCTCCATTATCGCCAAAAGGCAGATAAACAAAGTGTTAAAATCAATATATTTATTTCCAAATAATTATTTTAGACACAGATGGTAATTAATGTTTTCTTGCTTCAGGGTTGGTTGGTTTGTTTGTTTTTTTCTGCTTCTTCTTCTTCGTATTTTTCCGTCTGGCTGTAATTTTTAACTTTTCAACATTGTCACACAAGTCTATGTACAGCGACAAGCGTATGGGATTTTGGATTGAAGACACGCTGAACTATAACTGGAATTCCACGCGGTGAAGTATATGAAAATTCGAGGTATGGATCGATAATTAATTTTCAACGGAAGATTTAAGCGCCGTCTAATTTGGTTTGCGGAATACAATAGTTTTTTTAAAGATTATTTGCTGTTAGTTTTTATTTTCATATTTACAAATACTTTACAGATTTTTTTTAAAGATAATTTGCGGTTTATTTTATTAATTCAATATTTACACATACCTATTCTAATTTTGTAAACTGCGTCTAAGGGGGGGTTATATATTTGAGATTTATTTTTTTTATATTATTTTCTGCGCACGCACTTGAGCTCACGTGGTGTCCTATTTGCGTTAATTATTTTTTTTGGTTGGTATTGAACCGCACACCCCTTAGCGTCCGGTACTTTTGATACGTCTTACCTTTCATTTTGTTCTGTTAAATAGAAATAACTTATGAATTTTTGTTAGGCAAGTAGAAGCCGCATTTTTATATTATTTTTTTATTAAGCCTATGGTAAAGTTAAATAATATTGTAATATGTAGTATGTATGTATTTATTTTCAACTATTTTGGGAATCTATTTATTAAAATTGACTAAATTCTAATCTGACAATTTCATTTATTTTTTTTTTATTTATTCAGGTTGTATACTGTTACTTAGTATTTTAGTAGTAAACCTATTGGTAAGTTGGTGGTTTATTGAATAGTAACGTAGGGAAGGCTGTGGGCCAATTTACCTGGCGCCCCTGATATAACTTCGGATTTTTTTTGTTTTGTGGACCGCACGACCATCTCCACTGTTTTGTCTAGCCGCGAGCCATTCCCAGACTGTCACCGTATAGTACTTTTCTTTCCGGGTGTACGTCTGATTTATATTTGGTACATTTTATAATTTTTTTTATATAGATTCGGTTTTGTACGCCACAATTTTAATTTAGAACTTTCCTATTAAAATCTATATAATTAAGTTTTAAGTCATTTTTCTAAAATATAGTTATTTAAGATAAAATTAAATGATTTATTTAAAGATTTAAAAATTTATTGTTTAACTTTTTGTTTAGCGCCACCTATCAAACAAAAGCTGTAACATAGGATATTGGTATAGTCGCTTTAAAAGTAGACGATCTGACGATAGGTGGCAATATCAGTATTGAAGTAACCACGACGTAGCTTAATATCATAATAGATATTAGTGATTAATAAATAAATAAACAATTTATAATAAAAACATAATTAAATAAGTATACAATAGTAAAACTATTTAAAGAATGAAACATTATTTAGCTCAAATAATATTGTTGCAAGTATGTTTTTCGTTTCTCATATTTCATTTTCATCACCTTCAGAATCTGAACTGTTCTCCAATGTTTAAATATTACAGGTTCGATATTAATATTACACATATTTTCTTCTCTAGAAACCACTGTTAAATTTTAATTTGTATGTTCTACAAACTTTGCCCAGGCGACATCGTTACACTTTTGATTGCTTCGTTCCACAGACTTACATGTTTCTCTCTTTATCCATCTCTGTCAATATATGTAGTAAGTCTTGTAATCTGCCCATACTAATTCGATAATCTGGGTGATACGGTGGTAATCTGAGCACTTTGTGTCTATGTTCACGTATTAATTCATCTACAATATATATATTTTCTTGTCGATTCATCTTGTTCAATTGTAACAATTCTGGTTTTAATTGATGTTCATCAAAATTAACATTGCATTTCTTCAACCAATCTATAATGTCTGATTTTAACCAGTTAGCGGAAGGTTGTTTATTCATGATTTCACTAGGGTAAGGTCCGTTGTCCATGACAATCAAATGGCTGTTCTAAATTAGGAAGTAATTGCGTATTTACTTATCCATTTAGTAAATATTGTACTATTCATTTCAGCGTGATAATTTGGATACAAGGATTTGTAACAAAATAACAAACTGGCGTCTGAAATAAAACCTTTTGCTGAACTGGCATCAGCCACAAAAATCTTTTTCCGTCATAACCAACTGGTTTACGTACACTTGTGGCTGTTGTCATCCTGCCACGACATCATTTTATTTCCCCTAGAAAAAATCCACGTTTTGTCTAAAAATACAACAAAGTTGGAAAAGGCTATCTCACAGAGAGTTCCACTTGTACAAAATCACTTATAAATCAACATAATTTGATCATCAGTATCACGATAGCAGAAGTTTGAAAGGTTCGAGTTCCAGTTCCCTACCATTGATAGTTCCATTAGTATAAAATCTCTTAAAAATCGAAAAAATTTGAAAAACGTCCATTTCAATCCATTCGTTTTTCAGCTTTTTGGTAATTTTTACAAACTTGTCGTAGGCTGCCTTGTAGTCTATGAATATGTGAAAAATTTGTTTCAGGGTTGCAATCTGATGAATCGTCGATTTACCACCTCTGAAACCAGCTTGGTATTTTCCTACTATTCGTTCTGCAAATGATGTCATACGGTGACATAGTACTGTGGAAAATATTTTATACGCTGCCTTTAGAAGCGTAATTCCTCTGTGTTAGAGCATACAAAAAGATATCTCCTTTTTTGTGTATGGTGCAAAGTACTCTAATATTGCAATCATTGGGGAGGGATTTGTGTGCCCATATTTCTTTTGTAAGCTGCATTAATGATATAATGGTATCATGACCACCTTCTTTATATGGTTCAGCTGGAAGATTATCTATTCCGGGTGATTTGTTTCTGGCTAGTTTTTTAACTGCATCATTAACTTCAAGAATCGTTGGTGGTTCCTGTTTCCTCTCACTTGCTCCTCTTACCTCATCTCTTTTTCCTCTGTATTAAGTGCCCGGTTAAAGTATTTCACCATCTATCAATACATCTTTCCTTGTTGTTAATAGTTCGCCATTCTAATAGTTTTCACTTGTCTAATATCATCTATTAAACAATGGATTTTATTGCTTCGTGTAAAGAACGCTAATTTTCTCAAATATTGTTATTGCATGTGTAGCCTAAAAATTATTTGTTTGCCACATGCTACTGATTTAAACTGTACCAATTATTTGGTTAATCTTATTTGTAATAAGGCTTGAAGTGTGGAGCTTGACCTCGTACTTCATTTATAAAAGCACGCAACAGATCAGAGAGATGGTAGTCAGTAAAAATCAAGCTAGAGGTCCTAAGTCATTATGGGTTAGTATCAATAAAACGGTCATTTTGGGTTTGGTGGTTTTACTTACATCCTTCTTCTTCTTCTTTTGACATCATAACGCTGGATGGATCTTTGCCTGTCTGGCTATGTTCTTCCATTCAGATCTCTCTTGGGCCCTTCACCTCCATTGTCTTATATTCATGGTTTTCAGGTCGTCTTCCACGTCATCCAACCATCTTGTCCTGGGCCTTTCTTTTTTCCGCCTTTCTCCCGGTTTCCACTGTAACATCTTCTTTGTCGTTTTCGTGTCTTCTTGTCGCTGAACATATCACAGCCATGACAGTCTTTGACTTTTCACAAATCTTACAATGTAAGGTATTCATTACATAGAATCTTCAACCTCGTCTTCATCAGCCTCTTCCGTCGGTGCATATACATTAACCATTGTCACGTTATGCAGTTTACCTTTGAGTCTTATGGTGCAAATTCTGTCTGGTAAATGCGATAATGGCTTTTCGCAGTCTTTTGGTTACTATAAACTCCACTCCTCTTTCACCTTGTCTCGTTTCATTTCCGGAGTAGTATAGTGAGAACTTATTCTTACGAATTTCTCCCTGACTCTTCTATCTGATTTCCTGCAGTTCCAATATTTCAACCCCGTATTTTTCAATTTCTTCTGCCTTAATTATCATAGCTTCTGCCTTTAACAGGATTTGCACATTCCAGGTTGCAAATTTTAAATCCATAATCATGTCTATTTTCTTTGCTGAGTTCGTCTTTGTGAGATCCGTCCGTTTGTTTCATTAGTCATTGTATTTGCAACAATTTTCCTTAGATCCAGAACTTCATTTTGTTCCTGTACAACCAGAACTTCAATTCGGCCCTCATCAAATGTTTTATACATGGTCCTTCGAGCCGAATTTTAACCAGTGACCTATGGATAGTGACTGCCTATGTGTGTCTCTGACATACTTTTGTGTTTTTGTGTTTACTCTCGCTGAATATTAATCTTTTCAAAGACTATATCTTTTATTTACTTATTTTATTCGTGCTAAATCTCAAATATCTTATTTTTAAAATGCTGATATGCAAGAAAACGTTAAGAAATAAAACAAAATGTAAATGTCATGTGTCATTTATTTTCTAACCGTAATAAATAAACATATGTATATACAGAAAACACACAATCTTGACACATGCAATATTTAATGAAAATCGAAATAATCTTATTCGTGATATGTATGTATAATCAAACACCTATTTAAAAATGTCCACATGAAAAGGAGTTTTGGCTTATGTGATTATAAACAGTGAATGAATTAGGTCTATTACACAATAGATAAATTCAGTTTTTTTTGAAGAATCATCGCCTTACCGATTCGGTAGCTGCGCCAGAAAGGAGTCCGGTCGGATAACTACAAGAAAACTAGAGGTTGTTGTCATTTACTATACATTGTGTGCTTCATTTGTAACATATTCAAGACTATGCTCAAATGGTAAAAGAAAACTTATTCCAGGAGACTATTAAAGTAATTTTAAATAATTTAAGGCTTGTATGTAAGTTCTACTACGACAGAGTGAAGATACTTCGTAAAAATATTTAAAATTCACAGAAATCTTTTTCACTGATCTTAATAATCGTTTAATCTGTCAAATATGACAATAGCGGACGATCTGTTACATGGCACCTTGTCTCACAGTTGCAAATACTGGGAGAAAAAGAGTGTTTCTTGAAACATTTTGATAACTCTCCACCCATATCCGAAATAATTTTGGGCATTTCTTAGTCGTCAATAAAGCTATTAAAGCTTGTTCGATCTATTTTCCAGATTTGCCACCCGAACGCTATCTTAATGCAAACGTCAAAGGTTTCATTCTGTAGTTACCTACAAAGATTATTATACTGAAGAATATTTAGGTTGTGTACTTTGCAATAAATGTGAAAGGAATATCCAATTTACTAACCTGCCATCTGTCAACGGATAGGACTATTCTCTCATCGACTCCTATCGTAAGTAAAGTCTTTAGCAGTGTTATCGATAAAAAATATGCTATTCGTCAATTCAATTAGAAAATTAGACATAAAATCCAATGTTAAAATGTACAGATTGATTTCTTAGTGATCCGCGCATGTAGTTAATGATCACTTGATCTCCCAAAGAGACAAATTGTGTCTAGTGTGTAAATCTACTATAAATTAATCAACGTCATCGATACAACAACCTCAGCTTCTTGTTTTCTACCTGACCGAATCTCGAATTCTAATTTTTTTGCACAAAGAAGCAGTCGATAGAGGTGCAACATAGAATAATTGTTCAAATGCCAGTTTTTTTATTAATATACTAATAGATCTAAATGCTTTCGCTATAAGCATGATTTTATATTAGTTTATTCAATAAGTTCGCACTTGATTGTCTTGTGCCGTATTACAAAAAATTAAATTACTAATAATTCGCCAGTACCGGACCGACAGAGACCATTTTTCACAAGATACTTCTTTCACGAGTACGAAAATGAATACTAGGTTTGTTTTTATCTAAATGTTGGATACCACACAATTTTTTTTTGTTTTGTCACTGCAATATGAGCTAATTTACTCTGATTGAATCTGAAGTTCTTGAAACGTAAGCAAAAGTATCGTGTTTTCATTTAATTATTTCGCATTAAATGTATAGCTACAAATTCTCTTAAAAATCAACAAAATTTGAGATTTAGTATCAAGATAGCAGAAGTTGGAGGAAGCTCATAGACAGTTCCACTTGCACAAAATCACAAAATCGACGAAATTTTATATTTAATATCAGGACAACAGAAGTTGGAAATGGTTGTTAATCAGTCCATAGTCCAAATGTATAAAATCTCGTAAATCGACAAAATTTAATAATTAGTATCAGGATAGCAGAAGTTTAAAAGGGTTAATCAATCGATAGTTCCAGTAAGTAGTATAAAATCTCTTAAAACTTGGCGAAATTTGAAAATCGTTTATTTGAAATCCTTTCGTTCAAAATTTTAAGCAAAAATTGTATCGTTAAGTCGGTATTTGATGGTGAACTGCGTACAGATGTGGAAGCTCGTCTTAATTGGCTAAAGAAGTGGATGTGAACTACAAGAAAAACATTCCCAAGAAGTAGTGAAGCATCATGGACGTATCTCACAGTTCAACTACTTGGGAACTATAATCAATGAGTCGTGGGACAATACCCAAGAGATTAAATGTCGCATCGAAAAGGCAAAAAGTGCATTCTTGACTATGAACTCTGTGTTCAAGAGCCATGACCACACCCTAGAAACAAAAATAAGGCTCCTTAAATGTTACGTGTACTCTGTACGGAGTAGAAACGTGGACATTGAAGGCGGAAACTCTAAATCAAAACTTCAGGCTTTTAAGCTATAGTTATATAGAAGGATCCTGAAGATACCATGGGCATACAAGGTCACCAATGGTATTACGGAGGATGAACACAACCGCGGATTTGGTCAACATCGTGAAGGGCCGTAAGCTGCCCTAAAAAAGGGCCCCAGGACGAAGAAGAATATTCTAGCTTGCTAACCTGAGGGCATGGTATAGAAAGACCTCAACACAGCTATTTCGTATAGCAACCAACAAAGTCATGATAGCCAGAATGATCGCTAGCGTTCGGAACGGACATGCACCCTAAGAAGAAGAAGATTGCCGCCAGAATTTGAATGAAATTTCTGAGAATACTGAGAGACTTGATAGACAAAAATAAAGAAGTAAGGCAAGTACTGGATATCTACTCAATCAACGAAAAAATAAAAGCAGGAATGAAGAAAAAGCAGAAGATTGTATTCCAAGTACAATTATTGTTATTAATATTAATATTCCATAACCTTTTTTGGGTAAAAAGCAAGTTTTACTGGGACTCAATTAACATAAAATCAAGTAAAACATGTTTTAAACAGAATATGTTGTGAAAACTGTGTTCTTTGTGATTCCCACATAATTGTCTGGGTACAATCAAAGGAAAAGTCCTCGTTTGGTACAAAGAAAATGTCTATCCATCAGATTAAGGTAACTGCCAACAAAAAACCCTCAATTACAATGGTGGAATTCTATGAATTTGTTTTGAATTTATGCCTTAATCGTCCTATTGCTCATATTTGGTTCCAAGTGATAAATGTCTGGTTTAAACTTGAGAAATAGATAGACAGTAAAAAAACCCTCTCAAATTTGTGAAAATCATTACTGTAAATAACGATTTTGAGAACTTAATTTATCGGCCTGCAATGAAGGCATTTATAATCTGCAATAACGTTGAGGAGAGGTAATCAATAATATTAGATATGCTGACGACACAGTTATTATCGCAAATGACTGCAACGAGCTTTAAAGACTAATGCAAAGCATACACACAGCAAGTCAAGAATATGGTTTAGAACTCAATACAACCAAAACTAAATGCATGCTCATCAGCAGAACACAACAACCTCCGATGCAATTGACATTAAACAACCGAAAAATAGAACAAGTGGAGACATACACATACCTTGGAACCACAGTCAACACAAAATGGGACCAGTCAACAGACATAAGATCACGAATTGAAAAAGCGCGAAACGCGTTCAGCAATATGAAAAAGTGGTTCACAAGCAAAATCTCAATGGAACTAAAATTAAGACTGGTCAAGTGGTATGTCTTCCCGGTCTTGTTCTATGATGCAGAGGCATGGACCACAACGGAAGCCACCCTGAAGAAACTAGAATCCTTTGAGCTGTGGATATATCGCCGTATGCTTCGGATATCCTGGACAGACCACATCACTAACGTGGAAGTAATGCAGAGAATAGGCAAAAGCAAAGAAATAATCTTCACCGTAAATAAACGGAAGCTTGAGTACTTCGGACATGTCATGAGGCATACTAAGTACCGGCTGCTACAGTTAATAGTCCAAGGAAGAATCGACAGTAGGAGGGGACCGGGAAGAAGACGACACTCATGGATGCATAACCTGCGACAATGGTTCGGACTAACATCGACCGAACTGTTCAGAGGTGCCGTAAACAAAGTCAAAATAGCCTTGTTAATAGCCACCGTCCGAAACGGATAGGGCAAAGGAAGAAGAAGAATAACGTTGAAGCAAGCAATTTGCTTGCAGTTTTCCGTATTTATAGAATTTTTCTACAAATTTTAATACTGAAAGATACCATTCATGGAAAAATGCATGAAGAATAAGAATGTTAGCATTAAAAATCCTAAATAATTATCTAACGATGCAAAACGTAAATAGAAGATAACAACTCTTGAAACATATCTAAAAGATCAACAAAACTTTAATACTGCTGGAGAAGCCATAAAAAACAGAAGAAGAAGAACTTTGAAATAATTAATTTAGGTAAGGTTGTCAAAATTGTAATATTATAATTGGAAAATATGGGAAGGTTGTGTATTAAATCACTTCAGACTTCTTTGTAAAAATGTCAAAGAAAGTTAAATAAAAATATATTGTAGTCATTAATCCAATCTATAGAGTAACGGCTCATATTAACAGTAACTAACTTCATTGCTAACGCAAATCATACTGGTAAATATGTATTTTCTGTGCAAAATGGTCGATTTCGGTAGCCTAGTACAATAGTCTCGATAGACGCATCTAAATAACGGTTTCGTCGATATTTGAAACTATATTTATATTACATTATAGTAGCCTCAAGGATCAGTCTCTTTCATGTCAAATCTAGATGAATTTTCTAGTTTCTGACCTACATTAAAAGACTATTCCCTTAGGTGCTTGATTTAAAATGGTCTTCACATTGAATACGAGTGTTTAGGTGGAAATGCCAATAGTTAACAAGATTTATACACTGACAGTTGTAGATTTTCAATGAAAAAGTTGTTCAAAAATTAATATAATAGAAAAAATTATAATAAATGTCCATATTATATATACCTATACTCCTATACAACTAAATAAATGAGTTGCCGTTTTCATTATTTCAGTTCAGACAATTATTGTTAATAATATCAAGTGTGATTACAAAATGCTTGACAGTTTTGACAGATGTCACAACATAACGACTAAAAACATCTATTTTTGTTCCATTAAAGTTGTTTAGTACGTCAAGCTGTTAAATCCACAAATCACCTACCTCGTTAAATCTGCTTGCATCTCTTTAGTTTTGTTAAAATCACAGTGTGAAATTTAATTTTTAAATTTTTGCGATTTAAAATATCAACAGAAAAAATGTAATTTGATATAGCAAACACAATTATCAACTTGAAATCTATTTTTTTGGGTTTATGTTTGTTAAATCTATCTGCAATCAATTCAGTTTATGCACAAAGACATTTCGTTTTGATTGTATAGAAATTTTATTAGGCAAACCAAATTATGCTGTGTTTTGACATTGTGTGTTTCAGGGTTGAGTTTACCGATAGTACAAGCTGAATATAGCCGCAAATGTTAAAAATATTTCGGTTTGGTAGTGTTGGTATGTTTTTATAATGCATATGTTGTATGCTTCAAATAAACTACTGCCCAAAATTATTGTACCATAAGTTTGAAGCTATTGTTCTTCTGAACGAATAATTGGATTTTGATGAGGTTTTTTTCATATTATAGGTCTATTTCTAGTAAATCAATATACTTATTAATGTTTTGAAAAAAAATATATCAACGTTTTACCCGTATACGGGGTGTAAAAACAAAGCTGTGTTTTTTCATCGTTTTTTGCAACACCCTGTGGAATTTATTAGAAAAAAACGCTACGTCTTATTAATATTTTGAGATAGATTTATTCTTTCTCAAGATTTTCGTTAAAAAATTATCTCGATATCTATATTATCAAACATTATACAGAACTTTAAATGTAACAAGTTTTTATTAACATTTAAAGCAAAGAAAACATTACTTACATAAACTTTATTGACATTTAATACAAATAAAGCCTAAAAAAATATAACCTAAATAATCTTTAACAATTCTCCTTTTCCAAAAACACAATGAATATTTCTGCTTCTACCTCTAATTACTTCTTCACAGCGATGAGGCATACTTAAAATCAAGCGTCGTATTTGGTCTTTATTAATTGCATCCCAAACTTCTCTCACCATAACTTCTATGTCGTCAAGAGAGACAGGTGGCGGCTGTCGGCTCCTGAGTTGACGATCAATATTATCTCACAAATTCTCTATTGGATTAAGATCAGGGCTACAGGATGGTTCAAGGTCGTCCAAATATTCATAGACCACACGTGCAATATGTGGTCGAGCGTTATCATGCATTTAAAGAAAAGTATTTTCTATGTAAGGAGCAAATGGAACTACATGGTTAGACAAAATGTCTGTAATATACCTTTCACTTGTTAAGGAACCTCTTCGTAAAGCAACAAGGTCCGTTCGCATTGTAAGAGTTATTCCTCTCCGATCCATTACAGATTCTTCATTAAATAAAGTAATAGCTATTACACCGTGAGTAGCGTTATCTTGGGCGTCGAATAACTCTCACATGTCTATCTGAGCTATATAAGCAATACCTCGATTCATCAGTGAACAACACGTGCTCCCAGTCATCAACATTTCAGTCAAGGTGAAGAATAAAGTGATGCCAAAATATTAATAACATGTAGCGTTTGTTTCTAAAACATTCCACAGCGTGTTGCAAAATTAGATAAAAAAACATAACTTTATTTTTATACCCTGTATACGTATAGGTAGAACGTTGACATTTTTATATATATATATATATATATATATATTCGGTTTTTTATAACGTCTTACGACGTTGTCCGACTCCCAAACGCCACTGAATTAGGTCTTCGTCCAGATTTCGAGCGCTAATCGCTTTCCTAACTCCCAGGTTCCAGCTCTGTGGTGGTCTTCCTCGTTTCCTCTTCTCTGGGGGTTGCCACATCATCGTTTTTTAGGCAATCTTTCGTCCCCCATTCGGCTCACATGCCCATACCATATGAGCTGTTTTCTCTCAATATCCTCAACTATAGTGCCCTCTATACCCATTTGTTGTTTTATTACTTCATTCCGTATTCTGTCGGCTCTTGATATTCTCATCGATCTTCTGATGGCATCCATTTCCGTGGCTTCGACCTTTTTCTTATATTTTTCGGTTATTCTCCATGTCTCAGCTCCATAAAATAGGCTAGTTTTAACCATTGTCTCATAGATGTTCCATTTTCTTTTCTTTGATATTTCTTTACTCCATAGAACTCCGTTCAAGCATGCCATAGCTCTTCGTGCTTGTACAATTCGATGTTCTATTTCTCGTTAGTCTTTTCCACTACGGTCGAAGATGACGCCCAGGTATTCATATTCGTTGCATGGATTTATTTTTTGATTGTCATCGATATCGAGTTGTTCTGCTTCAGCTCCAATTGAGAGGTATTTTGTCTTTTCTAAATTGATATTTAATCCCCATTTCTGGTATTCTTCAATTAGTTTTCTAAGCATGTATTCCATGTCATCTTTTTCATTTGAGATCACCACCTGATCATCTGCAAACTGTAAAGTGTATATGTAATCCTGATCGTTCAATTGTATACCCATTCCTTTGACTTTCCTTTTCCATTGTTTCAGAGCTGCAGAGATATAAATCTTAAATAGAGTCGGAGAGATACAACATCCTTGTCTGAGACCCTTAGTAAGTGCAAATTTTTCAGCTAAGAGGTTTCCGAATTTCATTTGGGAGTTTGAACCATAATATAGATTTTTGAGAGCACTAACCAATGTTTGATGTATGTTTGATGTGCCCAGGACTTCCCATAGTTTATTTAGCGGGACTGTGTCATATGCCTTCTCAAGATCTACAAAAGTCATATGTAACTCTCTATTTGTCACAATTTTCTTTTCTATAATTTGTTTAAGACAGAAGATGTTATCTGTACATGAACGACCTGCTCTAAATCCTCCTTGTTCTTCCTCTTCAGACGATTGATAATCTTCCTCTATCAGGTCCCGTAGTATTCGACCGTATAGTCGACTCATTGAGCTTGTGACCGATATCCCTCTATAGTTTTTACAATTTCTCCTGTCACCTTTTTTATATATTGGGGTCATATATGCTGTTTTCCATTCATCTGGTGTTTGATGTCGATTAATATATTCGTTAAATATCACCGTGATCATTCTGACATTTTTTGTTATCATGTTGACATTTTTTTAAAAACATTAATATAGTCATTAATTAGAAATATACCTACAATGTGAAAAATAGATCATCAAAATCCAATTAAGTGTTCAGAAGAAATATAGTTTTAAAATCATGGTCCATTTTAGGTGGTGCGTTAATTTTGGAGAGTAGTATATAAAGAGATAATGCTTTTAAAAAGTACATTTTGATTATACGATTTTATGAATTCTGCAATTTTTAATTTATATGAAGCAATAACCAGTAGATATTTGTCTCTTTCGAGATTAATCGCAAACATCTGGAGTAATTTGGCAACTGCTGATTTGAAGATTGCCAAATCTATCCCCTAATCTATCAAAGGGTAATTGCTAAAAAAATTTCTTCAAAGAAAAAAATATTTACTCATTGTGGTTTTATGTAAATCAAAAATTGCATAATTTATAACATAATATAAACAAAATGTACTTTTCTAAAGCTTTATCTTTTTATAGTTGAAGCATACAGCATCTACATTATAAAAAAATGCCAACACTGCTATACCGAAATTTTTTGTTCCATGTTTGACATTTGCGGCTATAATCAGCTTGTACTTTCGGTAAACTCAACCTGTTTCAGTTACTAGGCAACTCACATTACGCTGTGTTCTATTTTATCTCGAATATTTTACAGTATTTCATCCTAAACTCTCGCATTCCTTTCCTTGTGAACTTTCCGGCAGTAAAATACATGTCACTTTTTGCAATAATTTCAACAGAAGTCAATATTTGTTTGTTCGTAAAGGTATACAATAGGTTTTGCCTCTCATATTATAGAAAATACATAAATAGGTACTTACAATAGGTTTTTAGATTTATATACTAAAAATAATCATGCCTGTATACATCCTTGGTACATTATGAGACCTTGCTCTCACAATTTCATTTAACTACCTATATAATTTATATACAGAACAGTTTTACTATGTACAAATCGATGGCACTAGAAATATACAAATCGAAGTGGGATAAATAACTTTAGACCTATGTATAGATAAAATAAAATACCTTATGTAACAGAAGAATATCTTACAAAATAGAGCAGTTTTGAAATACACGTTTAGGTTAGGTTATGAGGACGAACTATTTTTAAAACATTTATAAAAAGCAATATTAAAGTTATAGATTGTAGTTTTAGTCAATAAATAATACAGTTATATTATTTTTCACAACTATAAAAATGCTCTTGACTGTAGTTGACGTTGTCAAGGGAATTTTTATTGACAATAAAGCAAAGTATAGTATAAATAAAAACTTTCACTTTTATAATATATTGCAAATTAGTTCTTCTTTTGTAAATAGTATGCAGTAGATTCAAAAACACAAGTCATATAAAAATTTAAATCGCCATCACCGGTTTTTTTACCGGACCGAGTTTCCGGTCCGGTAGAAAAACCGGTGAAAAAAAGGAAGGTTGAGAAGTTGCCATCTTTAGGCTGTAGTCGACTGTGATAGGTGAAAAAGTATGCACTATTTCCTAAGACGATAGGTTAGTGTGATTCTTACAAATATATACTTGCTAAAGTAATTGAACAGAGCAGAACAATCCCGTTTTACGAAGATATTTTAACTTGTTTGTTATAACTAGGCATCAGTGAGATGATTGACAAGCTACGACATATTGAACAGCAACTATTGCTATTGATAACAGAGCCTAACAAAAAAAATTTGTCTTGTTGGAAAAAAAAAATCAACTGATTTTGGTTAATTCATCTGTGCTGATTCCAAAAATACAAACCTTTTCTTTGTATCAGCTTTAGTTTTCGAGATATAACATAATCATCAAATACATAGATATTCTTACATTTCTGTATATTCCACCATCATAATTGCAATATGTTTATAAACAAACTTAACAAATTCTAAGACAAATGCGTACTAATGACTTCTAATTAAAGTATACTTATTGGAAATGCCCATAACTTGAAATTAGCGCTAATTGCTTCTTAACTATTGTCCGATAAGTAAATAGTATTTTCTCTGAAATGGCCTTAATAAATTTCTATAAAGTCGACTCCATTCCATTGTAAAATTAAGTTTGCAAGACTTTGTTTTTTACAACCAAAAACCATGGCTTCTACAAGGAGGCGTTGTTGTGTAAATAACCCGGTCGTTTTTTGCTACATATGTGGTGAGTACATTGTAAAGGAAAGTAGAAAACAAGTTTGTGGTTTTATAAAAAGGGCATATCAAGCCTATTTTGGTGTTCATTTAGGAGATGAAGATAAATCCTGGGCTCCAAAACTTGTCTTGAAAACTTGCGACAGTGGACGAAAGGACAACGAAAATGTTTAAAGTTTGGTGTTCCAATGGTATAGAGGGAACCAAAAAATCATTTTGACGATTGCTATTTCTGTCTTGTAAATATAAAGGGCATTATAGCCATAAGACCAATTCCACATCAGCTTAAGCAGATACCCATTCCAATACTTAGCAGTTTACCTATGTTACCAGAGGATAATGTCGAAAGAAGAATATAAAACAATATCGCTGGTGTTAAAAAACATCAAGTATGACCAACATCAGTGGGCAATCTATGTTGATTTTAAGATGGTGGACTTTCTCCTGGGACAGCAAGGTGTCTATACAAAATATCCTTGTTTTCCTGTGTCTTTGGGATAGCAAATTGGGCTAAGGACCAACACTGGAGTAGAAGACAATGGCATTCTAGAAATGCTTTAGTTCAATGAGAAGCTAACGTAGTTAACGCAGCATTGGTCAACCGAGAGAAAATAATATTACCTCCGTTACCTTGTCCAGCAAATTCCCTGCACAAAGAAAAATTGAAAGCCGGAATATTTGATGGGTCTCAGATACGACAACTTATAAAAGAGTAGTATTTTACAGAATCTATGTCTGAAATTGAGTATAATGCATGGTGCTCTTTTATGAAAGTTGTGGTAAATTTTCTTGGAAACAATAAATTAGAAAATTACCGGGATATAGTTGATAACAAACACGGTTGTCATATGAGTATTAAAATTCATTACCTCCACAGCCACTTAGACCGTTTCCCAGAAAATCTTGGTGACCTTAGTGAGGAAGAAAGGGAACGCTTCCACCAAGATATCAAAACGATGGAAGAGAGGAATCAGGGGAGATGGAACACTCACAGAATGGCGGATTACTGGTAGAGTCTTCAAAAGGTACCGTCCTTTTACAGCCTTTGTAAGAAAATCCTATAAAAGAAGTTTTTAGGTGACGCCGAATAACAGTTTTGTGCTGCGATGCCGGTGAGATTGGATGAAAAGTTAAGTTTTTTTGGCACATATTTGTGATGATTTTTGTAAGTATATCGTTGTACAATAAATATCTTACTTTTTATTCGTGTTTTGTTTATTTGATAAGTAGCAGCACTACGTGCTGTGTTAAATTACCCTTAGCAATGTGATCTGTTGTCGTATTTTCTAAAAACGATCTGATGGAGCAAATCTGGTAGCATTTTTGGATTCAGCAGACCCAAATTACCTAGAAACAGTAAAAAAATTGTGTGCTTACCAACAATTGTGTGAATTCATAGCGATACCTAAAAAACAGGGGGCTAAAAAGTGCGAAGAATATCGAACAATCAGCCTAATGAGCCACATGTTGAAACTGTTACTTAGAGTCATCCATGGAAGAATTTATAAGAAGTGCGAGGAACAAATATCGGACAGACAGTTCGGCTTCATTAACGCAGTGGGTACCAGAGAGGCACTTTTCGGAGTACAGGTACTGATTCAAAGATGCAGGGACGTTAACTGCGACGTATACGCGTGCTTGATTGACTATGAAAAGGCATTTGACAGAGTTCAACATCAAAAGATGATAAACATTTTAAAAGAAGCAGACCTGGATGACAAAGACCTCAGAATAATTTCAGAACTCTACTGGAATCAGACCGCATACATGAAAATTAACGGAGAAGAAACAGATCACATAAAAATACTACGTGGAGTTAGACAGGGATGTATCCTATTGCCGTTGATATTCGATATGTACTCAGAGAAAATTTTTAACGAGGCTCTTTACGGAATAGACGAAGGCATCCTTCTAAATGGTGAAAGAGTAAACAATGTTAGATATGCCGACGACACCATGGTGATAGCAGATAGTTTAGAGGGACTTCAGAGGCTAATGGACAGAATAAACGAGTACAGTCAACAGTACGGACTAAACATTAATACCCACAAAACGAAACAAAAGATTACCAGCAAGGAGAATATAAATGGGGCTCATCTATACATTATGGGACGCAGATAGAGCTAGTAAAACAGTATTGCTACCTGGGAACTATTATAAACGAACAGTGGAGCAATGTACAGGAAATAAAGTGCCGCATAGGAAAGGCAAGAACGGTCTTTAACAAAATGAGCGCCATCTTCAAAAGTCACAACATATCCCTAGATACAAAAATGAGACATTTGAGATGCTATGTTTTCTCTGTGTTGTTGTACGGGGCGGAGGCATGGACGCTCACAGACACCACTATTAAAAAACTTGAAGCATTTGAGATGTGGCTTTATAGAAGAATGCTGAGAATATCATGGACAGCAAGGATCACGAACAAGGAAGTTCTAGAAAAAATGAAGAAGGAACCAGAGATTGTGTTCACGATCAAACGCATAAAATTGCAATATCTGGGACACGTTATGAGAAATCAGCACCATTACTCCCTGCTGCAGTCTATATTGCAAGGTAAAGTCAAAGGTAAGCGAGGACCCGGTAGAAGGAGAATATCATGGCTGCGGAATTTAAGAACATGGTTTAAGAAAACCTCAACGGAGCTGTTTCGAGCCGCAGCGAGCAAGGTCATGATTGCCAATATGATTTCCAACACCCGAAACGGATAGAAACCAGAAGAAGAAGAAGAAGAAGTGTTTACCAATGTAATTTAAAAACTCTATTTAAAAATTAAATGATATTAATTCTTAAGAAATCTTTATTAGGATTTATTAAATAGAAAAGAGACCTAGGGGAAGATCTCCAAGCCGTAGGGTAAATCAAATAAAAATATTGATTAACCAAGCGTTACATGAAGCCGAACAACTAGCCCAGGACAGAGAAGGATGGAGAGAAATCATGAAAAAACTGTAAAGGCCTGATGGTGTCACCACATCCCAAAAGGGATTAGGACTAAGGAGGAGGAGGATAATTTATTATTGATAAAGTACGATTTGTTCTTCTTCTTACATTGGACGAGGTAGTACTTGTCTTTGGCACTTATGAATTGAGAATTTTACACCAAACTGTCCTTGTATTAAACTCCACTTACAATGAGACTTCTCCTGCCTTGTGCTTCTGTTACAAATCAACAACTGTCTTAAGCATTTCTTATGGCCCAATACTTGTTTTGCCGGTGTATACCAGCCTCGTAATATCTGGGGCATATAATGAGAAGAAGCAGATACAGGATAATGCAGTTGATACTCAACGGAAAGATCGACGGAAAAGAAGGAATTGGTAGGAAGAAATACTTATGGCTCCGACAATGGACTGGCTTATCAGCAGATAAATTATTACATGCCGCACAAGATCGAGAACGATATCGGCAAATCGTCATGGAAACTACTCACGCCTAAAACTTGGGCACGGTACTCAAAGAAGAAGAAGACCAGCCTCGTGTCATTAATGATTATTTCACATTTACTAGAGTACTATATTTTGCAAGTATGTAATTGAATTAGCGTTTCTAATGTCTTCTTTTATAATCATTAGTATCTAACTTCATGTTATTGACTCCAAACTTATAGAATAAAAAGAAAGTGTCAAAAAGAGAGAACGAGTCAACAAGAGGACAAGTGGAATTAGAAAGAAGAACACGGAAAGATAGAAAACTTTACTATTAGAAGAGATATTGGTATGATCTACGATAAAAACAAGTAGAGAAATTTTATTAGGGAAGTTATAGAAAAGAAGGCAATTTTACCAACAATAACAAATTACACAGAACAAAAAATTGAAAGAAAAACCATAATACAGCAAGAACGTTCCATATTTCTAAAACTAAAAGGATGTTTTATTCTTTAACGTTAATTAATATCGAAAACTTGTTATTCAATAAAGTTCTTCTAGGGATTGCTCTGCAAGTACATCAACAGTGATGGAGTGTGAGTTAGCAGTGGCAGTTTATGACTACTTACCGTTTAGAACGCCTCTATTTTATCTTGAAGCCGTTTTATAAACAATAAAAAAGTTTTTACAATAGTATACGCCTTACCTAATAATTTAAGTTTACCGAGTAGGTAATTTAGAATATTTGCTGCACTGCCTTAGAAGAACTAAAGTATTTACGAAAACATAAGACTGTGTTATACTAACCATGGCGTTTTACGCAGAAACTATCAAGTTGAATTCAAAAACAATTATTAATTTAACAAAAATTAGCCCGATTAATAAGAGCGAAAAGAAAGTGGTCAAGTATTCATAGTATTACACCGTACAAGGTGGTACAACTATTCCACAACATTTCATGAACCCAAAAAAACTAAAAGTTTTGTAAGTAAGCCATAGAAATTATACAAACTTTAAATTTTCGACTTTTCTTCTTATTCGCTTCAAATTTACACTGTTAAGGATGTATTAGTGAAACACAAAACACATTTTTATCTAGATACGGTCTTAGTAATGATTCTATAAAGATATTCTCTGAATAAATTTTCTCCAACAATGACAAATTAATACTATTGCTTTCCTCTGTGGTTTGCATCATTCTTTGGGTTATCAGTGAGTAACTAAAATGAAGAACATTGGGTGGTACCGGTTAAAGAAGTTGATAATTAATTAATGGTTGAATGATTCTAAATATGTGGCTTCAGAACAGACTTATGACTGAAGTAGATATACAAAATGACTACTGGATCGGAAATGACGTCATAACGCGAAGTATTAGAAATCAAATAACTAGATAGATGAACAAACTGAAGAATTGTAGTGTAATAATGGCTAAAGAAATAATAATTATTACCTGGTGGCCTGAAGCAGGTCAGTGACGCTATTGGAGAAGTAACAGGCTTCTAACAGCTCAGGTTGTGTTATTTGAGAAGAAGGAAAAGGGTTGGACAATCAGTGAGTAACCAAAATGAAGACTAATGGGTGGTAGTGGTTAAACAGAATAACGGATACATGCTATAGAAGTGAGTAGGCCTAGAGAAAATATAAGAATGAAAATGAAATATAAGAATGAAAATGAAAATGAAAATATAAGAATGAAAAACGGTAAATAATGTTGCCTTATTGTGGGATTTAGCTCTCTATCTTAAAGCTAGATTATATACTGTAGTACAATACAACAAAAATTGATGAATATATAATGTATTGACCAACATTTACCCTACAGATACTTTTGACCAGAGTAGATATACAAAATGACTACTGGATCGGAAATGACGTCATAACGCGAAGTATTAGAAATCAAATAACTAGATAGATGAACAAACTGAAGAATTGTAGTGTAATAATGGCTAAAGAAATAATAATTATTACCTGGTGGCCTGAAGCAGGTCAGTGACGCTATTGGAGAAGTAACAGGCTTCTAACAGCTCAGGTTGTGTTATTTGAGAAGAAGGAAAAGGGTTGGACAATCAGTGAGTAACCAAAATGAAGACTAATGGGTGGTAGTGGTTAAACAGAATAACGGATACATGCTATAGAAGTGAGTAGGCCTAGAGAAAATATAAGAATGAAAATGAAATATAAGAATGAAAATGAAAATGAAAATATAAGAATGAAAAACGGTAAATAATGTTGCCTTATTGTGGGATTTAGCTCTCTATCTTAAAGCTAGATTATATACTGTAGTACAATACAACAAAAATTGATGAATATATAATGTATTGACCAACATTTACCCTACAGATACTTTTGACCAGAGTAGATATACAAAATGACTACTGGACCGGAAATGATGTCATGCTCCAAATGAATAGCAACTAGATAACCATATAGTTAAACAAACTAAAGAATTGTAGATGGTAATGGCCGAAGAAATATATAATTATTACCTGGTGGCCCCAAGCAAGTCAGTGGTCGATATTAGATATATAGGAGGCTTCTAACAGCTCAGAGGATGTTATTAGAGAAGTAGAAAAAGGATTGAATGGTCATTGTACTACTACTAGAATTAAAAATAATTTATTTAAAAAAGGTCCGTTAGTTCCTTTAACTCCCAGTTGATAACACAATATACCTTAATAACCTTCATCTCTATAGATCATCTGCCAACGTTTACACCTCCATCCAAGATCTGTGTTCATTTCTGGCTTCTTTCAAGTATCTCTAAAACGTTTTTTAAGCGTCCTTGAGGGTAAATTCATCATATGTCCAAAAGATTTCCATCTTTTTTCCTTCAGATCCAATAAATCTTTCTTCTTCCACTTCCATTGTAGTTTTTTTATTACATTTGTTTTAAATAAATTTACTTGATTGAACTATTTAAAAAAATGACGTACTTGATAGCTCTTACGTAAAAGTATAATTGATTTTTGTTTTTTCGGCAGTCGTTAGTTGTAATATCAATATCCTAGATAAAAAACATTAAATTCTTTAAATACTGTTACAACAACTCCTTATTATCGTATATTAAATATATATCTAATAAATAATCCGACTAGAAAAATTTACAATACTATACCAGAACCAAAAACTTGAGAGAGTGCATGACTTTGAAATTTGGGAGCCAGGCGGAAACATATATTAAAGATAAATTAAATTTTATAGGCTCAGTCGATAAAATAAATTTTTAGCGTTAAGTAAATTAATATTATAAATTAATTGTGTTTTTAGTGTTAGTGTTAAAAGATTGTAAATGAATTAAATTAAACATTACATAAAGATGAGTATTGAAACAACTCGTACTATAGAAGCTAACTTCAGGACAGTTGTTGTAAAATGTGCGTGGATGAAAAATTTGAATCTGCTAAAACACAGTGCCATACTTTATATAATTTACTAATGGTTAAAACAATTACTGTATTATGATACAATGATTTAAATGAAAGTCATGGACGCTTACAAATATTTGGTTCCAGTTTAGTTAAAAAGGGATAATAAGAATTTACGGAAATTATTTTTTATCGGTGCCACTTTCGATCTTAATGACATGACAAAAAAAAGGAAGGAAATACTACATCTTTTTTAATTTTTAAGTATCCGCTTTAATTAGTAAGGTTATTTGTTTATGGAAAATTTATATTGGAATCATTGAAAACTCTGTTTGGTACTGCAAACAGTCTAAGTCAAACTCTAAGTAAATAACAAAATACACCAAAGTAATTTTAGCGACGAAATACACTCAAAAGTGAACTTTTTTCTCTATTTTTGTCGATGTAGTTTTGTTAAGTGATACTTCAATAGTTTATCAACCTTCTTCTCATGACTTATTTTAAGGTTTCTGAAAGTTATTTTTTGTTATTCTTATATCAAACTGTATTTTTTTAAAACTCTTCACCGTTTTTACGCAAACATGACATATTTCACCCTAATGTGTCTTTAACTGTACAATAGTTATAGTTACTGCAATAGTAATCATAATAACTAGTGTTTTTCCTTTCTCTGAGTTTTCACAGAGAAAACACTTCATAAAAAAGTAAGATTGGGTTAGGTTAAGTCCATGTTAGAAATGAAGAAGTTTTGAGATGTATGGATATATGTAGATCACGAGCGTGGTCCTTGTAGACTAAAAATAACCTGGTTACGCAACATCAAGGATTGGACAAGACTTGACCTCCGAAACTTAATAAGACATGCATAGGATAGACATAAATTTGAAGTAGTCATCGTCAACCTCCACTAGAGACTGCATCCAAAGAGGAAGTAGAAAAAGGTAAAAATCTAGTCATTGAAGTCATCATTGAGGAAACTCTGGAATGAAATAGGTTCTTTGTACTAGATTTTTCGTCGATTTCCAGAACGTATTTCACATTGTAGATTTGGATTATTTATGTTATTCTTTTTTTTATGTAGACATGACTCTGTCTGTCTTTCAATGTGCCTTCAGTAAGTTGGCGTTCCATCGTTTTCGCTTCCTACTCTATAATTTCCCTGGTCCGAATTATCTCCATTTTTGGAGAGATTTATTAAGATGCTTGATCTCCATCCTTGAGGAATTCTATTTTGTTCTATTATTTTCTAGACTAGTTTTAATGGTTTGGTGAGATTTGGTCCTCCGTACTTTAGGAGTTCGTTCGGTATTCTGTCCTTTCCTGATGATTTTCTGTTTTTTTAATTTCCTTAATGCTTCTTTTAACTCTTTCTCCTCAATGCTGTTTCTCTGATGTTTCTGGTTCATTATCGTCACCTTTAGCAAATAGGAATCGAAAGTAGTCTGTCCATGTTTGCTTCTGAATGTGTTTGGAATTCATAAAATCTATAAAACCACACATTAAAATGTTACATTTACTCCATACTGCTATATGGTGTAGAAACCTGGACCATAAAGGCCAATGTGATGAACCGATTGGAGGCCTTTGAAATGTGGGTATTTAGAAGACTACTTAAAATTCCCTGGACAGATCACACAACAAATGTCGAATTTTTAAATCAAATGGACAGAGAACGAGAATTGCTGCCAATAATAAAAAGAAGAAAAACTGCTTATCTGGGTCATATATTTCGAAATTCCAAGTACCAGTTCTTAAAACTTATTATGGAAGGGAAGATAGAAGGAAAACGGGTCATCGTAAGAAAGAAATACTCATGACTTAAAAACATAAGGGATTGGACAAACCTCGATGCCATGCACTCTTTAGAGCCACATAAGACCGAGAGGAGTATGCCAGAATTGTCGCCAACATCCACTAATTGGATAAGGCGCCATAACAAGAAGATAAAACCACACCAATCAACCACAATCATATGAGTCCACTCATAGAGTAAGAGAGGAGGAAAAGATTGTACTACTAAATCACCAGTTAACAAATTGAAAAGAGAAAAATAGAAAAATTTATGTTCTAAATCACTGTAACTGAATATAGATATAAACAGTCCAACTAAGTGACAAGAAGAAAAGATAAATGGTCGACAAAGAAGGTATTCAATAGTCGATTTAAATCTAATAAAGAAGTAAAGGAAGATCGTCTACACTCTGGATGGATGATCCGAAAAGAGTAAGAAGAAGCTGGATCAAGTAGTTCTGAAACAAAATAGAGTGGTATCTTTTGAATTCAACAGTAGACGTAATAGGCTAAACAACGACGACGATAATGATGAAGTTTCGTCTAAGCATATGTTTATATTATCGTGGATTGTTAATTAGTTCTCGGTGAATCCTAACTTCTATAACCATATACTATAGCAATAAATATTTATTTACCTTTTTTTAATTGGAATTGGCAGCGTTACTCATTATACAGATTGAACGAATTTAAAACGGAACATACGAAATCAATGTATTTCGGCTCAACTCCGCTCTAGGTGGTTGGCCAACAAAAGGTTGTCAAATAATTATATTATAAAAATCCAATACTTCAGCGGGCTGCTGGATTCTGAATTCATTCAAGAACAAGTCAAAACTCCACCCAAATAGGTTGCCTAGAATCACTGTGAAAACTAGACTAAACAAGCAGTTATTATGCTGTCAAACCACCTATGGCTTCCTTATAGTCCAAGAGATAGAGCCGAAATTTTGAACTGATCAGTAATATGACATTTCTCTATTGGAATATATTCATTGTAACTGGGTTAAGACTTTGCCTTACAGGCGGACGCTCCTCGTGGTACAAGGGGTTGCTATACGGGGATGAAGTTGTCATTTTTTTCGGAAAAATTAACGATCGATAATATGGCTGAAAATTTGCCCAGAGTAAGATCTTGGTATAACTAGACGAAATCCCAAAGGGCGGACGCGAGAGTGAATACATAAGGGGTGGCGGACAGGGGTAAAATTGCAATTTTTTGGGGAAAAATTAACGATAAGTAATATGTCCGCCATTTACATGGCTCATTATTTAGCCCTAAAAACTCTAAATCCAAAAGGGCGGACAGCTGGGTTGGTACAGAGAGCCATAAAACGGGGTCAAATGTACCACTTGCCTGCGCATTTTAGGTCTCTGTAACAATTTTCAAACTGATTTTATTATGATATTTTTATACCGATTGATTTGAAAATTTGTATGCTCACTTCTGTTACTATTCTGAGAAGCGTCAAGTAGAGTTTTCCTCAAATTTTTCCAAAAAAATTTCCGTAAATGAAAATTTTCGTAATTTTTTGAGGTAAAATCTAATTTGTAGAATCCTTTCGATTTTCTGTAAGTTATACCATGATTTTTTTCCAAAAATTTTCAAACGATTTTTCCGATAAGAAAAAAAAATTAGAAAAACTTAAATAATGATGCGCGTTCCATTTAGATCAGTAATTCTAGATGCATGCGCTAAATGTAATAAGTATCAAGATGCTTTTATCCAACTTGGTGAAACTGACTTCGATTGTAATGAAGTTTTTGAAACCTTAGAAACTTTCATATGTCACTTATATGGAACAGGACTGACGAGAACAATTCCAAAAAGAAAAGTAAACGATGTCAGATTTTCACTATTTAACTGGCAGTATAAGTTGCATGATGTGAACGAGCCTTTTTAAAAAAAAACTAAAAAATTTCGATGCTTTAAGCTTACCACCATGTCAAGATGAATTACACCAACATCTACTGCGAGCTCATTATATTTCACATATTTGGACAAATGCTCATAAAAAAGTACCAACAGAATTGATTGTTGAAGAACGTGGTTGGGAGTTTGAAGATGAAACATATAAATTCAAATGGTTTAGTGGACCTCAGATGCCAGAATCAGTTCGAGAAGTAGTGATTGAAAATGAAGCAGATAATGAATGTGATATTATTGAAAGTGAAAGTGACGAAGATGATGAATGTGATGACATCAAAGAGAGTGAGAAAAATGACGAAATTTTTAAAGTTTTTCTAAATTTTTTTTCTTATCGGAAAAATCGTTTGAAAATTTGTGGAAAAAAATCATGGTATAACTGACAGTTATACCAAAATCGAAAGGATTCTACAAATTAGATTTTACCTCAAAAAATTACGAAAATTTTCATTTACGGAAATTTTTTTGGAAAATTTTGAGGAAAACTCTACTTGACGCTTTTCAGAATAGTAACAGAAGTGAGCATACAAATTTTCAAATCAATCGGTATAAAAATATCATAACAAAATCAGTTTTAAAATTGTTACCGAGACCAATTGTTACCGAAAATGTACCACTTGCGCAGGCAAGTGGTACATTTGACCCCGTTTTATGTCTCTCTGTACCAACCCAGCTGTCCGCTCTTTTGGATTTAGAGTTTTTAGGGGCTAAATAATGAGCCACGAAAATGGCGGACATATTACTTATCGTTAATTTTTCTCCAAAAAATTGCAACTTCACCCCTGTCCGCCACCCCTTATATATCCACTCTCGCGTCCGCCCTTTGGGATTTCGTCTAGTTATACCAAGATCTTACTCTGGGCAAATTTTCAGCCATATTATCGATCGTTAATTTTTCCGAAAAAAATGACAACTTCATCCCTGTATAGCCACCCCCTGTACCACGAGGGGCGTCCGCCTGTAAGGCAAAGTCTTAACCCAGTTACAATGAATATATTCCAATAGAGAAATGTCATATTACTGATCAGTTCAAAATTTTGGCTCTATCTCTCCGACTATTAGGCAAGCTTCTCTTTCCTTTAAAGGAGACAGATAGCTGAACAATATTTTATACAATGTCTATCACCGGGTATGGATTTATTTTTGTCCAAGTTTTATATTGGTCCACTATTTCAAATGCAGTTCAAACAGACATATATTAAATTGTATGTTCCGTTTTAAATTCGTTCAATCTGTATGTGTAAGCTACGACAGAAAGGAATTTGAACCATTTAGATTTTAGATTAAGTATTATATTTGAGGTTATGTTAGGTTAGATTTATCTAAATTTAAATAGTAATAAACCTTACTATAACAATTCTTGATAAATTTATAGAAGGCAACATAAAAAAATTGTACTTAAATTTTTAAATAAGATATTTGTTTTTAAATTTAAAATTCTTTAAAGTTATCAAAATAAATAACGATAATTTCCGAAAATTCTTCACATATATGTATATATTTACACCTATAACCGGAGGTTTTTTCATTGTAAGTGAACCGTTTCAAGTAGCGTCGCAGCTACTCACAAAGGTATTGTACAAAACATTTTTCCAAAGAAAACAACATCCAAATATCGGACGCGGTAGTAGTAATCGACATACTTATCAAGGAAGCACGTAAGAGATAGAAGATTCGTATGTACATTTAACACTTTTTGCGAGGAGGTTTTGTCGGAAGCAGTCGGTTTGTGGGGAGAGGGAAACGAAATATTATTTTGCCAAAATACGATGGAGGCTCAAAAAATAACAAACTTCAACCATTGTTGTCGTGAATTCTACAACAGCTTTGTAGAACAAATGTTCATCTTTGTATTCATTAAGTAGTCAAAATTTTCTGAGCCGTCCATATTCAATATAAAACATGTAATTATTTCAGCAAAACACTTTCTTTTTTTTGGATAAACAGCAATGTAGGTTAACTTGAACATTTTTAGATAAAAAACATCTATTACACAAAATTTTCCACTAATATCAAAGCTGACAAAAATATTTTTTATACAATCGTTGAGCATATTTCAGGACTAAGTGTTTTTTTACAAAAATGCCGCCATGATCAGAAAAATGCTTTTCGGTTTGGGCTATTGCAAAAATTAAAAGTTTAGAAAACGATTTGGAGAAACAAGAGATATACAGGGTGTTCAGAAACTCTCCTAACAAACGAAAACCGGAGATTCTTCAGATAACTTTAGGAATAATTTAACCCAATTCACATAGTACGAAAATGCTTTCCAAGGGAGCTAGAGATCTTTGAAGATGCCGTATTGTAATTAATTTTTTTCCGTCGACCGTCCATTTATGATCAATTTTAACACCCTCAAAATCATTGATTAACGACCCCTATTAATGAATGATTTTCTATTAATGAACGATTTTATTATAGGCAACACAACATACATTGCTTGCATAAATTAATTAAACGCTCTGTGATTGGCAGTGACCTGTGGTGTAGGCAACCAAACATATACCTATTTATATTCCCACTAAAAAATTAATTTAAAATGAAGTAGCCGCTGTTAGTACTATCTGTCATTGTATGTCATTATTTACTTTATTGTTTAAAATTCTGTGTATTTGAAAAATCAAAGGATGGATATTGACGAAGAGTTTAATTTAACTACACCAGAATTTAACTTCTACCACAGAATTTACAGAGGTCTAAGAAGATTTAAATATAAATTTGTCAAAATGCTATACAGCAGATAATCATTTATCAATATCTTCCTTTAATTTCAGTAATTGTACCATTTCGAATATTAATGTTTACTATAATAAAACTACCACTAAGGAAACTTTGAATAAAGTCAATGAAAGCTGAAAAAATTGTTGTTTATCGTTAAGTAAATAAATATTTAAACTAATATATTTTTATTTCTGAAAAGTACGGTCGAAAGAAAAGTTTTGTAACGAACTCGTGAATTAAAATGGCGATTAACAATCTCGAACATTAACGCGCTCGCTTCGCTCACTCGTTAAAATATCTCAATTGTTAATCGCCCTTATTAATACACTTGTTGGTTAAATAACTATTAAATACCTCCAGAATGCTTCTATTTTGAAAAACAAAAACTGATACGATTATTTATCGTCCATAGTTAAATCAACGGTTATTTTCATGCATAACTTTTTTGTCTTTAACCCTCTCATGCATTGAATCCACTCCAGTGGACAGATTTTTTAACTCCAAAAAATATATTTTAATTCTATGAAACTTGTGCAAAATGCATGAAATCCCTTTTAGTGGACTCTAATCAAGGAACTACTACCGCCATCTACAATATTTATTTTGAAAGTCAAAGTTTGTTTGTTAGTATCTATAAATCACCTGACAACGATGTCCACCTGTGAATTGCCCGAAATAAGTGTCCGTAGTTTCTATGGAAAAGCAAAAATAAGGTAAGAAAATATTTTTCTTATAGACTTAGGTATTTTACACAATTAGTCTTTGTTATAATTTCAAAATAATTGAAAAACTCACTGAAAATATCACCATGAAGTCATGTCCATTAGAGTGGACATCAAGCAATATGTAACTTAGAATCCCACTCTTGTAGTATGTTTTATGAGCGTAATTTTTAGAGGGGTAGTAGGTTTCTTGTTCACATTTTTTGTTATTTTCTTGTCAAAGATTTAATATTTATTTAGGGATTTTCGACGGCAGTTTTTTATGTACTTACCTATATTATTTTAGTGGAAACGAATAAATTTTATTTATAGACATAATATTACTTCTTCAATGGGAAATTTTATTCTATTTCAGAAAGTACTTTTTGCCGATGAAGACGACAATACGGATGAAACATCTTTATGTTTACCAATACCAGAAACTGAAGAATTTATAGGTATTGACAATGATGACATTATTTATGATTTACCAGAAGGTTCAGACAAAGAATATAGAAGCTTAAGCGTCTATATTCTTTGGTTCAGATTTGAAATCTGATTACAACGACGAAGAGATGTATTCGCTCGAACATGTAATGGCTGAAGTATTGCCAGAGTATTAATAAATTTGAGAACGCAGAAAGAAAATAAACGAAACGAGGTAGACCTTCGTCTGGTACACCACCTCCTATTTTGAAGTAGAAGAAACCGAATCATCATGCACCCTTTGAAATTAGACAAAGTAAGTGGGTTCACTTTCATCGTCAAAACAGAGTACCTATCTACAAGTGAAGAAGACATAGAAGATCTACAGATTGATGACAACGTAACAATCAAAGAAAAGGATAAATTCAAATACCTGTGGTTTATAATCACGAAAAAGGCAACAACAGAGGAAGAAATTACACAAAGATTAGGACAAACAAGAACAGCAATCCGACAACTTAACTCAGTATGGTGGGATAGACACCTAAATATGAAGACAAAAACGCAGATTTATAAAACATTAGTGCGAAGTATTATGACATATGGGGCTGAAAATTGGATCATAAACAAGAAAAACAGCAGTAAGATAGTAGCAACAGAGACGGAATGCCTGCGAAGATGCTGCAGAGTAACAAGAATGGATAGGAGAAGTAATGACGAAATAAAGCAAAGAACATCAATAGAAACAGACATACTAACATATATAGAACAAAAAAGATTAAAGTGGTATGGACATGTAAGAAGAACTAGCGACAGCAGATGGATAAAGAGAATAACTGAATGGAGCCCTATAGGAAGGAGGAAAAGAAGACGACCCCGAAAATCCTGGAGGAACGAAGTAGACGACGTCATGAGTAAGAGAGGCCTAAACGATGGAGAATGGAACAACAGAGAGAGATGGAAACGGTTGAGCGAGGGAAGGCAGTGAATACTGTAGAATCCCTAAATATATATATAATTGGGGGCACTGGTCACAACTAATTGATATACCAAATGATCGAATATGTCACTCTAAAGCTTGCAAAAGAAAAACAAAATACATCTGCAAAAGGTGCAACGAGCCGCTGTGTCCATCTTGCTTTGAACATTTTCATACCAGTAATTGACGCTGTCGCCATTTCGCAAGTGCGAAAATTTTTTTTATGTTTTTACACTTATACTATTTTCTAATGTTAATTTTTAATATTTCGCAATAAAATAATTTTTCTAAGAAAAATTTTCAGATATTCTAGTACTAAAAGATACTCTTACTTAGTCAGTATGATAATCTAGTATCACGAATGATTAAAGTTAAAGACAAAAAAGTCATGCGTTAAAATAACTGCTGACCTACACAAAACGGACGCCTATGACCGGTACTAGGATTTCGCAATTAATGAAATCGATTTAACTCTAAAGAATAAATAATCGTACCAGTTTCCGTGTTCCCAAATAGAAACGTTCTGGAGATATTTGAAAAACGAATTACAAGGAGCCTTCTTTAAACAGCTCTAACTTCCTTAGGAAGGATTTTCGGACTAGGTAAATAGGGTTAAATAGTCTTAAAATTATCTGAAGAATCTTCGGTCTTCGTTTGTTAGGAGAGTTTCTGGACACCCTGTATAGAGTGAGAATGAGGAACAGATGATTAGATGAACAGTTATCAGTTGTTAACGAAAAGAACTAAAGTAACTGGCGTTTTTACAGACATTTTTGCAAATCCTACGATGACTGTTCATATATTAAAGCCAAATTGTGGCGTGATTGTAGGTTATGATGTTTGAGGTTAGAGTAATTTATAAGTTAGGTTATGTGAGGTTATGTAGTCGAATAAACTGTTAAAGATAGTCACTTCAAGCTATAAATTATATATTGATTAGACAACCAAGTTCATCTTCTCTTTTATTCTAGGAAGATAAATTTCTGAAAAAATGTTGTAAAATCCACTACCAAACTACATTTTTCTGACCACAACAGCATAACTATATACTTTGTTATACTTCTATATTATATAATGCCATATACTTTTTTCTTATAACTAGTAACTGATCCGACAACACCTCTCCGATTTACAATAATTTTACACTTTTTTTAAGAAATAGATATGATTAAATTTGCACATCTAACTGTGCGATATCACAATGGGTTTACAAGTGAAAAAATAAAGAAAGGTGGAAATAAAAACGAGGAAAGTAAGTTTTACAATGCCTTACACACAGTGAATATAATATTTAAAGAGCAGTAGTCCTTGCAAAGCTAACCCTCCCCGTCACTAAACATTAACTCCTTAACCTAAAGTAGTACCTGCGTTTAACCAGTCGAGAAAAAATCACATTCATACCAAAAATTCTCAATTAATTGCGAATATAAGTCTTTGTTTTTAATGCCGCGCGTCTTCTTCACACCTGAGAGTTCGGACCGGGCATGTAGCCCAAGTTTTTCCTTTGCAAGAAGAGGTGGATCTCGGAAAACCGTGGTCTGTCGGCTGCGTTTCGTTTCCAGCACTCACCCATCAAGTCGTAAATTTCTCTAGGGCAAGCTGCTGGCCGAGGAAGATACCTAGGAAAAAAAAAAGTTAAAATTGTTTGATTTGATATGCATAGAAGCTGTAATGCATAAGATATTCCGATGAGTTTTCCTAAATTAATAAAGTCATTTAAATAATGGTCATATAGTTAACACAATTTTTTCGAGAATGGGTAATCATTTCATACTTTTTGATTTACTTTATAAAATACACTCGCGATCATAAAATCCGGGTCACCTTGAAAATCGCCGTTATTTCATTTTTAACGAGCTTTATCGTAAATAATAATAACACAAATACAAACTAATGCATGTTTCTGAGAATTTTTGTCGGCTTAGCGGTTTCCTTTGTAATAAAGAATTTCAATAATGCCGATTTCGCGGAAAACTATACACTTCCCAAAAGGAACGATACCTGTAACTGCCGCTTGTTTTAAATGTCTCATTTGTGCTTCGACTTTCTGTTCAAACGCAACAAACAAACGTTTATTATTGCCACCATTAGTGTTTATTAATGTCATTATTAGTGTTTATTATTGTTTATTTTTTGCCAAAAATGCCTTGACTGTTGTTGAAACGGCACGCATTGTTGGGTTTGTGGAAGACGGTCACACTCAACGGCAAGTCGCAAGAACTGTTGGCGTAAGCCTTTCTACGCTTCAACGAGTTCTTTAACGCTTTCAGAAGACGAGTTTGCTAACCAGACGACCTGGCTCTGGACGAAAAAGAACGACCACGGCACGAGATGATGTGTTTCAGCTGCGGTTATGCATCGAAATTGCCTACAGGAAGTACGAAATCGCAATGTTAGCGTTGCAACAGTCAGGAAAAGATTTCGTTCTTTTGGACTATCTTCTCGGGTAATAGCTACAGGACCGCCACTTGGCCGTCCGCATCGAGTTGCACGACTAGCTTTTGCTCGACAATACGCGCATTGGGGAATTAATGATTGGAGCAAAGTGTTATTCTCAGACGAATCCCGTTTCAGCCTAACTGGATCCAATGGACGTGTAAGAGTTTGGAAGAGAACTGGTGAACGATTTTCACAAGCTTGCATTGCTCCAAGCATGCCATTTGGTGGAGGCTCGGTCATGTCTTGGGAGGTGTATTTTCCGACTTCCGCACAGAATTGCCCTTCATCGAAAATGGGTCCTTAACTACACGAAGGTACATTACGGAGATTCTGGAAGAACATGTTATGCCCACCATGACAGGGCTTGGAGAAGACACAGTTTTTATGCAGGACAACGTGCGACCGCAGGTTGCCAGGATCAGTATGCAATACTTGGACAAGGTTGGAATTACGAGGTTACTCTGGCTAGCTAGATCTCCGGATCTGAATCCCATCAAACATCTCTGGGACGATTTGAAAAAACGTATTCAAACCCATACACCTCCTCCTAACAACGCACAGGAGCTTAAGGATCTGTTAGTGAGAGAGTGGAATAACATATCACAACATGTAATCCGGAGAAAAATTAAGAATATGTCCCGTCATCTGTAAGAGGTTATTAGAGCAAGGGGAGGGAATACACGATATTAGTCATTGAAATTCCATCGACGTTTTACCACGTTCTGAATTTTTCATTTTTTCTTTCGTATGTCTGTTTCAACAATTTGGTTTGTTTTCTGTTTTTCAATAAAAACAATAAAAAAACCGTTTTTTCTTTCTTTTAAAACAAACATTGATGACAAATAAAAACTACATTAGCCTAAAAAAAAGGTTATTACTGCACCAGATGCAAAAATATTCAAGAAACTTGAAATTTTCAAGGTGACCCGGATTTTATGATCACGAGTGTATGTTATCGGCATCAAAATGGCACACGAATTGATCTGTCGTAGTGGATGAACCAGAAAGGACTGTAAAGGAACGACTTATTGTTAATATATCCTTTACTTTAAATAATAGCTCAAAATAATGAATAAAAATTCAACTGGACAAGTGTACCTATCGGCTGGATTGATAAATATTGAATAAGGTTGAGTTAAAGTAAACATTGCAAAAATGTGCTCTACAAAAAAATGTTGTTTTTATTGTAAAAAAAGTTGTAGATACTGTGATGGGTAAAATTTTCATAAGAAATTACTACCACGATAGTTGTGTTAGTAAATCCAGTGCAATCAAAGGAAATACCGTAGACATTGATGATTTAGGTCACGTGGTCGGTGCAATGAAAGGAAATACCGTAGACATTGCTGATTTAGGTCACGTGGTCGGTCAACTTGCGATGGTGGTACCATTGTAAAAAGGAGGGGACTCAAAGCTACCTGGAAGTTATCGACCAATATTTCTTTTAACAGTTATGCCAAAGATCTTGTATATAACCAAATTGTACAGGTCTTTGATTCATCCAGCTACTGATTTAACAGGCAATATGGTTTTAGACATAATTAAAGAACAGTCTTTGCTACTACTAAACTAATTACAGAGATATACAGATTAAACAAACTGTTGTGTATTTGTATCATTGGATTTGCAAACATCTTTCGATACAGTTGACCATGTATATTTGTTTTAGTGCTTGAGCAATATGGGAGAATTGGAATGGCTTTAGTTTGATTGAGGGACTATTTGAGTGGCAGAATACAAAAGCGCTATATAACGATGTGCTAAGCACAGTAGAAGATATTGCACGTGAAGTTTCTCAAGGCTCTATATTGGGACCAACACTTCTCGTGATTTATATGAATTCATTATCCAATTTACCGCTGCAGCTCATGTTGTATCAGTATACTGATGACACTGGTCTTCTATATGCCAATAATGATCCCAGAAATTTAGAAACTGATGTAGAAGTAAATGAGTGGCGTAATTATCACAAACTCTCATTTAATTTAAATAAATCCAGTTATAAGATAATTTCAAATGTAGATACACATAGGGAGATACAGAATAGCTTCAGCAGTGGGGAATGCTAGGAAGAATTGCTAAATTTATAAGTATCCCAAAACAAAAATCTTTTTTGCATTAACATAGATTACTTAATCAAATCATAAATGGAGAACAGCTCCCAAAGGAATAGGCGGAGGTATATATGACATCTATATTCAAGAAAGGAGATAGAAAACGATGCGAAAGCTACAGAGGAATAAGCGTAATATCATCAATAGAAAGATTATATGGGAGGATACTGCGATAAAAGATAGAGCAAGCAATAAAAGGCAAAATCTAGTATGATCAGGCAGGCTTCACGGCAGGAAGATCATGCATAGACCACATATACACACTGGAACAACTGTTCCAGTGTATAGTTAGAGAAAGCCTTGACTAGATGGAAAAGAAAATGCAAAGGCATGGGAATACCGGTACAAAACGAATACGTTAAGCTTTGTAGACGATCAAGTAGTGATTGCACAAGACCAAGAAGACAGTTACATGATGAAGAAACTACAAGAAGAATATACCAAGGCTGGCCTAGATATTAACCTCGCGTACCTATCTACAGAGTACCTCAAGTGGTATGGACATCTGCGACAGCAGATGGATAAAGAGAATAACGGGAATAAAAGGGGACGACCCCGAAGATCCTGGAGGAACGAAGCAGACGACGCCATGAGTAAGAGAGACCTAAACGATGGAGAATGGGACAACAGAGAGAAATGGAAACGATTGAGCGAGGGAAGGCAGTGAATACTCTAGAATCCCTGAATATATATACTTAATCAAATTTTGTAACTAAAAATGTCGTATTTAAACTTTGTAAAACCATTGGTAATGTAGTACTCATAAAATTAACATAGTATAAGAGTTAGGACTATTTGAAACTGCTACATGGAGGCATAGACTCATATAAGTATATGAAAAACCTTTAAAAGGCCCGCTTTAGCGGCACCTAGAAAGTGCGATTACAATATTATTATAGTAGAATAAAAAATATACCTTTGACAGCCATCATTTTGGTACCAATGGTTGCTATTTTCAACTACTTGTTCGCTGGTCAGTTCTGCATACGGTTGTTGCGTACAGAGCATCAGAATCTCCCAAAGAGTGATTGCAAAAGCCCATACATCGCTTTTGGTAGTTTGTCGGCCCTAAAAAAGTAAGAAAGCGTATGTTATTCAATTGATATTTCATAAAACAAGATTTAAGTGAAACAATAGGGTTGTTTATCAATTACTAGACAATAAAAGTTGCTTACCAGTAATAAAGCTTCCCAAGACATCCATCTTAAAGGTAGTCTGGCTTTCGTATCGCTTATGTAGTAGTCATTTTCGTAGCGATCGCAGTACATCGCGTGGTCAGACACTTTTACAGTGAAATTTTTGTCTATTACACAATTCCTACAACAGAAAAAACAATATTACGGTCTAATCTACCAAAAAAATGGAAAAAAAGATCATAAAAAAATGAGTTCTTAAAAAAAGTAGGTACAAAAATACTTCAAGTAGATAAATCGGCTTGAAAAATATACATAAATCTCCAAAAGAGTGTAATTGATTGCTACATACATATGTACAGTCGAACAAAGTAAAAGAAAAGAAACAGAAGGGAGGTACAAGCTTGTTAAAAAGGCTTTGCCACCTTGGTATCCTGTAAGCGGTTGAAAGATATGCTTTCTTCTTTAAGTGCCATCTCCGCGACGAAGGTTGGCAATCATCATTACTATTCTGACCTTCTAGACAGCTCCTCTGAACAATTGCCTTGAGCTGCAACCAAACCACTCTCTCAGGTTCTTCAACCAGGAAACGTGTCTCCTTCCTACGCTTCTCCTACCCTCTACTTTTCCTTGAATTATGAGTCTCAAGATGTTGTTTCTTTCGCCCCTCATTACATGTCCGAGATATTGCAATTTCCTTTCTTTTATTGTATTTTCCATTTCCCTCTCTCTGCCTATTCTCGTTAACACTTCTGTATTCGTGACTCTATCCAGCCATGGAATCCTTAACAATCTTCTAAATGTCCACATTTCAAACGCGTTAAGTCGATTTATTGTATTCCGGTTAAATGTCCATAATTCAACTCCATAGTAGAGTACACGGTGTAGTGTATACATAGCATTTAATTAGCCTTATTCTGAAGGCCAATGTCAGATCTTTGCTGCATAAAATCTTTTTCATTTTCACGAAATTGGCACGTGTTTTTTCAATTCTGACTCTTATTTCTGCAGTATAATCGTTATTTTCTGTGACTATCGTTCATAAGTAAGTATATCTTTTTACTGTCTCAATCTACTGGCCGCCTACCGTTAATATTTCGTTTGTATTGTTAATTTTTTTTGTGGTTTGATGTTAAGAGAGAGTCCGTATTCTCCACTATATTTTAATATTTTGTTCATTATTCTTTCTAAGTCTTCCAAGTTGTCGGCTATTATGACTGTATCGTCGGCATACCTAATGTTGTTAATTAAACTTCCGTTCACTTTTATGCCGACCGTCTCGTTTACCAAAGCTTCTTGTATGATTTCTTCAGAATAAGCATTAAACAATAACGGCGACAGTATGCAACCTTGCCTGACCCCTCTCCTTATCTACACTTCTGAAACTTCTCTTTTAAGTTTCACATTTGATCGTTGGCTGTAGTATAAATTTGATATCAATGTTACATCCCTCACATCCAGATTCTTGTTTTTCAGTACTTTTATAAGTCGGTCATGTTTTACCTTATCGAACGCCTTGTTATAGTCTAAAAAGCATACATAAAGATCTCGATTAACATCCAAACATCTTTGGGTCAGAGTGCCTCTCTTGTGCCCACTCCATTCCAAAATCCAAACTGGGAATCACTAATATCCATCTCCAGCTTAGCGTGTATTCTATTATAGATGATTTTTAGCAGGGTTTTTAAGGTATGTGACATTAGACTGATCGTTCGATAATCACTACATTCTTTGGCATTTACTTTCTTTGGTAGACAAATAAATGTTGATGTCAGCATTTCACGTGGAATGATTCCTGTGGAATAGATTGTGTTCAGTAGTTGGACTAAAAGATCTATGTTTTTTTCATTGACCAGTTTTAGCAATTCACTTGGTATTTCATTTGGACCAGCAGCTTGTTGTTATTTTTCATGGACTTTACAGCATGCATAACTTCTGACTTTATTTCGGGTCCCTCGTCTTTACTCTGATTATCATATGTATTTTCCTGTCTCTGGCCATGGAATAATTCCTCTATATATTCTTTCTATCTTCCTAATTATTGTTCTGTCTCCACTTAAATGTTTCCTTGTTTGTCCGTTAATATGCTTGATTTTTTTTGTTTTGCTACCCCAGCTAATTCTTTAACTTTCTTATGGAGATTGAAGTTATCATATTTGTTTTGTAAGTTTTCTATCTCTTGGCATTTTCCAGATGCCAATCATTTGCTGATATAAGGGTGGACAATTTCCACCCTTATATCAATACAAAAATATATTTTCATCTTTACCTTGGATTATAAAAATTTCAAAAGTCAGTTGCAGTCTATTACAATTCCAAAAAAAAGCACCAACTGTCATAAAATAAGCTGTTACTGGGCCAGTATGAAGACCCCTAGACAGCTCGACAACAGCTTTGGCTAGACTATATAAAGTTTATTACTGAATAGATGAGTCTACATTAAATCGATTCAAAAAGAACGATACAATTAGGAAGACTAAAAACGAAGGAATCTGAAGCTTTCTCAAAAGGTCTTCTTTATTTTGAAATGAACAGGACTACATTTTATAAAAATGTAATGCCAAATCACCAAAATGCACAGGAATATTTTAAAACAACTTAAAGATATTTTTTTACTTCTTGATGTGCTGCTTCCACCATTGAAGTTTAACAGTTATGTTCGTAAACCTTTCCTTGTTTTCCTACCTTCAGATGAGTCTTTCAAAATCTAGGTGTACCCAGATTCTAATGTTATGCAAACAGGACAATTTTTTTTGCCAATACCACATTTTCTCTCACTTACCCTTAATAATCCGCTATGCGTTCCACATGAAGGAACATGATGGAACACATAGCGGAACTGAAATAAAACTGGGCAGGTCATGTTACGAGAATGCACGGTTTACTATGGACGAGGAAAATTACAAATTGGAGGTTAAGAGCGGACAAACGTAGTAGAGGAAGACTACCTACACGTTGGGCTGACGTGTATCACCAAAATTTAGCAACGAAGAGCACAAAATCGTAAAGAATGGAGGAGTTTAAGGGAGACCTATGTCCAGCAGTGGATGTGATAAATGAAGGCTGGATGATGATGATGACCCTAAATAATTAATTGAATATTGTAATACTTTTCGTGACGTAATAAAAGAATCAATTTAATCCAAGGATAAGGCTAGGTTTTGACATATCAAGTATAAATTGTATGGCAGAAGGAAATTGAGAACGCCATACAATGCCCAATTAAAAATATTACTTACCTAGCAGCTAAATCCCTGTGCACCAAATCCAACGATTCCAAATACTTCATTCCGGAAGCTACTTGGGTTGCAACGTATATTAAGCATCCATAACTGAAACAAAGAGTTCATGTCATTAAAAATACGTAACAGTTTTTGAGAATTAATAGGTTTTGCAGTAGTTGGAAACGGTTTTATAACGCACGAGTTTGCGCAGTAAAATAATTGTGTTCGTCCACGTTTAATTTCAAACTCCAACTGTTTTGTCAGATGTTCTTACAGATTTGTCGACCGTTTTCAAATAGTCATTCTGGTCAGTTTAACAATGCATATAATGAATCTCATTGGAAATGTACAAAAAGAGTATTGAGGTATTTAAAAGACACTATTAATTATTCTGTGATTTACTCAAAAGATGATTCAGAATTGCTGAATTTTTGTTTTGTAGATGCTGATTGGGCAAACAATACATTAGATCGAAGATCCTTTACTGGATATGTATTTAAACTTTGTGGCTCTGCAATATCTTAGCAAAGTGCAAAACAAACAACAGTAGCGATTCTGAACTGATCGTGATACCAGCAACTGGTTTCACAAATAGCTCTGAAATATTAATAGTAAAAACCGATAATTAACAAGTTAAAATTATTACTAAAGTGATTATAGTGATTGTTAAGTGCAGGAAATCATACGTGAATAAAGAAAACTTTGATTTTGTTTGATTGCATGATAATAACCTAAATAAATTATTGTCCCAACTAACCTAACGATTTGGTTAGAATAAAAAGAGCAATTATCAAAATCTGGTTGCTCGTCAACTTTTAAATAAAACAGATCCATACTCAGCCGAATTGATGAAACCGAAAAATCGAAAACGACCAAAATGAATAGTAATAACGGCAATGTTATTATTGAGACTGAGAACTCACTAAACACTAAAAAATACTCCCAGCATTGATTCACTCACCAACAACTTTTCCTAGCAAAGATCAGGCAATTATCTTTTCTGCAATAGAGGGAACTTTGCCTGCTTTAAATTTAGAACTATCATCATCTATAAATCTGAAACTAATCAACAAATATTTATAAGCAATTATAATAGAATACTTTCTTCTTTCCCTGAATATATTCAAGTTTACACAGATGCATCTAAAACAACTTCTGGTGTAGGATCATCATTTTTGTTATAAGAGGCATAATAAAAAGTTTATTTATTAATTGCCCACAGAATCTACTGAGATAACTGGAGAATTGTATGCAATATACAGAGCTCTAAATCACATACAAATAGTCAAACCAGATAAATTCCTTATTATTACTGACTCAATCAATTCCTTCCATATACTGTCAAAAATGTACACTTGCAACCCGATTGCTAAATTAATTAAAAACAAGATGCAGTAGCTGGAAAACAAAACATTAGTCTTCGAGTGGGTACCATCACATATAGGCATTAAAGGAAACGAACTAGCTGATAAAAATGCTCGAGAAATAGCAAATTCCCCAAATATCAGACCGATAATAAAACCATTAGCAAAAGATCTCAATCCGTACTTTAAAGAAAAGCTGATATGTAATTGGACTAAATGTTGGGAAGAAAATCCTCAAAGTTAAAAGAAATTAAACCAAATTTTGGACGATGGACTAACAACGTCTCTAGCCGTTTCCTTCAGGTTGTATTAACCAGACTCCGATTAGGACTATTTCCCACTGGGACCGATAATAGAGTTCGTCTGGGTGGGTAATTTTCATTTGCTCTTGACACATGTCCAGCCCATCTAAGCCTACCTATTTTTATGAAGGATATTACATCTCTACCATTTACTATTTTTTTATACTTCTCGTACAATTCGAAATTATATCGCCTTCTCCAAATACCATTCTTACAGAATGCGCCCATTATTCTTCTTAGTATCTTCCTTTCGAAGACGAGCAGAAGATTTGCGTCTGTTTTGGAGATGGTCCATGTTTCTGACCCATATGTCAGCACTGGTAGGATGAGTGTTCTATATATTATTAGTTTGGTTTTCTGGCTTAAATTTCTGTTTTTTAGCTGCTTGCTTAGTCCAAAATAACATTTGTTTGCTAGCAGTACCCTCCGTTTTACTTCTTCAGATGTGTCATTATCGTTTGTTATGAGAGAACCCAAATATGTAAACTTATTTACTACCTCAAAATTATATTGGTCTATACTGAAGTTTTCTTCGGCGTTTCTAGCTCTATCTCTGTTATTTGGAATAGATGCTAAAATTTTGGTTTTTTCCTCGTTTATTTTAAGGCCCATATTTTGTGCGGCTGTCAAGAAGGTGGAAGTCATCTCTTTAAGTCCTCGTGTAGTACGTGCGATCAAATCCAGATCGTCAGCGTAAGCCATAATCTGCGTTGATTTATTAAAGATTGTTCCCCTATTGTGTAACTCGGCATCTCTTATAGTCTTTTCTAACGCTATATTAAAGAGAAGGCACGCCAGCGCGTCTCCCTGCCGTAACCCTGCATATGTTTCAAACGCTTGTGACATATCGCCTTGTATTTGCACTCTGCAGATCACTTTACTCATAGTTGTTTTTACGAGCCTTATTAATTTATGGGGAATGTTAAGTTCATTCATGGCTTCGTATAATTTACCTCTTAGGACGCTATCATACGCTGACTTAAAGTCCACAAAGAGATGGAACGTGTCAATATTAAATTCATTGGTTTTTTCTAAGATTTGACGTAGCACAAAAATCTGGTCAATTGTTGACCTACCTAGCCTAAAACCGCTTTGATACTCACCAAGGATTTCTTCCACGTACGTACTTAAACGGCTGTACAGGGTGTTGGAGAATATTTTGTACATTGTATTCAGAAGAGTTATACCCCTATAATTTTTACATTCCAACAAATCTCCCTTTTTGTGCAGTGGACATATGATTCCAGTGCACCATTCCTCTAACATTTGTTCTTCTTCCCAGACTTTGACTATTATGTTGTGAATTTGGTGCATAATGCTGTTACCTCCATGTTTGATGAGCTCTGCGGGGATACAATCCACTCATGGGGACTTGCTATTTTTGAGTCGTGTGATTGCGTCTTTCACTTCAAATATTGAAAGAGGTTCTACGTGAGTGTTATTTCTTGGTTTTTGGGGTGACGTATCATTTTCTACTTCGGTACCAAGTAGTTCTTTGAAGTGCTCAACCCATCTGCTTTGTACTGCGTCAGCGGTATTGACTATATGTCCATTTTTGTCTCTACACATCGTCAGCCGTGGTTTAAATTCTTTTCTTGTCTTATTTAGGATATTATAGAACTTTCTAGTTTCATTTTGCCCCTTTAATGATTGAAGCTCTTGCATAATCTGGTTTTCGAAGGTCCGCTTTTTCCTTCGATGTATGCGTTTTTCCTCCTTCCTAAGATCTTTGTACATTTGCTCCTTATCCCGTGTTCTTCTTTGTTGCATAAGTTTATATGCATAATTTTTTCTTTTAGTGATATCTTCACATTCATCGTCGAACCAACTGTTGCGTGGAGTGGATTCTTCTGGTCCTAGGACGTTGTTTGCCGCTTCCTTAATTGATCTTCTACATATATCCCATTGCTCGCTAGCTGTTAAATTCTCATCTGTTGTGCTTTCCTGTTCAAGGTAATTTTGATACCTTTCTAGTGCACGGGGCTCTTTCAAGAGTTTTAAATTATAGCGAGTACTTTTCTTGTCCTTTTCTTTTTTAAGTTTAGTTTGGTACAATGTAAACTGTCAATTGTAATTACTTTTGGAACAACATAAAGTCAGTCTTAACTGTATACGCTACTGGTTCGTTTCATTTAAAAGTTTTAACAATAAGGAATTTTATTAATCTTGCAATTTACCATTTTAAAACGATTAACAATTTTTGTAACTCAATTTTTCTGCAGCTGGACGCATAATCTGTTTACGCAGGTTAATAATAATAACACTATTATTATACTTTTTTTTTTATAATTTTTTTTATTGTTTTATTGTTTTATTATTTAAGACTGGTGTCAAGTGACAAGTGACAAGTAAGTCATCAGTCGTCAAATAAAAGAAAACAACTCTTGATAAGGGTCCTTATCGTAAAAATTACATTATTGAAAATTAATGAATAAGCTAAAACAGGAAGTTGAAACTTCCATATTTGCGAGTTGTTTCCCATTTTTCGCTAAACCAAATCTGACACAAAGTAATAAAAATACGAAATTTAGTTTCCTCATTCTCAACTAAAAATGTTCATTGTTTACGTATCCCTTAATCTCTTCTATACATCCAAAAACTTCGAAGCCAGCGTCGGCGAAGTTTTTTTCCATGGCAGAACGGCAAAACCAGACCGCTAACGGCAATACAACAGTGTCCTAAATTAAGGTTAGCAAGTTTTAGAATTTAATATAAAGTTTGGTCATAAAAGGCGAAGAAAAAACGAAAAAAACTATTTTAAAAGCTTCGCCAATTAGCCTTTTGAAAGTTCCCCCCGTTTTATGAGCCAACTTTGTTTTTATCGAACACGAGTGTACGCCCTAAATGAATTTCATTTGAATGTTTTTCGGCCGGAAGAAATATGAGCGGGAGCGGGGCGGGCTCCTTCTTTAAACTTAAATGAAAAACAAACTATAGGATATTTCTAGAGTGATGTATTTTATACCATAGTTTCAAGTGTTAATTCTAAAAAAATGTTTTTCTTCAAACGTCAAATAATGATGACTAGACTTCGGCAAATATGCAAATAAAAATGTAGAAAATATGCGCATAAATATGCACGTGTTTACCCGAAAATATGCAAATATTTTACAAAATATGCATACAAATAAATAAAAAAATCGTAAAATAGTAACAATTTTATTTAAAAAAAAAAGTGTACATAACTAAATATTTCCTACTATTCATTAAGATTTACATTTATTTTAAGTAACTACATCATTTTTAAGTATGAATAAACTTATTTAGAATTATGGTAACAATAAATGACCAAGTGGTGTTCAAAATTTTCTAACAAAAACTTGTGGCTTCTGTCTGAGTACATATATTTATATATGGAAAAACTTCGTTCAACATCAACTGATGTAACGGGAGCATTTTTCAAACTAACCAAAACATTTGGTTCTAAATTAATTGTTTCCGAAATATTTCCAGCTAGAACACTGACTACTTCAGAAAGAATATGGTAACCTTTATTTTTTTCCATAGTAGCTTCAAATTTTTTTAAAATATCTTTTCCAATATTACCTCTAACGTTCCGACAACATGACGCAAATTCTTTTATTAATGCTGTACTTTCGAACAATGACAGTTTTGGTGATTCTAACTGAGTAATTGTTTTTTGAACAAAACTAAAATTTGATTTTATAAATGAAAGTTCTTGTTGAAGCAAGTTACTCTGAAAAGTTTGTTTAGAATCCAAAAGAGATTGGGAACTTTCATCTGTTAACGTATCAATTATGTTCTTTATTTTAACAAAATGATCTGCATAAAAATTAGCTGCTTCTAACCATGTTCCCCATCGCGTTAAAATAGGTTGTGGTGGAAGAGGAATGTTAGGTAGCATTTCTTTATAAAGTTGAATTCTTATAGGAGATTTAAGAAATACTTTTTTGACACTGGATATCATGGTATTTACAAGAGGAAACTTTTTTCGTATTTCCTCTGCAACTCTGTTTAATCCATGCGCTACACAAGTAACGTATTAAATCTGGGAAAAATATTTTTAAATTTTGTCCTGCTTTCACCATATAAGGAGCAGCATCCGATAAAATAAGCAGTAATTTATTAGAAGGAATAGTTGTCGGAAGAAAAAAAGTTGCTAATGTTTATTGTATAAAACGCGAAATTGTTAAAGCATTTGTTTTCTCAAGTTGCTGGCATGAAATAAGATGAGATTTTGGTAAGGTATCTTCTTTAAGAACACCAATCAATAAATGAGCAATATACTTTCCTGAGGAATCAGTGGTTTCGTCTACAGATATGTAAAAATAATTATCTGCAATTTCTTCCTTAATATTAATTAACACCGACGAGTATAGCCCGTTCACATTATTTCTTCTTAGAGACCGATCACTTGGAACATTAAGTTTGCAATATTTTTTTAGAAACGAACTAAAATTTACATTTGCTAATTTTGAAAGCGGTATGTTTGCAGACACTAATGCGCGACACAAGTCTTCATTAAAAGTTTCTTGCTCATCTAATTTTTTTGAAGTAGATTGGAAACATTTAGCCATTGAAGTTTGATGTTTTCCTCCTATTTTTCCTTTTTTTGCAATGTGTGAAGCAGTTCTCACATGTTGGTCTATCTGAAATTTCTTCTCACATGCTATCTATAAATAAAAATAAAAACCTTTATTTTAACCCAACCTTTAAAATATAAAAATATACAAGGTGTTTTTGGTTAATCAAATAACTGGTTTGGAAAAAAAACACTCGCTAAGTGTTTTAAATGCAGTATTAATCCACAAATTAGTTTTTGTTACTAACCATTAGTACATCATATAACTTATTTTAAAATTCAACAAAATTTTTTTTTGTTAATTCAATTACAATAAAAATAATTGTGTTTTAGAATAGCTGACTTCATAAAAAAAAGTAAAGGTGAAAAATTTTTCTAAATACACACCATTGTATTGTACCATGGACAATTTTTTCTCACTAAAGGAAGCTATTTTTCATTTAAAAACAACCTACGAGTACTAAATTTCAAGTAAATATGTTTATTGGTTTTAAAGTTATTGTTGTTATTAAAAGAATTTAATTTTTTTTAATTTTAACACCCTGTATCTCGAAAAGTAAATAAGTTTGAGCCCTCATTAACTATATCGTTTTGTTCAATTTTTCGAGAAGTATCTACAGTCAAACGTTGTAAGTGTCATTTGGAAGCACCCTGTATGTATGAAATATTAGATATTTAATAGAAAATATTAGATACTTACAATTTTGCCACAGACTGAACAGTAGATTTTTCCCATATCCATAGACAGCTCTTTATAAGGTTTAATCCAAGTTGAAGCACTGGTTGTTTTAGGCATTATAAAATCACAATCTTCCTTTTTGTTACGCACAACGAGTGTTTACGCTTTGAATATCAAAACAAAAATGATTTATAAATCTGAGCATCAAATTAGAAATGTTTAGGTACCTAATTCAATAAACTGGGAGATTTTGGAAAATCCCTAAATTAGGAACAAAACTATTAGCCGTTTACCTGCTGTTAAGATACAATAAATTGTAGATAGATTTGGGAATTAGATCATAAAATGCAAATGAGCGAATCCTTAGCGATTATCCAATAACTGAATGCCTCAGTGACCGAGACTTTCTAAGAATGTTGAGGGCTACTTAAATTGATCTTCTTTGAAATTGTAAATGTTTTGTACCTGTAGAGATTACGTACTTAGATCATTTCTTGATTAAAATGACTACAAAATTTTATACAAGAATTGAAATAAATTGGTATGTTAAATTTTCAAATACAGTATAAAAATCTGAACTTTTATGCACTTTATGCAAACTTTTATACAAATATGCCAAAATATGAAATATTTGCATAAAATATGCACAATATGCAAAATATGCAATATGCATATTTGCCAAAGTCTAATGATGACATTACTTATCTAACTTGATCCTGTCAAAGTTTGATGTCTCCGCCGGCAGCAGTTTTTTTCCCATTTCTTTACGGCGGAGGGAAAAATGTTGTCATGGCAACAATATGAAACATGTCACAAAGCAACAATACAAATGTCATTAACAACAATTAAACATCATTTTTCTTTATAGTAATATTAAAAGTACAATTAGTTAATGAGGCATTTTCAAAATTGAAACCGTCCAAAAATGTTCCCGACTCTTGATACGCATTGGTAATTGTTGATGATACTGATGGTCGAGAACAACTTTCAGCAATCATTCCCGATGTTGGCGAATCATGAGGGTTTAAAATTTTTTGAGCATTATCGTTCTTATCGGACTTGGAGGGCCCCAAACGTGCTACTGCATCATTAGCCGCGGACTCAATTTCGTTTAGGTTTTCCATTTTCGCACTAAATTTGCGCTTGCGGTTGCAACAACAATAAGCTGTCTTTAATAATTGCAAACAACTGTAACCAGGGAGACGCAAATCCCACCGACGACTTAATTATTTTAATTTCTAACATCTAGACGACTTTGATAGTTGTCACAGTTAATTTCGAGTAAAAATAGCGTATGAATTGTACTATTTATGGTTGAAAATTGCTACGTTTGAAGAAAAAATAGTATACTTTATTCGACAAAGAAGCTACTTTTCTTGACTTGCCCTCTATATCGGGCGCGTCAAGAAAAGTCATGCTTCTCCGCCTCATAAAGTAATATACTATTACTTACTAATAAATTTACATTCTCATCGATAAGTAACGAAAACTGCCATCAGTGGAAGTTTTTGTAAGTTGTTTTGTAAGTTTGCAGGTAAGTTGTGCACAAGCTCATCATTGAGCTTCAGCAGCTTGAACAGTTTAATTAACAATCCTTCTCCATTGGTTTCGATCGTATGTGTACACTGTTTGTTAAGATCTACCACGTCGGCGCTGACTTTGGACCAACAACTGCTCAATTTTGTGACCACTTCGATAGATATGACCAAAGAACTTCAAAATTCTAGAGTAAACTGCACTAGATAGATGTTGATTGAACAAACAACCAACAATTGATTACATTATGTTAATTCATAAATTGTAAAAACTATCGTCACGAAATAGTCCATTTCCGATGCGTGGTACGTGTCACAATTCTTAGAAGGATAAATCTAGAATATTCAAGTGTTGACACTTCAATAGCGTCCGTTTTCGATGCGCTTTCGAACGAGAAGAATGGAGGTGGACTATTCCAGAATATTCTAGTACATAATACTAACTTGTATATGTAGCTCCGAAATTAGCTAAGTTAGTTATTAAGATACTACCGTACTGTAAACTTATAAATAAATATTTTTACATAAATTAGAACCGCTTGTTTTATTTAAAAAAACGGTACAGTGGTGTCCGGTGTGAGATTTAAAAATAAATTCAGCAGTGATGGCTAAAAAAAAAGACTTTTAAACTTTTGAAAAGTATTGGTCGTCGGGAACATCCGTGTAGTTCGGTAGTGATCTTTGTAGAAAAAAAGAACATTTAAAATGTACATGTGTGCCTGACCAAAGATGCTGCTAGTGTGACTTTCAGCAAAACAGTTGCGTGAGCAACTAGAAGAACGTGATGAAGACTATAGCCGGTCCAAGAAGATCCTCCAAGAACTACTAAAGAATGTTCTTAACAAGAAAGGAGATGACTCAGAGACATTCCATTTTCAATCAGCAAAATAAGCAGTTTTAATGAAGATCGAAGAAACTTCTAGAAAAAATGATAAATTCGAGAATGTTTCCAAAAGATTCGATGAAACGTCTCAAATTATTAAAGAAGTAGCTAGACAAAACTACGAGAAACTGGAACAAGTTTCTAGAACATTCGATAAGGTAGAAGAGAAGATAAAACAGCTAGAGAGCATGATAACTAATACGAAAGTGCTACCACCAGTTAATAAAAACGTATTTGGCAATGACTATATAATAATTTCATTATCTCTGCGTTAGAAACTTCCATAAAGACCACTGAAATATGTATATGTTATTATAAAAATACAAAAGTTGTTTACCTTATTCTTACATGTTCATTTATTGGTGCTTTTACCCTACATAGAATCGAATTAAAAAGGTTTGGTGCGGTAGAAATGCAAAAAAATTAGTCAGTATTTTCCGTTCCTACAGTGGCGCACCCAGAATTTGTCTTAGGGGGGGTTTTGAAATTTTTTTATGCTACTGCTATCTGCTATCTATTATCCTGCCTACCAAATAAAACCACCCTCTCTTACTTGTGCGCAGTTGACTGTCACATTATTGACGTTTGACATTAATCCAACTTGTAAATACAATACATTTTGGAGACGGCTATCGCCGTACTCCCGTTCTCCTCCGCGAATCCTCCCGGTCCAAAGCATGCCTCCTCCAAACCTCTCGATTCCATCGCTCTTCTAATTCTTTCATTCCATGAGCGTCGAGGTCTCCCTCTTTTTCTTCTTCCAGGGGCTTCCATTTGTGAAGTTTTTGGGGCCAACTTCGTTAGGCATTCTCAATAGATGTCCAAATCATTTTGAACCACTTCTTTCTATTCTGTCAATGACCGTTTCTGTAGCATTCATGTTATTTCTTATAGATTCGTTTGTCTTCCTTTCCTGCCTTGATGTTCTAGCACTTCTTCTCAAATAATCTATTTCAACTGCCAACAATCTTCTCTTCAGGTCTCCATTAATTGTCCATACTTCAGAGCCATAACAAAGAACTGATTCAACCATGGTTTGCGATGGCACGTTCTTAGCAATGAGTGGACCTTAATATTTAAAATTTTCCACTTGTTTGATTTCCACATCTTCGTCTATCAACGCTTCAAACCTTGCATCTGAATTGATAACTAAGTAAATATTCTGTTTTCTTCATGCTGACTTGTAACCCCCATTTTAAATATTCTCTCTATAGACGCTTTATCATAAATTCTAGATCATAAGAATCTTGAGCTAGGATGACTTGGTCATACGCAAAGTTCAGGGAGAACAGTATGTCATTTTCTATGGGGATTCCCATTCCCTGGCAGGGATTTCTCCAATTTTGGAGGGCTGCCTCAATATATAAATTAAACAGTAAGGGTGACATACTGCATCCTTTTTTTAGTTCTTTAGCTAATTTTATTGGCTCTGATAGTCTATTTTCGATCTTTAGGTAAGTAGTGCTATCCCTGTACACTTCTGTGATTATTCCTAAAAGGTATGGACTACACTCGAGTTGTCGTAAAGCTTGCCACAATTTAAGTCTTGGAACTGTATCATAGGCCTTTTCTAGGTCGGTGAAGGCTAGATGTACTTCGGTACCAACCGCTATTCCTTTTTCTATTAATTGTTGGAGTATAAACAAATTATCAGTGCAAGATCAAAGATCAAAAATTCAAACGTCAATAAACTTATTTTAACCTTCAATTGCGACTTATTCCCATTAAAATAGTAATTAGATCTTATCTCTGTCGTTAGCTCGGTTGGTGTTTCTCTTCTTCTTCTTTCTTCTTAATGACTGTTTGGGTGTAATTGTGAACACTATTACATCCCTCTGTATTTCCCGTCATCTTCACGATCATCTCTCTTACAGTCACAGGGTTCATACCTATTTCTTTATACATTCTGTTTCTCTCCACTGTACATCTATTACACTCCAGCATTGTGTGAGTAACAATGTCGGAATATTTGCAGTATAGGCATTTATCTGTATCTGTCTTTCTGAACCTATGAAGATACGCCCTAAAACAGACAATCTACCCAGTCCCTTAGGCTCGGGATCAGCATCTTGGTCCACTGAGCAACATCTTCCTTGTTGTTCCACTCTTCTTGCCATCCTTCCATTGATCTTTCCCTTTCTTCTTATTTTTTTATAGCTGTTGTCAAATGCTTTCTTCTCCCATAGAGATGTCTCTTTTCTACTGCTAACACATGCAGAGGAACACAACCCGTGATAGTCCACAAGGCCGCCGCAGATACAGTCCTGTAGGCGCATGCTACTCGCAACAGACTCGTTCTGTCTACTTTCTCATAAGCCTAATATTAGGTATCGATATCTAAATATAATGAAAAATATTATTAATTATTGTGTATTAATTATTGTGTATTTACACAGTAATGCAATAATTATTGTGTTCTACATATTTAAAGTGGTAATTTAATTATTCAATCAGCGTTTTGGATTTTTTCTATTGTGTGTGAAATACAAGTTACATTTTCCTACTATTCTTTATATATTGTTTACTTCATATGTCCTGGGGGGGGGGGTTTAACCCCCAAAACCCCCCCTGGGTGCGCCACAGCGTTCCTAAGCATCTTTTTAGGGATAAACCGCTCACCTATTAAGTATGTTAGTCTTTCTAACTTTGTATGAAATAAGCACAAAAGTTTTAGCTTTATATTTATATTTACCCAGAACGTTTTTTTGTAAGTTCGCAATCGTAACATACGTCCAGAGTACACAAATCACTTAACTCCTTACGTCGGTGAAAGACTTCGCTCATCAAATTATTTTCGTCGATTAAAAGAAAGAAAAAGCGAAACCAAAGAGGAAAATCGCAGTCGAGGATGGCTTATAATGTGCGGAGTTTGTTAGATATTAAATTGAAAACTTCTTGAACTCCTTTTTGTCGGCGCGCCGTCTCTTCAAAAGAAGTAACTCCCTTTGAGGCCGACATGCACTTGCTCCGCTATGTGGCAGTTTTCGTTTCGCGTATGCTGGCGCAAGAGATTGCTTTTTGGTATGAATTTTTTGTTCTAAAAAAATTGTAGGGTCTCTATTATGGCGGAATTAAAAATAGTTTGTTTAGATTCTTTTATAAATGCTATCTCTAAAATTACTGTACACGTAATATTATAATACTAGCATCAGGACCATAAATGAAAACACCGGAAGACAATACACAACGATACCAATTGTTTTGTTCGATGGTAAGTGTAAACAAACGTCAGCTGATCACAATAAAACTACAATCAATATCTACAAAACAAAATCCTCCTATAACACATTATGATTTTCTGTTGAATGAATCTTTTTTGAGTTTTCATTGGTTTATAACAAAAATCTTAATCTATACATTCTTTGCATTTATAGATCACCTGATTCTTCCACGGAACTATTTTTTCACAACCTAATAAATTTGTTAGACAACCTGCCCAATAAAGACAGAAAGAATCTATGCGTTGACTTGAATATTAATTACGCTGTTGTTTGTGCTACCCAATTATCCCTGGTCAATATATTCAAATCGTATTGTTTTACAATGCACGTTAATTCTCCTACAAGAATTATTAAACCAACATCTACCATAACTGATTATATTGTCTCAGATTTCTCACCCCTTGATGTATGTTCTACAATTATTAATGCAGTACTCTCTGACCATGAAGCAGTATATACCAAGTTTAACACTCTTAACAAACGATCCTCAAACACCCCAGCTAAAGAAATGTGCACAACAAAAACCTATTTCCTGTCTTTCCAATTACAAAAAGGTCTCGATTTCATTCTTTATAAGACCAGTTGATAAAAATCTGAATTAAGTAATACATTTTTTACAGTATCTAGCCAAGAGATATATGGGAAAATTATATCCAGAAGCTCTTCCATGACGAAAGACCCATGAGTGAAGATTATATAGACGACCAGCTGACTGGCCCTTCAATCACCAAAGAGGAGATAGAAAAGGCAATATTAAATTCAAAAAACAATAAGGCACCTGTAACAGATGAAATCCCGTCAGAAATACTCAAATTACTAGATGAAAGGGGAATTTTAGCACTACACAAAATATTTAACTTAATTTATGAAACTGGCTGCTATCCTCAACAGTGGTTATGCTCTACCTTTATTCCCCTGCCCAAGAAAGTCAATGCAAAAAGATGTGAGGATCACAGACTCATTAGCCTGATGAGTCACACTTTAAAGATATTCTTAAAAATACTACATCAAAGATTATACAAAAAATGTGAATGGGACATCAGTGACTCCCAGTTCGGGTTTAGGCAAGGTTTAGGAACACGAGAAGCAATAGTAGCAACACAGGTGCTGGTCCAAAATTGTTACGATAAGAAGAAGGATGTGTTCCTATGCTTTTTAGATTACCAAAAAGCGTTTGATCGTGTCCAACACCACAAGTTAATGCAGATCCTCAAGAAAGTTGATATAGACCAAAAAGACATAAGATGCATTGAAAACTTGTACTGGCATCAAACGGCACAGTTAAAAATAGACAATTCTATATCCAAACCCATACATATAAGAAGGGGCGTTCGACAGGGATGTGTGCTTTCCCCTCTTTTATTTAACATTTGTTCGGAAGCCATATTTCAAGAGTCTTTGGAGGATGCAAAGATGGGAATCAAAGTGAATGGAGTATTGATCAACAACATACGATATGCTGATGATGGTGTCTTAATTTGTGACAACATAGCCGATCTTCAACAACTTGTCACTATAATCAAAGAATACAGTAAGCGAATGGGATTATAGATTAATACCAAAAAAACCAAATTTATGATCATCTCCAGAAACTTGGATGCACTTGAAAACTCCACCATAACACTGAATACTAAGTCCATTGAAAGAGTGTGTAAATTTAAATAACTGGGATCGTGGCTTTTTGAAGACTGGGCATCGGACAGGGAAGTAAAATGTCGCATTGAGCAAGCTCGACAAGCTTTCGTAAAATTCAAGAAGGTACTGACTTGCTCAGAGTTCGATCTTCAACTGAGACTAAGGTTTACTAAGTGCTACGTGTGGTCAGTGCTGCTATATGGCGTAGAGGGCTGGACACTCAAAACGAGGGATATAAACAGATTAGAAGCTTTCGAAATGTGGCTCTATCGCCGTATTCTAAAAATACCATGGACAGCGAAAATCACAAATATAGATGTCCTTAAAAGAATAAACCAAAAACGCCAACTTTTCGAAACCATCAAGAAAAGGAAAACGGCGTATCTAGGTCACATCATGCGAAATGAAAAATACCAGTTCCTCCAACTTATAATAGAGGGTAAAATTGAAGGCAAGAGAGGAATGGGACGCAAGAAAATGTCCTGGCTCCGAAACATAAGGCAATGGACAGGGATTAACGACATACAATCTCTGATACATATTGCAAAAAATAGAGAATTAATGGAAAATGTGATCGCTAACATCCATTAGTGGATTTGCATCTGAAGAAGAAGCCAAGAGATTCAAAGATCTCTTTAGAAAATATGAAAAAATTAAACAAATTGTAGTATTGAATATCATATATTTACATATATAACAAATTATTTATCTCTAACAATTATTAACTTTTCAATTCAAATGTTGCATCCTCTGTAATTAGAAATACAGTTTTTAATAACTTATAAAGACAGAACTGAATATTAATACTCATTTAATTTGAGTTTGTTGCCTGTTTCCATCTTCTTTAGAGACTTAATTTGTCTGTTGGTTAATAATTTAGTGAGTAGTAACAACTAAGGACCGGAGAAAATTACAGGAAACGGCAGCTGGCGTTTAATTATGAATTACTTCATTTTTCTCTGCATTTTTCTTTTGTATTTTCCCTGATACATTTTGTATGACTCTCCGGCTACACTTCTAAATGATAACTATTTTACACAAGTCGCTAAATACACTAAAAATTTTTTTTCTAATTGGATGGCTCGTAGCATTTGAGATACGAGCAAAAGTTGACAATTGACGAAAGTTTCTATATACGTTTTGAGAGATAGGTAACAGCATGTAGTAATCATTATCATCGTCATCATTCTAAGCGTACTCTACTGATTATGATGTAGTTCTTACATAGTAGTTCTTCATTTCTGCCCACGATTCTCTAATATTCGCTTTTCTGCTCCATATTGTACCGGCTTGTTTCCTAATGTCATCGTAAATTTGTACGCCTTTTGGATACCACAGTGTAATTCTAGTGGACCATCTATTGTCAGTTCTTCTCACTAAATGTCCCGCCCAGTGCCGTTTTAAATATTTAATTGTGTGGATTATATCAGTAACCTTGATTTTCTGCTTGATCCATTCTGCTCCATTGATCTATGAGTGATTTAAAGTTTCGCTATTATCTCTTTCTATAGTGTCCAAGTTTCGCAGTTTTTTCTTCAGGTGAAGAGACATCTCCGATTTGAATATAACTGCATTGCCAGTTTCATTCTTCTGTTGATTTCTGGAAGTAAGGAGCCAGATTTATGTATTAATTATCCCAGGTATATACACCCATCTACTGTTTCAAGTGCAGTGTTGTTTATTAATATATTTTGGACATCCAATAGCTCGTTGTACATGGTTTTTGTTTTTGTTAAGTTGATTTTTAGGCCAACTTCATTGCTAGCTGCATTTATAGTCCTTTTCCATCATATTGATAGAACATTATGTATGCAAATCCTCAACAGGTCAAAAAACCATAGGCGGCACTCTATACTTGTTTTGAAATAAATAAAAAAAATTAATATTTAAGATGCCGTCAACAATTCATTATCTTTTCAAAAATCTTCTGTAAAATAAGTGTCCACTAATCTCACTATACCTTTTTTGTGCGTAAAAAACGTCGGTACGTTAATTATACACGGGTGATTAACGAGAGAACTCAATGTTTCACGAAATAAATTAATGTAAACAGTAATTTAAAGATGATTATTGTTTTCTATACAAGTTATCGCCTGACACAAAAAGAATACCTTTTTGAACGATTACCTGGAATTACTGATAAGGCTTCATTAATGATAGTGTTACGATAATTATCCTGGCCTAAAATAACCGTATTATATTATGACTAATGCTGTTCTGTTTTAGATTATACGAGACCTTTCGAATAGCTGGCATAAACTCCAAGTAATAAAAAAAAACTGGTTCCATTCGAATCTTCCGGAATTAGGCCTGTCCATTCGAGGCGAAACCAGGTCAATTGAGGTCAAAATCCATGGGATTCTAGAGCAGCTGTTTTCGTATAAATATGAGGGAACTTTTATTTTGAAGACAGTTAGTTAATTCTCAAGACCCGCGCTCGCGAATTTGTTACGTACGGATATAATAAATTATTGTCAGATCAGTTAATATAAATAAAGAAATAAATTAAATCCGTAAGTGTTATAAATATTGAACCTTTTAATAAATTCACAACAATAGTTTAAATAGTTTTTATGCCACATTACAGCTTATGCCAATAATATAAATTAGAAATTGTTTGCATCTTCCATTTAGTTTGTAGATGTACATTGTTCATGTCTTACCTACCTATGTTTTTGGTGTCGATATTTTGTTATTTGCATTTAAAAATGACGTCGACAACAGGTTTTATCCCGGTTAAGTGTAGTTTTAAAGGTGCCTTCAGTCTAAGAGAGAAAAATATAATATTAAATGTACACGATGCACTTGTACATCAACGCCCTTTAAGTAATGTTCGTGAAATCGTTAACATGTGTTCAAATATGACAGGGGTTGGAGAAGCAACAATTTATAGATTCCTAAAAGAAAGGAAAGAAGGAACTGTTTCATATCCCAAGAAGAGTGGAGGGAGTAAACCGTTGGAAATTGAAGAAATACATAAAAACATGATAAGACGCAGCGCCACTCATTTTTTTAACAAAAAATTTCCAACATTGGACAAAATCCAAACATTAATTAGAGAAAACGAAGAGTTACAAATCATAAGCACCAAGACATTATGGGGACTAGTGAGAGAGATGGGATTTCGTTGGCAAAAGAATAGAAGAAAATCCATTTTAATTGAAAAAGATTACATTGTATGCCGGAGACGAGATATTCTAAGAACTATTAAAAAGTACCGAGAAGAAGGGAAAACAATTTTTTATTTGGACGAGACTTGTCCAAATGAAGGTCATACTGTACCATATCTATGGGTTGATACAAATGTGAAAAGTTCCCGTCAGGCATTCATCGAAGGTGTATCTACTGGAATACACAATATTCCCGTTGGAAAAGGACGCAGACTCATAATAACCCATATTGGAAACGAATACGGTTTTGTCAATGGTGGATTATTAAGTTTTGCCTCAAAATCAACCAAAGATTACCACGAGGAAATGACTGCTGACGTTTTTGAAGAATATTTTGAGCAAATGTTGGATTTAATTCCAAAAAATTCTGTCATAGTCATGGATAATGCTAGTTACCATTCAAGACTAGCAGAAAAATTGCCAACAACGGCATGGAAAAAAGGAGAGATAATCGAATGGTTGGATAATTATAGGTTGCTTATATATTATTGTAGTTCTGTACAAATCTTAGACGACGTTTTGATGACGTTTCGGCAAGATCGCACTTGCCACTGTCAAGACAGGTAGTTTCACTCCTCGCTAGTGCTCGAATTAAACTGACTCTCTCGGTCAAAGCGGTTACTTACATAGTCGATCTTGGCTCGCTTCTCTTTGATTTAGGTTTATTGTATCTCCTGTATTTGAGACATGTTGTGCAAGGGACGACGTTTTTTCCCTCCTTTCGATGTTTTGTTCGTCTACCATGGATTATTCGATTGGTCTGTCCGATGTACGATTTGTCACAGTCCCCGCATGGACCCTTGTATACTCCTTGGATGTCTAACGATATTTTTGTTTTTGTGGATGGTAAAATAGTTGAGATTTTTAAAATATCCATCATAAAATTCAGTTTAATATGGAACTGGAAGAAAACGAACAACAACAATTTTTAGATATGTTAATAATAAAGAAGGAGGACGGACACATGATACACAGTATACCGAAAACCAACATATACCGTCAGACATCTACACACAGATTCACGTCACCATCCTACACAATTACATTCTGTCATTAAAACCCTGATTACAAGATACGAAAGACTTACAGACGAAGAACATCAAAATGAAGAAATGCATAATGTGAAAAGAGTGTTAAGAAAAACGACTTCTCAACATATTATACTATCAAAAAGCTGAAAATGCTAAAAGAACAATTAAATATGTAAAGGGCACAAAAGAGAAAATACAAGCAAATACAGAGTAAATAAGTGCGATGAACTTTAGGGAGTAATTCTGCATGAACAAATAATGACAGTTTGCAAATGTCCGCAAATTATTCGTTTCCGAAATACAGGGTATTGAGATTTTTTCCACAAGCTGACAATTTATTTATTGTATAATTAATGTTTTGTTTGAAAACTTTTGAAAATCATCTTGACCATACCTCTGGTTTGATTTATTTCAAATTTTTACAAATTTTAAATTACTTTTTGTGCGTCGGAGGAACACATTAAACGAAATACGTATATTAAGAGAACCTCAAGCTACTTGGTTAATAATAACAACTATTTACCGATGTTTAAACATCAAACGTACTCCCCCAAAGCCTCTACCATTTACCATTTCACAAACACACATACACACACATTTACGCTAAACCCGAACGACTTGAACTAGTGTATTGTAACCTTATAATCGGCAATTAAATAAACCCAGCGTAGCTGAAGCATCTTATTCTCTTTGCCGCATTATCCTTGACTTTGCTAATAATATTCCAGGGCACCGGCTGCCATTCCCAGCCTTTCGCGAACATCACACACAAACATATAGTGAGAATAATCTTCTAATATCTCATTAGCAATTAGCAGTTTATAACGTTCGGTTCTAATGAGATCCAGACATTGCTCTACGCAGTTTTGGGTAGAGATGTACCATCCCAAAGCGGTCGAATCACTTGCGTGGCAAAATGATTCGATGTACTCATTAGATGGGAATAATTACTTAAAAAATTATTATTTATTGCTCTAATGATTGTTTAGTCTTAATCAGGTAACTTGTCTTTAATTTGGACTAGGCTTTTTGCTATTAATATCTTGAGGCTCTAAATTTTGATCCTTTGGTAATTAACTCAGTTCTGATTTTCACTTAATTCTTACATCATCAGTCTGGCATCAAAGGTCTTCGCATTTAAAGCATTCTAGAACATATATTACCTCGACTATACAAAAATCTTGTACACATTAAGCTTTGCAGATGACCAAGTGGTAACGGCTCAAGATGAAGAAGATCTGTGCTATATGCTCCGAAAATTAGAAAAGGAATACACAAAAAATGGACTGGAAATAAATCTAGAAAAGACCGAATATTTAACAACAGAGCAAGAACCAGTGAGAAACTTGGAAATGGACGGTAATAGGGAAATTAACGGCACTGACAAATTCAAATATTTAGGATTCATACTCTCAAAAAATGGAACCACCGAGCAAGAGATAACCAGCAGATTAGCACAGACAAGAACATATATTAAACAAATGAACGGGGTACTGTGGGATAGACAGATTACCAGAAATACAAAGAAGAGCATTTATAACACCTTGGTACGCACTATAATGACCTATGGAGCAGAGAATTGGGTAATAAATAAAAGAAACAGGTCCAAAATCACAGCAACTGAAATGGAGTTCATGAGAAGAAGTTACAGAGTGACAAAAATGGATCGCATCAGAAATGAGGAGATAAAACGAAGAATGGCAGTAGAACAAGACATACTTAGCTACATCGAAGAAAAACGTTTAATTTGGTATGGAGAACGAGAGGTATGAAAAGAACAGATCATACAAGGTGTATAGCAAAGATTTTGGATTGGAGCCCAATAGGAAGGAGGAAAAGAGGTAGACCCCGAAGATCATGGAGGGATGAAGTGGACGAGGCCATGGAAAGACGAGACCTCAGAGATGGAGAATGGCAGAACAGAAAGGACTGGAGACAGCTGTAAAAATCCTTATATAGATAGATAGATATACAAAAATCAAGGAGTGCTTGTCAATAATTTGTTTATCTCCTTGTTATGGATACCAGCCTGCAAACATGAGCAGTTCCAGGAAAGTAATTCACACTTCTTCTTCTTCTTGATGTGCCTATCCGTTACGAATGCTGGCGATCATCATGGCAATCTTTATCTTATCTGCAGCAGCGCGAAAAAGCTTCACAGATGTTGTATTGAACCAGATTCTGAGGTTCTTTAACCAAGATGTTCTTCTTCTTCCTGGACCTCGTTTTCCAAATATTTTTCCTTGCAGGATAGCTTGAAGGAGAGCATATCTGGATTCATTTCGCATAATATGTCCGAAGAACTGTAACTTTCGAGATTTGATGGTGGTCAGTACCTCTCGGTTCTTATTTATTCTTCTGAAGACCTCCTCATTTGTGACTCTGATGTCCACGGGATCTTAAGCATTCTCCGATATAGCCACATCTCAAATGCTTAAAGTTTTCTGCATATATCTTCGTTCAAGGTCCACGATTCAACACAATAAAAAAAGACAGAGAAGACGTAGCATCGCAGCATTCTTACTTTTGTATCAAGAGGGAGGTTGTGACTCTTGAAGGAGGCCCCCATCCGATTGAAGGTGGATCTAGCTTTTCCTATGCGTGCTCTAATCTCCTGGTTGTTGGCCCATTCCTCATTTATTATGGTGCCGAGGTAGTTGTAGTGCGTCACTATTTCTATAGGGGATTGGTTGACGTAGAGTTGACCTTCTGATATCCTTTTCTTCCTAATTATCATAAGCTTTGTCTTCTTAACGTGTATATTGAGTCCATATTGTCGACTGTAATGCGTGATTTTGTTCATAAGAACTTGTAGGTCTTCTAAGTTGTCCGCAAATACTATGGTGTTATCTGCATATCTGATGTTGTTTAGCCGGTAACCATTTAGTAGAATACCTTTTTCAGTTTCGTGCAAAGCTTCGATAAATATTCTTTCAGAGTACAGAATAAAGATTAGACGAGACAAAATACAGCCTTGCCTCACTCCACGCTTGATTTTCACATAGTCAGTGTGTTCACCTTCAACTCTAAGATTTGCTATCTGATTCTAGTAAAGATTTCTAATTATTTTTAGATCTTGATTCAGATTTTTAGAATTCACACTTAATGTCGAAAAATTATTTGGTATGTATACAAATTTATACAAACCGAGAAAGAACGACGAGATGTAACAATTCCGATCAGCAATTTACAAAGAAGAGTAGCTAAAGCTTGTAAATAATTTCTGAAGCTAACAATAAGTCACCTGGTCCTTCTTTGCAGTCACCGAGGAAAACCGTAAACAAACCTTCGACTTCCAAGCAATCAGTTGGTGAACCTGAGGAAGAAAAAATTAAAAAAATAATTTACTCCCATACAGCTATTGATAAAAGAAGAACTACCAGGAAAAGAGTATTTGAATCTGTTAAAAATGAAATGGAAATTAATTTACAGAAAAGAATGATTCTTTTGGAAAATTAGTAAAAAAATGAGATTTCAGTGAATAAAAGCAGACAATAATAAAAAAATGTTGGTTGTTAAATCTGAACGCATTGAATATTTACGAACATTAAAAAGGTATAAAAGGATCGACGAAACATAATATATTACGATGAAACCTAAATTTATACTTCTCATACAGTACCAAAGACGCGGGAAGATGGAAAAAATAAATGATTGAAATCTCCAGTGTCCAAGGAAAGACGTCTCATCACTATACATGCTGGAGGTGCATCACAAATTTTACACAATGGGTAAAAGACAAATTTATTCCTGATGCTAATAAAAATGCATTTGATTTATATATAAAGCCTCCTACCATAATGTACAGATGTATCTGAGCACACATTTTTCATGGAAATAAGCAACAGGTTGACAAGCTTATAAAAGATACATTGTTGACACGCTTCTAACGGAACATGACATTTTGACATTACGTCTACCACCTTACCACCCGGAGCTGAACCCTATTAAAAAAACAGAAAGAATGAAGAAACAGTATGTAATGTCTTATTCAAAACAGAAGAAAAATTTCAAGAAGTAACAATTCAAAACTAGCAAAACATTTGCTCCCACCTAGAAAAGATTGAAGAACAATATATGAAAATAGAGCACATTATGAATAAGGTGCAAGATGTAATAAAATTAATGTTGGAGAAGATACCAGTTAAAGTGAATCAGAACTGTCTGACAATGAATCAGAATACTATAATTTAAGTTGTTAGCTATTACATTAATCAAAATTTTTGTTTTAATAGTTTTCATAATTATTATCATCATCAATGGCGCTACAACTCTTCGTGAGTTTTTGTCGCTTTTACTATTGCCTTCCATGTTTGTCGGTCCTGTGCCAGTAATTCCCATTGTCGCACTCCCATTTTCTCTAGATCTTCTTTTACTGCATCTTTCCACCTTTTTTTAGGCCGCCCTACAGACCTTCTTCTCTCTGGCCTTTCCCAGAACACATTGTTTATAAGGCGATTGTCGTTACTGCGTATCACATGCCCCGCCCATCTGAGTCTATTGCCCTTTATATATCTGACTAGATTTTCTTTTCCGAATAGAGACTCTAGGTCGTTATTGTATCTGCCCCTCCATTCGTTTGTCACGCTATCTCTGCAACGGCCATATATCATTCGAAGAATTTTACGTTCCCACACCAGAAATTTATTTAGTTCTCTTTTTGTTAGTGTCCATGTTTCGCTTCCATACGCGACTGCTGGTCGTATTATGGTCTTATATATCCGGATTTTTGTACCTCGTGAAAGAAGTTTTGACTTCATTAGATGTTGCATTGCAAAGAAAGATCTATTTCCTGCCAATATTTTCGTTTCAACTTCTCGCTCTAATTTGTTGTCATTTGTGATTGTTGCTCCTAGATATTTAAATTCTTTAACCACTTCGAAGTTGTGATCATTTATAGTAATGTTTTGCCTTATTCGCCGTCGTTCTTGTTTTGAGACGACCATGTATTTTGTTGTCTTCATTTATTTTTAGACCGATGTTTAATGCAGCTCCTTCAAAGCTCGAGAAAATATCCTTAATTTCTAATGTTGATTGTGCTACTGCGTCTACGTCATCGGCAAAGGCGAGTATGATTTTTGCTCCCCGAGAAGTTATGTCTGGTTTGATTTTTGGATATATTTTTCGCATGATATATTCTAAGACCAGGTTAAACAACAATGGGGACAACGGATCTCCCTGTCTTAGTCCAGAATTTACGCAGAAAGCATTTGATATTTTTCATAATTATGTATTTAATAATTACGATTTAAACATAATTATAAACAATCTCACATCTTATTCCTTAAAATTAAAATAAAAATATTTCGAAATATCCCTAGTTTATTACCTATTTCTTCTTCTTCTTCTTCTTCTTCTTCTTCTTCTTCTTCTTCTTCTTCCTCTTTATAAGCAATTCTGTTTGTTCATTGGCGGATTAATAAATCTTTTGCCGATTGGTGACTTATCTGTTGCTATGTTGATGACGTGGATCTCCTCCATTCTGCTTACATGGTTATTCCATTTTTTTTCTATTTTGTGTCCATTTATTTATACACTGTACGTTACATTTTCTTCTAATATCTTCACTTGTCTTTCGATCTCTCATCGTATTTCCTGCAATTCTTCTCAGTACTCTCATCTCTGCCGTTTCCAGTAGCCTTTGCTGTGGCTGTGTCGGGTCTTGTTTCTGGGGCATATGTCATTATTGATATTACACTGGCTTTATAAATTCTTGACTTCATCTCGGTGTTAATGTGTCTGTTTCGCCATATAGTGTTATTAATGCATTCTGCCAGTATATTTGCTTTTTGTACTTGATCTTTCTCTTCTTTGTCCAGGTCTCCATAGCTGGACAATGTAACTCCCAGGTATTTTATTTCCATTACTTGTTCAATACAGATGCCATCAATTTCTATTTTACATCTAGTTGGATCTCTGCTGACTACTATTGTTTTAGTTTTCTGAGATGAGATTGTCACATTAAATTCTTTTGCTCTTATGTTAAATCTGTGGACCAGTTTTTGCAGACTATCTTCATCTTGATCTATCAATATTGCGTCGTCTTTTTAACAGAGTATTTTTATTTCTTTGTTTCCCATTCTGTATCCTCTTCCTTTGTTAACGCTTTTGATGATTTCATCCATGATTAAATTGAAGAGCATGGGGCTCAGTGAGTCCTCTTGTCTTATTCCGCTGGCTATTTTTATAGGTTTTGTAAGTTGTGCATCTATTCTGACTTTCATTTTGTTGTTTTGGTAGATGTTTTCGATAGCTTTTATAAAATTTAGGAGAACTTCTCTATTTTACAGAAGATGGATTACATCTTTGAGTCTTACTCTGTCAAACGCTTTCTTTAGGTTAATAATACACAGAAACGTTGGTCTATTATACTCTAGTGATTTCTCAGTAATTTGCTTTATAACGAATATTGCATCGGTACACGATCGGTACACGTTCTCCTAAAGGAAGAGCAGATCTTCAGCCTGGTTAGCACCCTACTGATAGATTTTAAAACCATACATCTCATAGAAACAGAATTATATCTCGGAACAGGAATAATACATATTTAGTCAGAAATAATTTAATTCTTTCCATTAGAAAAATATTCAACCCGACAAGCGTGAACTATTTTAGTCCATTAATAAAATAAGTTGAAGCAATGTTTTCTTTTTCATTTTAATAATTTTGGATGAACCGGCGGGCAGATATTTTTAATCTCATAGTCGTTTAGAAAATCCACAAGCTCTACTTTGGTGGCTCTGTGATGTATGTAATGTTATCTTTTCTAATAGAGTTCGAATTATTTTTATTTACATATCTCCGAGCTAGGGCCTGCGTAGCGCAAGCGGTAGGATTCTTGCCTCGCACGCCGGTGGTCCGGAGTTCGAATCCTACCGCCGGCAAAGAACAACTAGACATTTTTAAAAATGTCTATAGGCCCCAGGTCGACTCAGCCTGAATAAAATGAGTACCTTGGGTAAAACCAGGGGTAATAATAGGCGGTTGAAGCGTAGCACTGGCCATGTTATCTTCCTTGTATACCGTAGGCCCTAGATATAGCAGACTACCCTGCTATACTCCCAAAGCCGCGAAGCGGTATAAAACGGGAGACTATTATTAAATCTCCTAGCTTCGTAGTCGACTATGTATTTGTGCCATATTTCTCTTCTTAAGATTATTGTAAAAATAACCTTTATAGTCTATTCAACCTCACAGCAGAGGTGCGGCAAGATTCTACTTGTACTTACAATATTTCATACACTATTGGGAAGATCTTAATTAAAATGATCATGTTCAGTTCAGTCGTTCCGTGACTCAGTATTTGGAACCGTAAAGAACATCTCTAGTTTGATGTCACGCAAAAGGGTCGTATATATCTACATTCACTTTTCGTTTCTAAATATATATACGCCTCTGGCAAATAGCAACATCTCAGCTCATGAATATACAAAAGGAAGGATATTATATATTTTGAACCATATTTCACAGTAATTAAAAACAACATACACTGCTTAATATCGAAGGAAAATATGTACGAAAGAAAATAATGAGGTGCGGTATTAAATGGTAATAATATAAAATCAAAGGTTTCAAAACAAACGAAGATATTAATCTAAGGCGTGCATAAATGTTTATTGGATTTAACTAAATATTTATTTAAAACATTCATCTGAAGCTATTTTGTTGTGGCATCTTAAAGCAATTACTATTTTAATAGGAATAAGCTACAATTAAAGTGTAAAATAAGTTTATTGAGAGTAAGTCTAATTATTTTTTTTTACCTTTTTTAAAATGAACTCACATAAGCAACACATTCATGATTTTTCATGAAGTTTATTGACGTTTCAATTTCTACTTCGGAAATCCTTCTCAAAATACAAACATAAATAAAACATAAATAAATAGCAATTTTGTTTTTTGTTACTTGGTGAAAAATTCTTCTAATAGTTTAATTTTATCTTTATCTGAAAAATGGCCGACGACAAACAACGATAAAGTTTATAAAGAATATAGAAAAAAAGATAAAGAAGTGAAAAAATAAATAACACAATAAAAGAATGAGAATGGGAAAGAACCTGCTTAAATATTGAAACATATATAGGAGGTACAAGAACTTGGAAGTCATGGAAAGTACTGAGAGGATTGAAACAAAACTCAAAAGAAAAAAATAAATTAGGAAACATACAGGACAAAGAATGGAAGGACTATTACAAGGAACTGTTAACAGAACAAAGACCACAATTCATTGGAAAAGAAAACAGGCAGAGATGAAGGAGATCCCCACAACAAGAAATAGAAATAACAGATAGGGAAATGAGAAAGTCCATAAAAGCAATCAAAAATAAGAAAGCACCGGGACTTGGAGGCATCTCACTTGAGCTTATAAAGCCCGGCTTCAAAAAAAATTACAGCGGATTTATATTTAAGAAAGGAGATAGAAAACGATGCGAAAACTACAGAGGAATAAGCGTAATATCATCAATGGAAAGATTATATGGGAAGATACTACGAGAAAAGATAGAGCAAGCGATTAAAGACAAAATCGGGCAGGCTTCACGGCAGGAAGATCATGCATAGACCACATATACACACTGGAACAACTGTTGGAAAAGAAAAAAGCAAAAAATAGAGATATTCATTTGTCATTTGTGGACCTGAGAAAGGCGTATGACTCTGTACCAAGGTCAGAACTATGAGAGGCAATGTACAAATTAGAAATACAGACGGAACTCATAGAAGCTACAAAAGCTCTGTATAAAGAAACTAAAGTGTCCATTAAAATGGGAACAAGAATCATAGTATATAATATACGTTGGAAGTGCATCTTATGATCTTTCTAGTTCTCTACATATCAATTTTAATGTTTTTTACTTAAGTTTTTTACAATAATTTTTTATATACATGTATGATTATCACATATTCTTTTGCTGTGCTAAGTTTGTTAATTTGTAAACTGTACCTAGTTTCAATTAATTGTTTATACAACTTGATCTCTAAATGTCCACTGTTGTAAGCTTTTTCACACATTTAATATCATTGACTGCTACATGTCTTTTTAAGGTAACACACGTGTTATAACTTTTCTATGGATGTTTGGTTTTCCATATTGTTCTTTTTAGCTGAACTGATGATGCTTTCTGAGTAGAAATCGAAACGTCTTCAATAAATAGATGAAGTAGCTACCTTCTTTGTCTTTTATTTCTCCACTTTGACCGAAAAACCCACCACTCTTCGAGTATTCCTTAGTTGAGACCCTGAACTCGATATATATATCTATATATGAAAAGGATACGGTTCCGTTCGAGTTCAGGGTCTCAATCTGCCTACTTCCCTCACTCGTGACGTACCAGTAACGAGTTCTGTATAAATACAAGAACCGTCAAACCGGCACTGAGGTCTCAATCTGCCATACTCCTCAGTGTCGAGTGACGACTGGTCTTAAATTTAACATATTACATATTATCTTCTTAGGTGCATGTTCTTCATCGGCGTGTATTTGTTAAAATACACAAGAAATATCTTTTAAAACGCAGCATAAATCAATCAAATTGAATGTCCAATATCCAAAGAACAAAAGAGAAAAACCCGCTACGAATATAAACACGATAATGATAGAAGATTTCCAAACATTTCGAGTAATATCGTTGATTAGTCGGTATACAAACACTTTGAGGCTTTTAAGTTTATTTCCATCTAAATATTCTCGAGCCATTATCACCGAGTCGATGGGGGTAGGACTCTCTTCGAAACGTTCACGTTTGGGGCTTAAAACTCGATTGCCAAACAAAGAGCCCTTTACATTCATGATCGGGCAATTCATCCATTGCCAACGTTCCACTGTTACCCTGTTTGATATTCAACTGATTGTTTCGTTATGTTGTGAGGTGCTACAAAAGGCATTAGTACGTAATAGACGCGATTTAAGGGCCATTGTTCCATCGATGTTGCTCTCTCTTCAAATGCGGATTCAACCTATCGAAATGACGAGTGCTGAGCTGCGAGAAGGATTAACAGAAACAAAAACGGCAATTAAATAAGGATAAGACCCGAAAGATCTACACAAATACATTTTTGCGAAAATATCTAACGTGTTATAAGTAATTAATAACATTACAACGGTAGTTTGTTGCTCAATTGTCAGTCTTGTAAATTTTTGTAAGTGACACCGAGTTGTAAATCCCCATACTACCGTCATACTAATATATTATCTTATAATATATAAACATAGACTTCGTCAACTAAAGATTTGTCGTTTTTCTTCCTTAACCACTTCTTCTTCTTCGTCTTAGCCTTCTGTCGTCCATGTTTGGACATAGGTCTCTCCCAACTCCTTCCATCGGTCTCTATCCTGAGCAATATATTTCCAATTTGTTCCGGCTATTCTTTTAATATCATCAACCCATCTCATCTGTGGTCTTCCTCTTGGTCGCTTACTTTGTTGCTATATCCTTTACTATTGTTTTGGATCTTATCCAGTCGTTCCTCTTTTTATCTGACAGTCTTATACCTAACATTACTCTTTTCATTGTTCTTTCTGTTGTGGCTAGTTTATTCATGTTTGCCTTGGTTAGGGTCCAGGTTTGACATCCATATGTCATGATAGGAAGGATGCTTTGGTCGAACACTTTGCTTTTCAAGCATTGGGGTAATTTGCGGTTCTTAAGTATCCAACTAAGTTTTCCAAATCCTGCCTATGCTAGTCTTGCTCTTCTAGTAATTTCCGCACTTTGGTTCTCTTAGTCAAGTCTCAGGATTTGGCCTAGGTAGATATATTCCTGGATTTGTTCCATCTCACTGCCATTTATAATTATACGTCTGGGGTCATCTGTAATTGTCATTATTTTTGTATTTTTCATATTCATTTTTAGGCCGACGTATTGGGAGCTATCTGCTAGTTTCCCCATCATAATTTGCAGTTCCTCGAATGTGCTCGCTATAATCACTATGTCGTCAGCGACTCTAAGGTGGCTTAACTTCTTGCCATTAACGTTAATGCCATAATGCCTTAACCACTTAACATTAACATAACACATTTTTTCAATGGGGTTCAGCACCGGCTGGTAAGGTGGTAGACAAAATATCACAATGTCCGCTAGAAGCGTGTCAATAATATGTCTTTTATAAGATGGTTTATGCTTTTTAATTAATGCATACCATTCAACTTTTAAAGCATTAGTTTCATATGAAACACCTCATTCCGTTAAGCTGTTTTTGACGTGACAACGTCTTAAATTAGGTTGTGGCTCGGAGTCATTCATAAAAAAGTGTAACGCCCGCTCACGTCTGTTACAGTGAGTCACCGAACGAGAGAGAGGCCCGCCGGACCGGCGAATGCCTTGCGTCTCTCTCCAACTCAAACATGATCGGTCCGCTGCGCGCGCAGCACTAGAGAATTAGGCGCGTTGAATCGGTGCGTGCTTCGGTGCTTGTGTCTCTGTCTTTCTCGAGCGTTCTTGGCGTTCAAGACACATTACAGCAGAAACACTTCCTTTCATGTCATATTTCTCCTATCATCGTCCTATCCTCAACAAAATCACTCAAATAGAAATTAGTTAAGTTTAAGTTTACATGTACAATGTTTTAGTAAACAAAATATATTTCTATAGTTAAAATTTGTGCAATTCTTATTTTCATTCAATTCCTTGTTCCTATTGTGCAATTTAATAATATTCATACCAATAAATATTCTACCGAGAAAAAGACGTTGACACGTAAAATCTTCGCCCGTAAAACCGACTTTACAGGCAACCGATTTTTTTTCATACAAATGAAATGAGCTGGGATCTATGGTTATAGTCATTTGCGTTAATTGATAGTATTATTCGTTTTACTAATTCCGGAAAACAATATCTTTGTGTATATCGTAATGAATATTTTTACGAAATAAAGATATCCTTTATGTATATATTTCCATTATCTGAATAATTTCGCTCATAAATGATTATCTAGAACTAGTTATAAACGTCCCTAATGATGCTTTAATTGCACAACAGTTTCAATTTACTAACTCATTACGCCACGATATTAAATAATTTACCGAAATATCTAATAAACATTGTTCATGTCGGCTTTATCGAATAATGATCTGGGTAATTTTTTGTTCGCGTGTCAGCGCCATGCCCACCCCTCTCGGTGAAATCCAAAATTATACGCCACATCTTTTTCCGCCAGAAATTTTCTTATCTGCTTCAATTATCGCCCGTTACTTTGCCCGTAACACAACAAAAATCGTCAAACAAAACATCAAAAGGATTAATATTTTGATTATCCTTTATTGGATCCTGTTCATTACCCACACAGGATGGAATCGGTTTTCGAATTGAAATTATCCTTATTCGGACCATTTCCGATTATAATTCGACAAAAAACGCACACAAAAGACCCGTGATGGATATCTGGTAATGGATTAGATCCACTGGCGTTCAAAATCATCTGGCTAAACTGATTGAACTAATATCTGGACGATATATGATAGAAGTTGGGAGAAAAATATGAAGTGTTATCTCTATTTTCGCAATTTATAAATGGATGATCCGAATTATACCTAAACAGGGATACAACTATTATTTTTCTGATATCATTTGTCACTTTGTTTTTTAAATACGACAACTTCGTACCTTTATTGAAATCTCGATGGTAGAATGCGTTTATTACATCTATGCTTCTCTAGAAATTAATATGGATTCTACTTTGGAAAAGTCTACTTTTATATATACCCAGTTAAAATTATAGGTATAGGTATATAGGTATTATAGGTATACCCAGTTAAAATAATCTTTAAGATTCAATCGGGTGAACGAGGCGGCTATTCAATACTACCTAATCTACCAATCCATGCCGTAGCACTACATTTCGAAGGCCTCTAATCGTTTGGATGTTGCTTCCGTCATGGTCCAAGCTTCGACTCCATATAAAAGGGTAGAAAATACATAGCATCTCAAGACTCGTGTTCTTATATCAATGTTCAGGTGAATATTACATAAAATCTTCCTGAGGCGATTGAAGACAGCTCTCGCCTTTTCTATACGACATCTTATTTCCTGTGAGTGGTTCCATTCCTTATTTAGGCTGCATCCATTCATTATTAGCTGTGAATTGGTGCTGTATTACGTCGTTTTTACTTACTACAAGAATTTTGATCTTCTTACAGTTTAATTTCATGCCGTATCTGTCACAGGCTTCCACTACACGGTCTATTAATGTTTTCAGATCCTCCGCATTATCAGCAATCAAAACCGTATCGTCTGCATCGTTCCAACAGTATAAAATGCAGCCCTGACGTACTCCCCGTTTTATCGTGAATTGTTGTGAGGTTTCGTTGTCTACTCGTACGTACCCCTTTGCTGTATGTATAAATTTTTAATTAGGCGTAAATCTTTGTCATCAATACTAGATTCTTTCAGTATCTGAAATAATATTTGATGTTGCACCTTGTCAAATGCTTTTTCAAAGTCTATAAAGCATGCATAGACTTCGTCTCGAGCTCTTTGTATCAATACTTGTATGGAAAATAGGGCCTCTCGCGTTCCCAGTCCGCTTCTAAACCCAAACTGAACACTGCTAATGTTTTCTTCAAGTTTTCTATATATGCGAGAATGAATAACAGAAAGAAGGATTTTGAGTGCATGGCTCATTAGGCTCATAATTCTGTAATCAGAGCATCTGGTGGCATTTGCCTTTTTGGATAGAGGAATGAAGGTATAAACTAGCCAATCTGTAGGAAATTCTGCAGTTTCATAGATTTTGTTTAGTAGACTCGTTAGGAGTTTGAGTTGGTTGTCTTCAAATAGTTTCAATATTTCAGCTTGTATGTTATCAGGTTATTATCAATTAATAGGAACAAGTTATATCAAATATTGCAGAGCTTTAATATCCCCCAAAAATACATCCGACTGAAAAACAACAATGGATTCGTCAATAGCAACTGTCAGAGTCCAAAATAAGCTCACTGAAAACTTTACGATAGCCCAAGGATTAAAGCAAGGAGACGTGCTGGCACCGGCACTATTCAACCTGAGCTTGGATATGTGATAAGACAGCTGAATATAGGAAGAGGTAATCTCCTAACAAATAAATCAATAAGATTGCCGCCTATGCCGATGATATCAGCATCATGTCCCGCAGAACAGAAGAGGCGGCAGAAATATATTCACAATTAAAATCAAAGGCAAAAGAGACCGGACTAGAAATAAATATTCAAAAAACAAAAAAGTTAACACAGGCAAGAGCTAGGGGAAACAAACGCACAGTTGAATTAGAGGACGATATTGAAATGGTAGAAAGTTTCACATATTTAGGAGTTAGGAGTAAGTGGCAGCGGACGCGCAAAATTTGCTAGACGTGAGAACCTGGAGAAGATCGGCGCGGGACCGACAAGGTTGGAGGCATAGTTTGGAGGAGGCTAAGGCACTGAGCGTTATTTCTGGGCCTGAACATTGACTTCTGTCTCTTGCTCTTCCTTGAATAATTCTTTCATGTATTGCCTCCATCTCTCAAGTATTCTCTCATTTTCGTAGAGCAGATTGTTGTGCTCGTCTAGTATTAGGTTATGACTTCGTGATCCGTTTACTTCCGTTAAATTTTTGATCTTTGTATGTAGGTTAAAAGTGTCATGCTTCTGTTCTAGGGATTCTATTTCTATGCATTGATCTTGTAGCCATGATTTTTTTGCTTCTTTAATCTGTTTCTTAATGATTCCGTCGATGAGATTACGACGATAATAAAAAAAAATTCTATTTCAATAAATTCATGATAGAATATACTTCTTGTTCATGAAAAAATAATACTACCAACTTAAACCATAAATCTCAATTCTACAGGAAAATGCACGCACACATCGTTAATATTTCAGTACCTTCTCTTACTTCCCCCACGCACGCTCATGCATTAATCACATCGCGTCACGTGACATATATAATGCTCGTCAGTCTTTTGTTGTTTTGTTAGATTTACCTTTAGATACCGAAGTTTATTCAATTACCTTTTTTGTTGATACGAGATTCCCGAACAGATACGGGGGTTCAAGCTCCTGACTTGATACGCAACCCTCTTTGAAAGGGAGATATGAAAACAGTAAAAAGTAAAGACTTTATTTTTTTTTGTCGTAAACCGAGGCTGTCACGGCGTGAAAATAGATAAATGGATATTGATGGTGTATTAGTATACGCTGCCATAAGTGTTGCCGTTTTCTATTAAAATCCACAAAGAAAAATAAATTCCTGTAGTTGACTGTATACCATGAATCAAAAAAGTTTTATTTAAAAATCCTTTATAAAGATAAATAATTAAAAAGACCCTTTAGGGATTCATCACAGAACATATTCGGAAAAAAAAGTCCATCATCAGTATAATATTACCAGGTATACAAACTTTGTTTTTTATTACATTGTTGTGATGTGAAGTATTTAACATATATTCTGCAAGGCAAAGTACGAATCCCGATAGGGGTTGTTGCTGGCCCTCAGACAATGCCTGAATGGGTTCTAGACGGATCGAGCTGTTAGAAATTGATGGAAGAAAAGGTAGAGGAAAACCGAGGAAAAGATGGAAGGAATGTGTGGCAGAGGTCTTGAGAGGGCAAGGTTTAGGTGAAGAAGATCCGATAGACAGAAATGAGTGGCGACGAAGAGTAAGGAATAGCGACAATTAAAAAAGAAATAGCTGAGAAAAAAGAAGAAGATGGACTTTTTAGTCCAAAAAATTTCTGTAATGTATCACGAAAGGGTATTTTTTATTATATACCTTTTGTAAAGGATTTTTAAATAAAACTTTTGTTTTCTATTAACTTCATTAACATTTTTAATAGATGCGAATCACCCGTACAGGTTGACGTTGACATTGAAGATAATTAGTATGTCATAACACCAAACTTTAGAATGATATCTTCATGTCTTATTCTTCTTCTTAGTTGCGATAAGCAATTGGGTTTGTTCATTGCCTAATTACTGTCTCCATAAAAGATTGTCATTCTACAATTACGCTCTCTCTATAGATATGTCTGTATCTATCTCTTCGTTTATATTTTATTTGAAAAGTTAGCTTTTGAAATGCTCTCCATGCTAATTTTATTATTTATCTTTATAGACTGATTTTTTTTTGTTAAATTTTATGATTTTTCCCAAATATACCTCGTTTGAGACCTGTTCTATTCTATTATTTTGCATTTCTAGGTTGTATATCTATTTCCAAAAGCATATTCTTTAACTCCTATTCATCAGTTCCTACCAGCAAGACATCATCAGTGTACGTCGACGCAGATGTTATGGACGTTTAGATACTTTTTAAGATCAATATAATGGACGACGAAATTCCCTTTGATATTTTATAAAAACGTTTTAAATTTATTCTGTTATTGACAAATGAAATACAATATTTTATTAATTTTATTTCAAAATATTGCATTAATGTTCAAAGTGAATTTTTATTTAATGTTTGCAACTTTGATGAATAACGTGATAATATTTTTAAATAGAAATATAGATTTGCATAATCACTATGAATATATATTTCGTATAGCTAATACAATTTTGTATATATATATATATATATATATATATATATATATATATATATATATATATATATATATATATATATATATATATATATATATATACTGGGTATTTCAAAAAGTATGTCATAAATTAAATCTCGCATTTCGGGGACAAAAATAAATTGATTAAATCCAACTTACCTTAGTACAAAAGTGTACACAAAAAAAGTTACAGCCCTTTGAAGTTACAAAATAAAAATTGTTTTTTTGTATTATCTCCTAAACTACTTGACATTTTATAATAAAAATGGACACGTTACTTTCTTGTTCTGAAAGCATTTTTCATAAAAAAGAAACAACAAAATCTAAGCGCAGAGAAAAATTTTAAGCGGGGTGTGCAGCCCTAAATCCCCCCAAACTTTTGAGTACGTTCAAATCATTCATCATCAATTTTGTGGCATTATTAGTTTAACACATTATTTTTAAAATTTTTTGCCTCTAATCACTTTTTCGAAAAACTAGTTTTTTCCTAGTTACTATAAAATTACAATTAGTTTCTACGGATACAATAATTACAAACAGTTCCATCAAGAGAACTCCTGTAGAGAGTTTCAGCTCATTTTGGTGTAAATGTTCGGTGTTATTTAGATCAGAAATTTCTCAGACGTTGGATTGGTAGATTAGGTAGTATGAATGGCCTCCTCGTTCATCCGATTTGAATCCTAAAAGTTAGTTTTATTGGGGATACTTGAAAAGTAGACTTTATAAAACTAAACCAGCAAATGTTGCAGAGGTGAATTGAATTTTAAGAATGTTGTTATACAGCATTGGATTTCGAGTAATTTTTGTTTATTAGAGTATAAGATTCTTTTGTTAACCCTCCCGACGAATGTGCCACAAGGAGAACAAATGTCACTAACAGAAAATGCTTTTTTTTGAGAATAAGAAATAAAAAGCATTAGCTTGATTGAAAATAAAATGAATGCAATTTTTTTTGAATTGGTTATTTTACATTTTAGTTCATTTGGTGAGTTCATGTATAAAGGTTGTAAAAGAAACAACGAAGAAAACTTGTGGAGGTTTAAAAAACGTTATACCAACCACCTTTACCACCACAATAACAGTTTTTTAATTAATTTAGTCACATGCCACCGATAGTTCAATTATTAACGCGAACAAACACATTAATCAGTCAATGATCGAACAGATAGTGCATCAACAAAGTGAATATTACTGAATAATCCACGTGTCGCCTATATATTTCATTTGAAAGCTAATCAAACATCTGACCATAGTACATGCTCCCACCCGCAAACTGTCCTACCTGTAATACATTTTTGATAAAGCCTAGCAATAATTTCCCGAACTAGACCCCAAGTTCGGACGTCACCATTCGCAGCGGTTCCCTCTGTTTCTCTCTAATATTAAACATATCAAACCGGAAATTACTAAACGTGATCTCATAATCCGTTCTGCATTCACAGCATCAAAATATAATTCGGAATGCTCTCTATTATATTTTGAATAATTCACAGTGAGCTCCGACAAACGCAAAAGGCAACACACAGAGACTTTCCCTTAATTCCCATCCTGAACGGTTATTATTCAAATTTTCGAATAACGCTTAATGCAGACATTTATTATTCATTTAGAGGGATCTGCGGATCTTTGGTGCTGTCTCGCGCCGCTTTTCGTATTTGTCCGTTCGTTTGTTTTGTCCTCTTCGAACGAAAATATAGTTGTCGTTCAAAGACTATTGCGACATGACAAACACAGCAAAATTCAAATTGAAATACAGATAATTTGACCCGAAAAAAATATACAGTTTACAAAGGATGTACTCTTGTATATATGATGTTGTAAATTGTTGATTTCACAGGAGTTGTTTCGCCTCGTAAGAGATTTTTCGACCTGACAGAATGTGTATACACAGAAGAATATTTAGATTTTTTTTCTTTCTGTGAATAAGCAGAATTATTTGTAGAGACCAAGAAGACCAGATTCAAGCTTTGAAGGAAAAGCGTATTAATAGTTTTGGAGCTGTATTTGTCACATCAGGTTTTAAAACCTGTTCCAGTTATCTAGGTTTCAAAGGCGAAAAATTACCTTACTCTTATCACCATATGGGAGGTAAGGGCTTGAAGAATCACTGCCACTTAACATTCCCACGGTGCCTTACAGGGGAACTTCGACCAGTCAATTCGAAGTCCACACTGTGTAAATTCCATTATCGACGGATTTGTGGTTTTTCTTACATCAGAAATTAAATGAAACAACATTTTGAAAGGTGGAAACTATCCAGCCACAGAGTCTATAAGAGTAAAGCGGAGCAGAGCCCCAACATCGGACTCCCAGGGTGCAGAAACCCTATTTGGGAGCCGAGACCAGACTGAAGCCGAGAGCAGAAAATGTCCCATTGTCGCCAAGGTAACCAATCACGACAAAGATTGTTACTTTGGCCGGCCAATCACAGCGCTCGTTATTAACTACTAGCCCCGCTAGACCTTGTTGGCCTGGTGTGCTATCACGCTACTTTGAGTTTTATTATTTAACCAATAACCTACTACCATCAAAGACGTCGAACCCAAGAAGACTTCATCCAATTTAGAAGTTAAATCAACAAGAGAGCACGAGAACCCGCGTGTTGACTACGAACGCTCCCTGGCAGTAGACTTTTTGAAATAGAAAGACATTGGTCTTAGAACTATTTTAAATCGTGTCGAACTGACCACAGCGTTCTTTGGGACCTGTCACGGTAAAGAGCGAATAAAAGCCCCGACGGGGATTTGTAATTGGTTTTCCGATCAGGGTCGAGCTACGATAGTGCTGCGTTGCCAGAAACCTTATGCAAATAGTAACTATAGAAAATACTGTTAGCAAAAGGTAGCAACACGAAGCGACGGGCAGTAAGAAGAGTCGACACGACCCGCATTCTTGTGCCTCTCTCGAGGAGAGGGAACGCGGCTACACGAAGTGAGAAGGCCGGCATCTCTGTGGAATTTGAGACATACACCATGCATCAGAATTCTAACACAAATATTAAGTCATTGTAAGAATACTGTCTGTAAGAAAGCTCGAACTGTTAGAGAATTCTGATTGCCGGTGTCCCCTCACCTACCACAGAGGCTCGACGAAGCTTCTTACACATAGAGACCGGAATCCCAATTAACTCCACAAAACGAAGATGGACTCTCGAAACTTGAGATCCTCTTCGAGAGTGGCGGTCGTAGAACGTCCAGAAACTCATGAAAACCAGGAGGACGTTACGGCCGTACGACACCATATTTATAAGTATATTAGTATTTATATGGCATTTTTCGATCTCTCGGCCAATGATAAAATTTGAAACAGTTTTAAGGGGGGGGGGGGCGATGCGCATCAGGGTGCGTATTAGTCCACGACTTATGCACCAGGATGACACTCTAACAGAATCTGCATGTTTCTTTGTCAATTTTAATAAGATGCTACTCCAGTTTTTGAAGAGGTTCTAAAATATATTGATGAAGGCATCTCAATAAATTGAGTTAAGCTCAATAACCTGCGGTATGTAGGTGATACAATAGTGTTTTCCAATACCATAAAAGGGCTGCAAAACTTGGAACAAAATAACGGAAACAAGTAGAACATATGGTCTGGATATAAACACCAGCAAAACCAAGCTAATGATCATCAGCGAGGAAAACATCTGCAGCGAGGAGCAAATCTGTATGTTAATCAAATAAGAATTGAACGTGAGTCATAGTATAACTACTTGGGAACTATAATCAATGAGTCATGGGACAATACCCAAGAGATTAAATATCGCATCTGAAAGGCAAAAAGTACATTCCTGACTAGGATCTCTGTGTTCAAGAGCCATGACCTTACCCTAGAAACAAAAATAAGGCTCCTTAAATGATACGTGTACTCAGTGCTTTTGTACAAAGTAGAAACGTTTACATTAAAGGCGGAAAGTCTATCAAAACTTCAGGCTTCTGAGCTATGGTTATACTGAAGGAACCTGAAGATCCCATGGACAGACAAAGTCACCAATGAAGAAGTACAACGGAGAATGAACACAATTGCGAATTTGGTCAACATCGTGAAGGGCCATAAGCTGCAGTACTTGGGACATATAATGAGAAACCAAGGCAGATATGAGGCTCCAATGCATTTTGCAAGGTAAAATTGAAGGAAAAATGGCCCCAGGACGAAGAAGAATATCCTGGCTTGCTAAACTGTGAGCATGGTATAGAAAGACCTCAATACAGCTATTTCGTATAATGATCGCCAACGTTCGGGACAGACAGGCACCCTAAGAAGAAGAGCGACGACGAAGATGATGAATATAAAATTAATATGCTTGATCAAGATGGATGTAATTGGGACATCGTACATTTATCATGAATTGAGAACGATGAAGGAAAGAGGCGAAGGGATATAAAGATGGATGTTCTACTAAATTGATCAGATAGATATTTTCATATAAATAAAAAGTTATAAAACTGTTAATAGTAGAATGGTAAAAGTTTTGATATCGAAAATTTTGTAGCGAGTCTGGCCCTGAGCAACAAAAGACATACGTATCCTATCCATTAAAATTAATTATTTAAAATGACGGCGGATGGCGCGGAAAGCCCGAAACAAGACTTTCTAATGTTCCATTAAATTAGGTAAATGGTTGGCGGGTTTTAATTATATGGAGATAAAACGAAAAGGAAACGGCGAAATGAAATGGGAGCTAGCAAATATCAGCCCAAATCAGACGAATAAACAGCAAGGCTTGAATTTATTTGACGCGATGAGTTTCAGTCAATAAGTGAAAATGATGCTAATTAAAATGGCGGAGATAAAGAGAGAAAGACGGAGATACCGAGATATAGAGGAGAGAGAGAGGGGAATAGAAATAAACCATAACTGAGGGGCTTTATTCCAAAATCAACAAATCCTTTCACGTAGCTACCCAATTTGAAAGGAGTCGTTGGTTTATTTTACTCTACGATTACGAATATAAGTTACGAGGAGTGTGTTAAGAGTGTGCTTTAATTCTTGATGCTAAGTAAATGTCACAGAATAAAAAGGAGGTTATTTATATAACACACAACGATAAGAAAGCCAATTTAAATGAAATCAAATCAGGAGGAGTTTTGATAAAACTAAGATTCAACAAGAACAGTTAAAAAAAATCTTGTAGGAGGTGCGTTCTTGTGAAAACGTGGTAAAGTTAATTTGGTTATAAAATATATAAGTGTGATATTTTAACAACAACGGCTGACGATGTGTAGAGACAAAAATGGACATATAGTCAGTACCGCTAACGCAGTAGAAAGCAGATGGTTTGAGCACTTCAAAGAACTACTTGGTACCGAAGTGGAAAATGATGCGTCACCCCAAAAACCAAGAAATAACACTCACGTAGAACCTCCTTCAATATTTGAAGTGAAAGACGCAATCACACGACTCAAAAATAGCAAGTCCCCAGGAGTGGATTGTATCCCCGCAGAGCTCATCAAACATGGAGGTAACAGCATTATGCACCAAATTCACAACATAATAGTCAAAGTCTGGGAAGAAGAACAAATGCCAGAGGAATGGTGCACTGGAATCATATGTCCACTGCACCAAAAGGGAGATTTGCTGGAATGTAAAAATTATAGGGGTATAACTCTTCTGAATACAATGTACAAAATATTCTCCAACACCCTGTACAGCCGTTTAAGTACGTACGTGGAAGAAATCCTTGGTGAGTATCAAAGCGGTTTTAGGCCAGGTAGGTCAACAATTGACCAGATTTTTGTGCTACGTCAAATCTTAGAAAAAACCAATGAATTTAACATTGACACGTTCCATCTCTTTGTGGACTTTAAGTCAGCGTATGATAGCGTCCTAAGAGGTAACTTATACGAAGCCATGAATGAACTTAACATTCCCCATAAATTAATAAGGCTCGTAAAAACAACTATGAGTAAAGTGATCTGCAGAGTGCAAATACAAGGCGATATGTCACAAGCGTTTGAAACATATGCAGGGTTAAGGCAGGGAGACGCGCTGGCGTGCCTTCTCTTTAATATAGCGTTAGAAAAGACTATAAGAGATGCCGAGTTACACAATAGGGGAACAATCTTTAATAAATCAACGCAGATTATGGCTTACGCTGACGATCTGGATTTGATCGCACGTACTACACGAGGACTTAAAGAGATGACTTCCACCTTCTTGACAGCCGCACAAAATATGGGCCAAAATGTTAGCATCTATTCCAAATAACAGAGATAGAGCTAGAAACGCCGAAGAAAACTTCAGTATAGACCAATATAATTTTGAGGTAGTAAATAAGTTTACATATTTGGGTTCTCTCATAACAAACGATAATGACACATCTGAAGAAGTAAAACGGAGGGTACTGCTAGCAAACAAATGTTATTTTGGACTAAGCAAGCAGCTAAAAAACAGAAATTTAAGCCAGAAAACCAAACTAATAATATATAGAACACTCATCCTACCAGTGCTGACATATGGGTCAGAAACATGGACCATCTCCAAAACAGATGCAAATCTTCTGCTCGTCTTCGAAAGGAAGATACTAAGAAGAATAATGGGCGCATTCTGTGAGAATGGTATTTGGAGAAGGCGATATAATTTCGAATTGTACGAGAAGTATAAAAAAATAGTAAATGGTAGAGATGTAATATCCTTCATAAAAATAGGTAGGCTTAGATGGGCTGGACATGTGTCAAGAGCAAATGAAAATTACCCACCCAGACGAACTCTATTATCGGTCCCAGTGGGAAATAGGAGTAGAGGCAGACCACGACTGAGATGGAGGGACGGTGTGGACGAGGACGCAAGGAAAATCGGCGCGGCAAATTGGCAACGGTTGGCGATGAACAGAAACGACTGGCGAAATAGACTGGGGAAGGTCAAGGCTCAACTAGAGCTGTAGCACCACTGATGATGATGATTTTAACAACAACAAAAAGACCATGGCTCCAAATTCCAAAATTCAATGAGTGACCATGGCAGTAGCAACGCGTTCTAATACCGCCGCCGATATTGTGTATTGCTGTAATTTGTTGTGCATTGCGCTCAAAGATTGGACTTACTAAATTTTTATTCCTGTATCTGGTCCTGTAGCTTTTTGGCTTCAACTTGGCCATTATAAGGTTTGAGAAATGTCATTTCAATATGGCCGAAAGTGTGCGTACATGCAGCTTGAAACTGAATAAGTATTGCATCATTAAAGTAAGTAAAAAGGTTTTTTGTACAATATTTTGGCTTTAAATTGAATATAAAAGTTCATTACTTTAGTTTTTTAAATATTTACAGTGATGAAAGACCTATACAGTGTGTAAAAGCCAAATGGAATAAATTCATTATTTAGGTTACTGTACATATTTATAAAAAATCCCGAAACACGTCAAATTTAAATTATAACTTGACATTCTTTAACGTGAAAATGCAACCCCTACCTTCAACCCCCTTAGAATGACAGGTACAACCCCCAATTTTTAAAATAGGAAGTATAGGCTTGTGATATATCGTTTGAAAGTTCTTTTCATTCTCCATTCAAAAATGTTGTCGCTTTCAAGTTTATTAAGATTAATTAAGATAAAATAAATTAAAATCATGTGGTTACCGAAATTCGCTAAAATATACTCAAAACTTACTTCCCGTTTAGGTCTTGATAATGAGAAAGTGAACAAAAACCATAGCAATGTGGTTTTTAGATGGTAACCATTAAAAAACTTAAAAGAATTTCCGTGGCAACGTTATTTTAACACGCATTAGTAAATTGTTTTATTTAAGTTGTCAGTATTTTAATTTAAGTAAAAAGTTCGTTCAATTCAATTCTGAAAAATGGTTAGATTAACGGAAATGCATAAAATAACAGTTTTACAAATGATTGGTTACGGAGATAACACCCGAACACAACAGGAAGTAACTCGCCTATTTCATGAGAAATTTCCTAATTTACCGCCTATATCACAAGGAACAATAAGTAAAATAGAGAAGCAGTTTCGCGAGTTTGGTCATGTAAGGCAGATAAAAAAGCAGCTGCCAATGCACTGAGTGATGAACTCAAATTAGATGTGTTGCTTGGGTTTCAGGAAAATCCACATACATCGAGAAGACAGGCATCCACTACATTCAATGCTAGCCATACATCGATAGTAAACATATTAAAAGAAAATAAATTGCATCCCTATAAGATGATATCTACTCAGGAGCTCATGGAAGACGATTTTGATAGGAGAACTTTTTTTTTTGTGAGCAAATGATGGACATGTTGGATAACAATATTATCCAATTAGAAGACGTTATGTTTTCTGATGAGTGTACTTTTTCACTTAAAGGTCATGCTAATCGGTAAAATTGCCGCTACTGGGCCAAGGAAAATCCTCACTGGATGAGAGAAGAACACACTCAATACCCTCAAAAGGTTAATGTTTGGGCAGGGATTGTAGGAAACAATATCATTGGTCCCTTTTTCATTGAGGGCAACTTGAATGGCAACAATTATTTGGCACTACTTCAAAATGATGTCATTACAACGTTGGCAAATTTATATCCTGATCCAGAAAACCCTCAAGTTCCAGCGAATACGATATGGTTTCAGCAGGATGGAGCACCACCACATTACCAACTTAATGTCCGGCAGTACTTCGATACAATATTTCCCAATCGGTGGATAGGGAGGCGAGGATCGATTGAATGACCAGCGCGATCACCTGATCTTACATTATTAGATTTCTTTTTATGGGGATATGTAAAGAGCCATGTGTACAAAACTAAACCTTCTGATTTAAATGACTTAAAAGAACGAATAACGCTTGCGATTAGGTCGATCACGCCTGTTATGTTAAATAATGTTAGAAGACAGTTTTATTTGAGATTAGGATGTTGCCAAGACGCTCGCGGTGAACATTTTGAACATTTACTTCATTAACATTCATAGTTCTTTTTCGTGTTCTACATTTTATTACATTTTTGCATTACATTTTAGTTTTTGATTGTATTGTAGCGAATTTCGGTAACCACATGATTTTAATTTATTTTATCTTAATTAATCTTAATAAACTTGAAAGCGACAACATTTTTGAATGGAGAGTGAAAAGACCTTTTAAACGATATATCACAAGCCTATACTTCCTATTTTAAAAATTGGAGGTTGTACCTGTCATTCTAAGGGGGTTGAAGGTAGGGGTTGCATTTTCCCGTTAAAGAATGTCAAGTTATAATTTAAATTTGACGTGTTTCGGGATTTTTTATAAATATGTACAGTAACCTAAATAATGAATTTATTCGATTTGGCTTTTACACACTGTATAACGGTAAAATCTGAATTCAAAAAGCTATGTAGGTAAAAAGCAACCTTGGCAGTTTATGGAAGTTTTTTTTGTTACAGATTTTACAAAAAGAAAACTATTTTTTATTATAGATTTTAAGCCAATCAGGGCCGAATGTTTTTATGGACAGAAAACAACGCTTGCAATAACTGATATGATTTATCTAATTCGGAAGAAAATCATTTGCAACACGAAAATATTTTCGAAAACTCAGACGATGAAACAGGTACAAATAATATGGTTATACAAGAAATATATGAAGATAAAGAAGCTGATGAGGAAAGAGCAAACGAAGAAGAGAAGTTGTACTAAGAAAAAAAGCCAAAAGAGATCTTACCTATTTCAATTAGAGACAGAAGATCATATTATAACTACTTCCATTTCTCTTCCAGATCGATTTTTCAGTAGAAGTAGCTACGCCTTTGGAGTACTTTACCAAGTTGTTTTTACTTGATGTTATTGAAAATATCGTGTACCAGTCTAATTTGTACAGTACACATGTAAGAGGAAAATCCATCAACACTTCCCCCCGTGAAATAACAGATTTCTAATCCATTTTATTATTGATGGGAGTACTACATTTACCAGCAGTAGCAGACTATTGGGCGACATTCTCTAGAAGAGTTGCTTCTTGAGTTGCTTCCATTAAGTCCTCGTAGACACACCGTCTCAGGACTTGCAACTTCAACGTGGAGTCATATGTCACCATGTTACCTAATCCAACGGTAACTTTAACATCCTAATAATTTATATAATATAATGTAAAACAAATGTAACTAATTATTTGTTAACGGGTTTTTACCCATGTATTTAGTGGCTACATTCATGTACTCCTAGACACTGATGATGGAATAATGGATTCCGAAAACGTTTTGTATAAAACAGCCCGTTTGGGTTTTTAAAAATATATACCTTTTACAAAGGATTTTTAATAAATTTTTTAATATATGGTATACAGCCAAATACAGGAACGTAGATTCCTTGTGGATTCTCTAGAATATCCCAAATTGCAACTTCTCAGAAGATTTATACACTGCAATGAGAACAGATAAATAACAGATGAAACCAAAGATCGGTATTTCAAAATCATAATATTCATACTGAAGTACCTTCTACTTAATGCCATGTCATACTTGATTATGAATACCAGAAAAGTAAACAAAAAATGTATTTTCCACATCAATAAAATCTAACATAACCTAACCGAATCGAACTTATTCTGTCTTTATTCTAAATAAATTTGAAAAATTTGAGAATACGCCATTTTGAAGTTTTAACTATCTTTTTTTTTATTTACAATTTCGCATCAACCCGAAGGTTATTAGCGAGAATCAGATTTACAATATTAAATATATTATATATTAACAAAATTAATAGCTTTTAAGTAGTTTAACATATTTGTGAATGAACAATTTGCACCAAGTGCTTTCTCTAAGTTTATTGAGATACCATAATTGATTCTTGCTGTGGAGAAAACTGGACAGTCTACAACAACATGTTTCACCGAGAGTTTAACGTTACACTGCTCACATTTTGGTTCGGATTCTTTAGTAATTAAGAACCTGTGCGTGGCACTGGTATGGCCTAATCTAAGACGAGTCATTGTCACTTGATCCCTTCTTTTAGTGGGGAAACATCTCCATGGTTTAATGTCCGGTTTAATATTCCGAAGATTGGACACTGAAAATTCCCACCGGTTTTGCCACTCACTTAGGATCCGCGATTTGATAACACTTGAAACATCACTAGCTATCACGTATTTCACAATAATAGAGTCAGCTGAATTGACGGCTTCACACGGCTTGTAAACATACAAAATCTGGATTTTGTTCTGAAAGAATAATCTGTAGGTAAATTATTGTAATAGCCGTTGATGTTCCACTGTACTATTGAACTCTATTTTATTAAATAAATTTATTTAATGATTGGTTTGTGAGCAGTCACTGTCTGTATCGGATACTAGGTCGTGTGGGATTTGCATCTGTAAGTGTTTTAGAAGAATTTTTCTTAATTTGGTATTTCGTGTCTTTGTAGATCTGTCTTGAGTATAGGGATATATTTTGCTTAACATATCGATGAGAGCTGTAAAGTTGTTTGTATAATTTTCAACGGTAGTAAGTGGATCGGGTGAATTCTTTATGTTGTCGAATAGGTCTTTTATCTGAACATAGCTTAAAATAAATGGTGATGACTGCTGGTTTATGAATGCTTCTAGAGATTTACCTTTATTTTATTTTTTCTTCGGATTAAATGGTATTTCTGCTGGACTGGTAAACTTCGGTTTTTTAGTGATATCATTGGGAGGCGGAGAAGGACTTAAGGTATCGTCAATAGTTCTTTTTGAACTGTTCTGTGAAGATTAAATTTTCATATGTAAGGTAGTTGTTTCGTTCGCAGTTTGTTTTATATTTAGTTGATTTTCTGTAGTTGGGGTGTCTGTTTGACTTGAAGTAGATGTCGGTGTGATGGTTGATATTTCTGGAGGGCTACATGTTGAGATTTCTTCTGCTGTGGTTGGAGAAGTAGGATTTGGGTTTGGATTGATAGGGTTTTTGCAGTTAGTTGCCGTATGCCCATTTTGTTTACAGTTGTAACACGTTAGGTTGCCGCTTGATCAAAAGATTCTATATGAAGTATTATCGTAATTAATTAAAAACGATTCAGGAATTGTGAGATCTGTTGGGCTGATAAAGATTTGTCTCCTAAAGCTCATTATATGATTAAATTCGGGTAACGGTGCACCAATTTTTAAAAAGGACATTGTAGATAGAATAAAAAGCCCCATGGATTTAAGTTCTTTAATTAATACATCATGAGGAATGGATGGGCAAACATTAGAGAGAATGATTCTTTCGGAGGGAGTTATATACCGTCGAGCTTGTATAATCTGGTTATTAACTTCAATGTTGCCGTTATTTTCATTCATGAATTTTTCTACGATATTTTCAGAGGATAAATATAAACATATTCTATTGTTTGATAATCTAGAGCAGAATAGTATATTTTTGGATGGATGATTTCTCCCAGGGAGAGGAGGTAATCTTGTATTTTCGCATCTTCAATGGAATTAAAAATGATAGCTTGCCGTTTTGACGGAAATTTTTGTTGTGTTAGTGCGGTAGAGTAACTTCTTTGTGTAGAATTATCCATTTGAGAAATGCCTGGTAAATTTATTTCATTGATTTGCGACATATTCGTTGATGTTTAAACATTCCTAAAGACGGCCCTGTCCGCCGCCAGAAAACAACCGGCTGGAGATACAGGTCAATGGTAATTAAATGTTTTTGTTTATCGTCAAGCAAATATGGATATGAAAATTTTCAATGGTGTTAAATACGTACTAATTATATATTTTCGGTGAAATTTACAGTAAAACTGTACTTACAGACTAGCAAAAGTGAGTTCAGTTGATCACTAATAACTTCACAAAGCGTAGTTAAATTTTGAAAACTTGTTCTCACTTAATTTAAACTATTTTGGAGAGCCAAAAATAAACACACCGTTCCGATATCAATCGGTAATAGACCTCGCTGTAAAGTTTCTCTTAACTATCTTTCAATAGATAAAATTCTCACTTCTTCGATTTTATACAGTATATTTTGATCATATCGATTGTAATGTGTTAGCTTAGAACCGAATTAGTAACATCATAAAGTTAATATGTTAATTAAAAATATATCGTAACTCTCAAAGGATTTTCAGGACAGTCGTGTGAATTTATAATAATATATAACCTCGTCGCAACTTTGTTCCAGCTAGTAATTATATCTCTTGTCTAATTTTATACATATATAATGACTTTCCGAACAAACAGCTCATACTTGTTGATTATGAAAATTTAGCATGCAACGGTGGTTTAATTGCAGAACGAAACACGTTCATTAAAACTACGTTTCAGTTCCGGTGCCTAAACATCTTCATAAATCATGTAGGTGGCCTGAGCTCCTCCCAGTAATCCTCTAACGTTTACTAATACCCTGACCCGAATACCCCTGTAAATAATACAGTGAAACAAGACTGATGATACGCTAATATACCATAATTTTCTATTACCACATATATAATTACCAGTACTCAAGAGGCAAAAGAAAAACCAACAAAGAACAGACCAGCCAGCCACGCAATAATTTCATTAGACTTTTAATGAAGTAATATGCGAGCTGTTTTTAGCTGGCTTCTACTACAGGGTGCTTACTCAAATTCAAAGAAATTTTTAATTTGATTTGTTTATTTTATTAATTTTTTGAAAGATATTGTTAAACGTAACATTCTTTACGACGAGGCGCATGAAATGATGCAGTTACCAGACTCCTTTGATCATCTTTTTCATTGGTTTATAACAAAAATCTTAATCATTAATCAAATATACATTCTTTGCATTTATAGATCACCTGATTCTTCCACGGAACTATTTTTTCAGAACCTAATAAATTTGTTAGACGACCTGCCCAATAAAGACAGAAAGAATCTATGCGTTGACTTGAACATTAATTACGCTGTTGCATGTGCTACCCAATTATCCTTGGTTAATATATTCGAATCATCGTATGGTTTCACAATGCACGTTAATTCTCCTACAAGAATTACTTAAACAACATCTACCATAATTGATTATATTTTCTCAGATTTCTCACCCCTTGATGTACGCTCTACAATTATTAATACAAGGCTATCTGATCATGAAGCAATAAATATACCAAGTTTAACACTCTTAACAAACAATCCTCGAAAACCTACCGTTTAGGTAGGATTTTTTCCGCTTAGAACTTTCGTAAATTCCAAAATTTGTGCTTGACTTCTGGATGGCAGGTCCACGTCCCTCTGTGGACATGGACTATAATTTCAATGATTTTTTTAGATAGGATTGTCTGTATTTTCAATAAGGTATCTCCTTGCAAGGGTCCTCAACCCTTACTTCTTAATAACAGCCACATCAGTATCGTTCATTTTGTAAAATTTCTTGGTATTTTTATAGACAGCAACCTTAAATGGTCCCTTCATATCGATTTTTTAAGTAAGAAACTAGGCTCAGTCTGCTATGCAATAAGATCTGTTTCGAAGGAACTAAATTTAAATAATTGATGGATTCGACCGTTACTTGATGGAAATTCATTTTATGTAACAATAAAACACTGAAAACTTTGTTTTCAAAACATCCACAAAATTTATTTTAAATTCTTATCACTACAGCTGTTTCGGCTGATTGCCTTTCTCAAGTGATCTGTTTTTGGCATGGGTTTACACGTCTCTAACGAAATAGGTTGAGGAGGGGAGAACTGTTTGTCTCAAGCTGGTCATTCAGAATTATATCTGTGTTTTTTAATTTGTTGATTTCCATAGATTCTAACAAAGATAGCTTAAGGCCTTTATTTTGAATGTGTAGAATTTTAAATTCATCATTAAAAGAATGATTATGATCTAGAAGGTGAAGTGCTTATGTAGAATCTGTTTTTCTATTATTGAAAGCCCTTTTATGTTCTGCTATTCGTTTATTAAAATTTCTACCTGTTTGACCAATGTAAGTTTTTGGGCAGTCGCCACATTTAAGTTTGTACACACCACTGTGTAAGTGTTTTTTATGTTGGCTCTTGTTGTTTTTAATATATTTGCCTAGGTTGTTATTTGTTCTGAAAGCTGGTGTTATTCCTTTCTTTTTTATGTGTTTGGCTATTTTTGTTGATATTTTGCCTGTATATGTAATCGAGCAGAAGGTACTGGGTTTTTTCTCTGGTGGTGGAAATACTAAGTTCAGGGCTTTCTTGTGTAGTTTTTGATTTAACATTTTATTAATTGTTTGTTCGTTGTATCCATTGTTTACTGCTATTTGCTTAATGATATTTAATTCTGTCTCAAAATTGTATTTTGACATAGGAATTGCTGTTAATCTATGTAACATACTATGATAGGCTGCCAGTTTATGCTGTGTGGGATGGGATGATGAATTGTGAATAGTCGTGTCAGTATGGATAGGTTTATGAAATATGGAGAAGTCATGTTTGTTTTTAAGTCTGGTAATTTTTAAATCTAAAAAATTTATGGATTGATTTTGTTCTATTTCTATTGTAAATTCAATATGACTATGAAGAGAATTAATATACGATAAAAATTGGTCGAGTTGCCTGTTAGTTCCTGTGAAACATACCAGTACGTCGTCTACGTATCTCCACCAATATAAAAACTGTTTGAATATGGGATGTTTTGAAATCTTTGTCTCTAGATGATCCATAAAAATATCTGATAGCAATGGGCTTAGAGGATTGCCCATTATAAGTATTGCACTGTTATTTGTATATAATTCATTATTAAATTCAAAGTAGTCCTGGTTTATGCAAACTTCAAGAAGATGTAAAATTTCAGATGTAATGATTGGATTTGTACTATTTTGGTCTAAAAGGTTTTTTACTAGAATAAAAGTTTCTGTAGGAGGGATACTAGGAAAAAGATTTTTTACGTCAAATGAAATTAATCTGGAGTTGTTAGGTAACTGAAAATGTTGTATTTTATTAACTAGTTCTATTGTATTTTTTATGGTAAATTTAGGTGAAAATTTAGTGTGTTCTAAAATAATCTCTAACAGTTTTTTTTGAAAGTTTATATGACGGAGCTGTATAAAAAGACACTACAGGTCTTATTGGGTGATCCGGTTTGTGTAGTTTAATGAAAGAGTATAATTTAGGAGGCTGTGGGTTCATGATACTGAGGTATTTCTGTTCTATTGGATTTACTATTGATTTTGAATTTTCTAACGCTAGCTTAATTTGTTTTTGATACTTTTCTGTTGGATCTTTGTATAACGTTTCAATGTTTTGATTATTTAAAAATTCTATTGTTTTGTTATTATATTTTATTTTATCTATAGCAATAGTAGTGTTACCTTTGTCTGCTTTTGTAAACACTATGTTGTTTTCTATTGATTTGAAATCTATTGAGGATCCTCAATCTATTGAGGACCCTTGCAAGGAGATGCCTCATTGAAAATACAGACAAGCCTATCTAAACAAATCAGTGAAATTATAGTCCATGTCCACAGAGGGACGTGAGCCTGCCATCCAGAAGTCAAGCACAAATTTTGTGTAAAACCATGCCAAAAACAGATCACTTGAGAAAGGCAATCAGCCGAAACAGCTGTAGTGATAAGAATTTAAAATCAATTTTGTGGAAGTTTTAAAAACAAAGTTTTCAGTGTTTTATTGTTACATGAAATCAATTTAGTATCTTCCAAGATAACATATTTTTCTTTGTTCGAGTCTCATCTTCGATATGGCCTTCCTTTTTGGGATTCTAGTACAACTGCCCAATCTGATGTTATTATTAAATTACTAGAATAACACATTGCAGAAGCTACTTCAAAAATCACGGGATTTTAACTCTTCCCTCTTTATATATTCTAAAACTGTTTGCTTAATTCGTAAACACCGACATGTTTTCCAGCAAGACTTAATCACGACTACTCCACCAGAAATTAAAGCTTTGATGTGTATTTACCGATCCCGTCCACTGAGTTAGTAAAGAAATCTATATTATATTCGGCAAAAAAAATTATACAACCATCTCCCTTTGCACCTTAAATCTACAACTTCTTTCCTGAAGTTCCGTAAATTGACAAAAGCCTATCTATCTGAATGACCATATTATTCAGTGGAAGAGTTTTTTTGCTGCATTTGCAATTTAGTTAATGTAAACCTTTTATTTTGTGATATTGACGATTTATGTAATTTCAGTTAATTTTAATTGTTATTGTTATTTTTTTTTATTTTCTGTTAGCTTTGTCCATAAAATTGTACAATTTTCAGTGACAATAAAGCATATTTCTATTTTAATCTATTCTATAGCTAAATGATCTAAAACTAAACATTTTTTCAGTAACTTTTAGTGTTACTATTTTCTGCTATTCACACAGATTTGCAGATCTTATCTCTTTGTCTAATTTTTTAAGGGTGCTCTAATCCCCTGTTAAAACGTATTTCTTAATAAAGCAACATTTCAAGAGGATGGTTGGTATACCTTGTCCAATTTCCTACAAGATTTCTGTACAAAACTTAAATTTTTGTAAAAATTTTCTCGGGAAAGAATTTTTGGTCATACTAATAAAATATCTAGATATCTATTTTGGCTAACTTACCGTTAGGTTCATCTGTACTTACTGTAATAATATCCTTTTATAATCCCTTGAAAAGGTTCTATCGAAAAATTTACCGAATTGCAGCAGGTTTTGGTTTGCAATTATAAAAACTAATCCCTCAAAGAAGTTACCGGAGGATGTGAGGTTAGGTGTACCAAAGTTCCGTCTATTTCGACCACCCACAAAATGCTAAATAATGCTGTTTTTTACCATGTAAATATTTTTCTATAAAAAGGCATATCTTTACAATTCATTTTATTTTTCGCTGTGCAAGACGTGAACTCCTAATTTTATTTTCGAGACCCCTGTAAGAGTAAGATATTTTTTTACCTTTTGTATTCTTTATATTTTTATCTTTAGTTTTTTCGCCTATTTGACTTGTCTGTTTTCTTCATGTAACTAGGGGCTCAGGTAATCTCAAGGCAGACCGAGTTAGTCACAGACTCGCCCTGGTTCAGAAAATCCATGGGTAGTCCAATTCAAATTGTTTTAACTTCTTTCCGACGTCTTTCAAATTATTTTAAGTAATTTTTGTTTTAGACTGTTATGCCAAACTCTGTTAAATACATGTTATGTTTTGATTCAGAGCAGTGGCTATACCGCTTTGAAGAGACCTAAAGAGGTCGAAATACGTATAAGCGGCATGTCGCTGCCCTGTATCGAAACAAAAATCTAATACCGTCACTATGTTTTATTACTTTACTCCGTTTGGAGTACCAGAAACTGAATTCACTACGAATTTTGACCATGATGAACGGAAGGTGAAATGCAATTTTTATATTCACTTGCAGAGTAATTTATCAAGCTGTTTGCTTGATATGGTGTTAGATTAAACAATCTGAGATTTGCCGACGACACCGTTCTGATCGCAGAAACACTTGAAGAGCTACAGACATTGGTGAATAAGATAGCAGACTGCAGCGAAGAATATGGACTATCTTTGAACATAAAGAAAACTAAATTTATGGTAATATCGAAATCAACACAAAATGTCCAAAATTTATATTTACACAATGAAATTATCGATCGAGTTAGCAAATACAAATATTTAGGCACTTTTATAAATGAAGACAACGATAGCTCAGCAGAAATCAAAATAAGAATAGAAAAAGCCAGATCCATATTCACTAAAATGAAGAGAGTGTTCTGCGGAAGAGATTTGAGCCTTGAAATGAAACTTCGCCTGATGAGATGTTACGTACTTTCTGTGCTGTTCTACGGAATGGAGTCATGGACGTTGAAAAAGTTTGATACCAAAAAATTAGAGGCATTTGAACTGTGGATGTATCGCAGAATCCTGAGAATATCATGGACCGAGAGAGTCACAAATGTGGAGGTCTTGAGAAGAATGAATAAAGAAAAGGAAGTCATATTTACGATCAAAAAACGAAAACTGCAATACTTGGGACACATTACAAGAGGCGAAAGATATGAACTGCTTCGAATAATTATGCAAGGGAAAATAGCAGGAAAAAGGTCCATAGGAAGAAGACGAAACTCCTGCCTAAAGAATCTACGGGAATGGTATAGCTGTAGCAGCAACGAATTGTTTCGGTCAGCAGTTTCGAAAATACGTATAGCCCTGATGATCGCCAACCTTCGGAACGAAGATGGCACTTGAAGAAGAAGAAGTTTGCTTTGCAAGTTTTAGAAGGCACAGTGGTAAAAATTTGAATTAGGTTTCACCAGGTAGAAATCGTTTGATTTTTTTGTCTGTTAAATGCTTTTGTTATTTCAATAAATAAATATTATAATGATATCAGTTTCTTATTTGGAAATTTTTTGTTCCAATTTCATTAAAATCAATTTTTGGAGTAGCTTCGAAATTGTGAGTGATATGAGATATTTGAAAAGTTTTCCTACTTACTGGATTAATATATTTTCTTTCATTTTGGTATCAATATGTAATTAAAACATTCTACTGGTAATAATATTAATAGTAATATCTTTCCCTAGTTTGCTTCTGCATATTAGTTAATTATTATTTTCAATTCTTTTTCATCATCATCATCTTATAACGGGGGTCCTACGGCGATTGCCGCTTCCCGCATTTCAGCCTCCATCTTTTCCTATCTCTCCAATCTCCCTCTTCTAAGCCTCTAGATTGCATTGTTTTTGTAATTTCTCTTCTCCAGGAATTTGGTGGTCTTCCCCTTTTCCTTCTTTCTGGCGGAACATACATTAAGGCTTTCTTTGGCCACCGCTCCTCCTCCATTCTCATCACGTGACCATACCATTGTAATTGCCTTCCTTGTATTCTATCTGAAAGAGTATCTCTAATTCCTGTACGGTTTCGTATTTCCTCATTCCTGATTCTTTCCATTCTCGATACTCGACATGACCTTCTAAGATAATCCATTTCCACAACGTCTGCTTTATCTCGTTCATTCTTTGTCATCGTCCAACATTCGGCACCATATGTGGTAATTGGTTCTACAATTGCTCTGTATACGCGAAGTTTGGTATGCATCTTTATTTTATTAGACCACAGTAATGAATTCAGTATTCGGATGCATTTTTTCCCTTGGGTTATTCGGTTTTGTACATCTATCTTAACTCTGCCATCTGCTGATATGATGCTTCCTAGATATTTATACTGGTTGCAGCCTTTTATGACTGCGTTTTCAAGCCTCAGATCTGTGGTATTTCCTCCAATTTTTAAATATTCTGTTTTGCTTATGTTTACAGTAAGCCCCCATTTGGCATATTCCTCAAATAATTTTCGATTCATATAATTTATATCTTCCTCATCGGTTGCAACCACCACCTGATCATCTGCAAACAACAATGAGTTTCTTGTCCCACTTCGATGCCCATAAATCTACATTTATTTCTCCAATTCCTCAATGCTTCTTGGACGTATATTTTAAAGAGTGTCGGTGACAAACAGCATCCTTGCTTTAGGCCTTTAGTGACTTTAAATTCATTTGAGGTTCTGGTTCCAATTTTTACACAACTAACTGCATTTTCGTACAATTTATATATCGCTCGAATATACGTCGAATCCAATCCGGACCTTTTGAGGACCTCAAACATTTTCTTTAACGGGACACTATCATATGCTTTCTCAAGGTCTATAAATACCAAATGGGTCTCTCTACTTCTTTCGACACGCTTTTCAATTATTTGTCGTAGGATAAATATATTATCAAGGCAGGATCTCCCGGTACGAAAGCCGCTTTGTTCTTCAATATCTTGTATCTGTCTTTCAACCCTCTTCTTTAATATTCTGCCGTACAACCGGCCCACAGAGCTCGTCACACTAATACCTCTATAATTGGAACAGTCTCTTTTATTCCGTCTCTTATATATGGAGCTTATATAAGATTTATTCCAATCTTTAGGAATTTCCTGGTCTCCACACATACATTTATTGAAAAGGTCTACTATTAATTCTAAAAGTGCAGTCGGCCCATATTTAACCAGCTCTATGGGAATGTCTCAAGGCCCTGCGGCTTTTCCGTTTTTAACCTCTTTTAAGGTTTCCGTCAATTCAGATAATGTTATTCATTCAATTCTTTTTGCTTCTGTGATATCGTCAGCAACTCTTCCCTTTTTACATTTTATATATTTCTAGGTTTGTCGGGTTTGTTATATGAAACAAACCCGACAAGGGTTTGTTATATGAAATTAGCTTACCATTTTTGGATGTCCTCATTCTGTATATTTTCTTCTTTGTCTCTAATTGCCATTTTATAAATTGAAAAAGTTCTTCGTCCTGTTTACTAACACATCTTTTTGTTAGTTATGACTAATATATCTTTGTTTTCGGCTATTTCCGTTTGTCTTTGTTCGCTTCTGTTTTTTTCGGAACATTATTAAGCTAACTAGTTATTTCTGATCAAAATGTGCCTCCTTGTATGTATATTTGCATAATATAAGCCATTATTATTCCAGTATAAATCACAATTATGAGATAATTAGTTCAGATTACAGGAGCAATTTTAATTCTGTAGTGGAGAATGAGGCGTTTCATTACACAATTCACTTTTCTTTATTCTAATGATACTCTGGAAAAATGAAGACAGATAATGAATTTAATTATATTCTTCATATATAATCAGGATGTCGCTGATTTATGCTGGAATAGATTTTCTTCATAAAGAAGGTACACTACGAATATTTATTAGAAGTATATATACGTACAGTCGGGTTAAGACGTTCTCTGATATCCTCCGATTTTCTCAGTTTCCATTCCTCTTGATTTTCCCACAAGTTGAGGTCTATTTCTTTTTCTCTGATCTCTCTACCAATGCTATCGAATCGAATTTTATTATAAATTCTTTATTTTTCTGTTTGTTTTACTATATTTTTTTGACAGATACACTTTTAATTTTTTACTTTTCATTTAATGTTTGTATTTTGTTAGTCATTTTTCATGTAGGGGAGAGGGGGGCAAGTTGTTACACGGGCAAGTTGTTACACAATTATTTTAAAACGCAGCAAGTATCATGAGTTGCCGATATTTTATGGAAAGTTGGGTCAACCGACCCGTCATCTGTGAACGGATATTGATACTCAAGTCAGACATCCATCATAGTGTTATTGCTTAGAATGTGGTTTCGGGTCTAAAACTGTACCGTTGTCAGGTGGCTTTTGTTTTTATTTGTGAGAAATTGGTAAGTAGTATAAATATGTGTATTATATAGTTTTGAAGCGTATATATTTCTCGTTATTGGCATGCTATTGTTAGCAATTGATTCTCAATATTTACCAAAAAACGTTGACTTAACCTCATTTCGTACACGTGGGGCCAGTTGTTACAATAATCTGGGGCCAGGTTGTTACTGTAACAACTTGCCCTGAACACGTTAATGTAAAAATATATCGAAATACCTACAATGGTTACGATATGGTTACCATAATTTATGATTTCACTAAAAATCCAATATTATGATCAGACATATTTTGTATGTAGATAGTAATTTGTTTGTAATGAATAGCATACCTACCTACATTTATTTTCGCAAAGCATGTTAGAAACACAGATTAGGTTTTATTAAATTTTTCTATCATGAAATTGTTTTGGTTGTTTTCAGATAGCTTAACATGGTGCGAACGTATACCAAGAAAACCACAAGGGGTATTATTCCAACCGAACAATTTGAAAGGGCGGCGCAATCGGTTTTACAAGAACACTTGTCAATTAGGGATGCTGCTACTCGCTATGGAGTTAATTTTATGACATTGCACCGCTATATGAAAAGAAAATCAAACTTAGGTGCTGAAAACAGTAACAAGAACTTAGTCGGCTACGCTACGGCCAGAAAAATATTTAACAATGCTGAAGAAGAGGAACTTGCCGAATATACTGAGCATTCTGCTAAAATTTATTACGGTCTTACAACTTCTGATTTGCGAAAATTTGCATTTCAATATGCAACAGCCAACCAAATATCTGTTCCGAAAAATTGGAAGGTTAATGAAATAGCTTCCAGAGACTGGCTATATGGATTTTTGAAGAGGCATCGAACTTTATCAGTCCGGACACCTGAAGCTACCAGTATGGGTCGAGCTACCGCGTTTAATCGTCATAATGTGTCACAGTTTTTTAACAATCTCGGCGAAGTTTATGATAAATATAAATTTGAGCTCCAAGAAGTGTAAAATATGGACGAAACTGGACTTAAAACTGTCCAAAGGCCTACAAAAATCATTGCAAAAAGGGGAACTAAGCAGGTAGGTGCTATCACATCTGGAGAAAGAGGTCAACTTGTTACCTTGGCATTAGCTGTCAACGCAACTGGAAATTTTGTACCTCCATTTTTAATATTTCCGAGAAAGAAATTCAAAGATGTTATGGTAGCCAATGGACCTCCTGGTTGTGTAGTTGTGCGTCTCATTTCTCTGGATGGATGATATGTGATAACTTTTTGTTGTTTATGAAACATTTCGTCCAGTTTGTACGATGTAGCAAAGAGAAACCCGTTTTGATGGTATTAGATAATCACGAGTCTCATTTGTCTATTCCGGTGTTGAATTTTTGCAAAGAAAATGGAGTGGTTCTGTTAAGTTTCCCGCCACATACATCACACAAGTTGCAGCCGCTTGATAGGACGGTATTTGGCCCACTTAAAAGATATTTTAATAGTGCTGCAGATGCATGGTTAAGATCTAATCCCGGTAAAGTAATGAACATTTACGATATACCTATCGTTCTTAAAGATTCATTTCCTCTTGCTGTTACACCTCTCAATATACAAAAAGGATTTAGTGTGACAGGAATTTGGCCATACAACAGAGAAATTTTTCAAGATGATGAATTCTTGCCTGCAGAGGTAACAAATAGGCCAATAACAGAAAATATAAACGCAACAGTAGTCATAGATCCGGCACTTATTGGCACCGAAACACATAGAACTCCTTCCCAACAGCAACCTTCTACAAGCACAGATTTTAACTTGGCGATAAGTAAACCTGTCGATTCACCTACTCATATAACGCCCCAGGAGTTGAAGCCTTATCCAAAAGCAATGCCAAGGAAATCCAAAGGGGGTCGGAAGAAAAGAACTTCCGCTGTTTTGACTGATACTCCCATTAAATCAGCTTTGAAGGAGGAAGAAAAGGCAAGACAAAGAAAAAAAAATGTGGGGGCAACCAAAAGAAACATATCAGGTGAATCAAGAAACAAGGTAAAAACTACTGTTAAAAAATGTAAGAAACGGACCGTCATTACCAAAAACACCTTCAAAAAATCAGATTCTGAAAGCTCGGAAGAGGATGAGGAATCGACGTGTCTGGTATGTTTAGCTCCATTTTCGAAGTCCAAAAACGAAGAATGGATTCGGTGCATTGTGTGTCAAAAGTGGGCACATATTGCTTGTGGAAAAGACGATGATTTTTATATTTGTATTCACTGCTCGTCCGATAGTGACTAGTTTAACATTCTTGTAAACAGGTTTGTTCAGATTTTCATTTTTTATTTTATTTCATTTTGTGTGTCATGTTTATAATATTTTTTGTAGCTAAGCAAGGGTTCTTTCTGTGACCACTAAATAATGTTGTGGGAAGTTTTTAGAATTTTTTTTTCTATTGTAACATCTTACCCCATGGACTGTAACAATTTGCCTCATAGTGGGGTATGTTGTTACAATTTACAAGTTGAGTTAAATTGATAATAACAAAATGTTAAATATAATTTTTTAAATAAATTAAAATTAACATTATTTGTATAAATGTATCAACTACCTTAATCCGATTTTAGTTTTCATATAAAAGATCTACTATTGCCCAAATAAATAATAGAATCAATTATGTAACAACTTGCCCCCCTCTCCCCTAGTTTTTAATTCAAACCTGCTTATAGTCAATATATGATGACTAGAAACGAAGTAATCGATAGAAGTAAACCGATATGAATACCCGCTATTCCATGACGCTACTCGTGACGACGCCATATTGTGGCACTAGTTCCGTGACGCTCGCATCAGCATTTCACTATAGAGAAAAAAAGGAAAATTCGACTGCAACTTATCATATATTGGAAAGACGTATCAGTATTTACATAAAAGAATTACTGCACATAAAATAGTATGAAATAATAAACGAAACACTACAGTTTTAGCTAAACATTCATTAGAAACTTTCCTTTTAAATTTAAATGTGAAACAAACGCGTTTTCATTATATCTAAAAGAATATGGACGACATTTTCCTTTTAAAAATCGAAAATCGGACGGTTGTGATCATCACCTACCGCATACATTTCCTTTCCTCGACTGTCTTTCTGTCTCTCTGCCTTTGCCGTTAGATGTTCAATTAGAATAATTAAGAGCAAGTGCATAAAAGATGAAGTCATTGTTTCGGTGTTTGATGGTAATTTGCCAGACAATGAGTACTTACGTAGTTTTACTATTTGATATTCAATTTCCGACTATACTCGGTTTTCTGAGAGTGGCAATGAATGAGTTAGTTCTTTGCGGGACTTAATTTACATTTAACAAGCAGAATATTTCGTTGTTCTCGACATTAGTTACTTATTTTAGTTTCGTTTAGTTCTACTGCTTTAACTTTGAACATTCTAATTACCTCACAGACAGTAAAACTTTTGTCTTATTAACATAGTTCACAAATACACATTGTTTTGTTGGTAGAGCAATAGATAATAGGTTTTTTATTTACAGTTACAGTTTTAATTTAATCAATATATAATATTTCTTACAAAAGTGTTTAAACCTGTCAAAAATTCATTCATTACTCGAATGAATCGTTTCAGTAACAACACAAGTCAGTTTTTATGAAAATGTGTACATAAACCGATCAATTTACACATCAAACACACAAGTTGCGGCCTCTGCTCATAAACAGCTATGAATTTTAATAAACACTGCATTTTTGGTATGTTTACTTATACTTTGTTAGAACTTCTACTTGTCTGTCCTATATATTATCGATGACATATTGAAATTGGCCACAACCGGACAATCTTCCGGTGCAAATAATGCTCACATTGAAGAGTTAAATACCTTTTAAACAATATTAATATTTGGTTTGAAACAAAAAATTAATGGATTTTAATGAACTCACCTAATACAAGGCCCTTTAGTCGTAACGCCATCTTCGCTGACAGCTCGTTGTACTAAGAACATCGGGAGATCGCCGGGTTCGGAATGTTCCATCAGAGCGCACATGGGTTCGTCCTGACTGCAAAATCCAACTACTCGCGCTAGGTTGGGATCTCTTAGGCCGGCCAACCAGCTGGTCTCTCGCAAAAATTCGTGCCTGGAAAAAAATGTTTACTGTATCAAAAGTAGGCAAAAGGATTGTCGAAATAAATACATTTGAAAAATGATATTTTATATGATGAAACTTAATGAAATAAAATACACTGCGCTCCATTGCTTGTGCTTTATTTTATTTCGAATTTAGTTGGGTTGGATTACGTTGTGCTAAACGTTTAAAGGGGGTTTTCAAGTTTATTAAGTGTTTTTTCTTTGAAATGAACCACCAGCAGCAAGAAAATCGAAATTTGTCAGAAAGTGACTGTTTTAGAATCGTTACTCTTCGCGAAGAAGGATACACTCAAGTAGAACTCGCTAAACGTTTTAACGTCACCCAGTCAACCATTTCAAGAGTGTTAACACGTTTTTCTGTTCCTGGAAGTAACTCGAGAAGACCCGGTCAAGGCCGTAGAAGGGTTACAACTCCTAATCAAGACCGGTTTTTGACACTTCGTACACTGAGACAAAAGTTTGTTACCAGTATTTCTCTACAAAACGAATTTTTGGATAGTTATAACTTTAGAATCAGCCAAAATACGATTAGAAGAAAAGACTTGCCGAAAACGACCTACACCCTGGAAAGCCACCAATTGGCCCATTATTGACCAGAGACCATAGAAGGCAAAGATTGCATTTTGCTCGTGAACATGTTGATTGGAATAATGACGATTGGGGAAGAATATTGTTCACCGATGAATCCAGGTACTGTCTTTTTTCTGATGACAGGAGAAACCTAGTGTATAGAAGGCCTGGGGAACGCTACGCACAGTGTAACACCATAGGGACTGTACAGTATGGCGGCGGCTCGGTAATGGTGTGGGGTGGGTGGGTGAGCCGTAGAGGCTCGTACGGAATTAGTTAGAATAATGGGGGATAATTTCATGCTTATGCAAGATAATGCCAGGCCACGCACGGCAAGAATTGTGCAGCAGTATCGTCAGAAGGTTGGAATTCCTGCCATGGATTGGCCTGCGAGAAGTCCTGACCTCAACCCAATAGAACATGTTTGGAACATCATAGGCAGACGACTACGATAACTACCTAATGCACCAAACACATTAGATGAACTGTTTTTGCGGTTGGTTGAAATTTGGAATCAAATTGATCAAGAAGAAATCAGAACGATTATTCTCAGTATGAGAGATCGTTGTCAAGCAGTAACAAATGCCAGAGGAGGCAATACTCGATACTAGTACATGGTACTAGTATTTTCTTTAACTTTAAAAATTTCAATTTCGTCATTAATTTATAATGTTAGTTTGTTTAGATCAGTTGTTTGTTTTAATGTTTAGATTTATCATGTTATATTGTTTTTTCATTACAACAAACATTACAACATTTTTTCATTACAACTGAAAATAAGAATTTTAACATTATGCGTTAATTTTGGAGCGCAGAGTTGATTGGATTCAAAATTCAAAAATGGTCTTGAGCAGACGACCAATAGGAAAAGGAAAACAAGGACAATATCTGCTACTGAGGACAATATATAATTCTGATTTACTGAGAGTGCAAGATAATTCTGATAATTGCGGCGCGAACCAGCTTTTATAGAGACTTTCGAGCAAGGAGAGATTTTTTACTATCTTTTTATGGTATTATAGTTTTGTAAACTTAAAAGCACTAAAATATTTTATGACCGGCTATTAAAAAACCTTTTTATTGAGAGGTCGTGAAATAAAATAACAAAAAAAAACTGCAGGTGTGTAAAAGTATAAGTTCAAATTGTTTTTTATATCGATAATGTCGCGCCGAGTTAAGGCCTCAAATATTATGTAAATATTATTTCTAACAAAAAAAATGGAGCTTACACAAAGATGCTAACCCGACGAACTGGAACAACTGTAGAGAATTCCCAGACAAAGAGAAGAGAAGAAAAGAGCATACACAAAAGAAAAAAACGAAACCGCCTAAATGAGGCACTTAAATATATAGAAAACCTCAACAGAGAGAAAGAATTCAGAGTATTCTATGAGAAAGTTAACATCAACAGAAAAGAATTCAAGGCAACCACAAAATAATGGAGAAGTAAGAATGGCGACCTGTAAACAACAAGGAAAGATGTTTTAAATAGATGGGTGGAATGCTTTAACCAGGCACTTAATATAGAGGAAGAAGAAGAAAACCTGGAAGACGAAAGAGATAAGGGAAGGGGAACAGACGAGAGGGAAGAGGAACCACCAACGATTCTTGAAGTGAAAGATCCAGTTAAAAAACTAGCCAGAAACAAATCACCCGGAATAGATAATATCCCAGCTGAACTATATAAAGAAGGTAGCCATGATACAGCATTATGCCATTATTGGAATATTGGAATACTTTGCACCATACAAAAAAATTAGATATCTTTGAATGCTCTAACTACAGAGGAATTACGCTTCTTAATGCAGCATATAAAATATTTTCCATAGTATTATGTCACCGTATGGCACCATATGCAGAACGAATAGTAGATAAATACCAGGCTAGTTTCAGAGGTGGTAAATCGACAATTCATCGTTTGAGAGAGCACTGAATGGAGAAGACTTACCGGCAGAATGGACTCAAGCATATATGACATCAATATACAAGAAAGGAAATAGAAAAAACTGCGAAAACTATCGGGGAATCAGCATTTTATCGTCTATAGGCAGACTGTATGGAAAGACCATAAAGGAAAAATTAGAAATATATATATACAAGATAAAATCGGAGAAGACCAGGCAGGTTTCACATTTACATGCTTAGATCACATTTACACGGTCGAACAACTAATAGAAAAAAGAATGGCGAAAAATAGATCGGTCCATCTGGATTTTCTTAATCTTAAGAAGGCATATGACTCAATACCTAGAACCAAGCTATCGAAGTTCCACGAAGATTAATAAACGCGGTAAAAGCACTCTACAAGAATAACGAAGTAGCTATCAAAACGGGCAATACAATATGCAGTCCATTTAAGACGACAAAGGGACTACTACAGGGTTGCTCCACATCCCCCACCCTGTTCAAAATATTCCTGGAAAAAACCCTGAAACCATGGAAAAGAAAGTGCGAAGGAATGGGTATACCAGTAAGGAACGAATATCTATATACATAGTGATCGCACAAGACGAGGATGACCTCAGTTTTATGATGAGAAAACTGAAGCAGGAATATACAAAGAATGGGATGGAAATAAATCTAAAGAAAACTGAATACCTTACAACGGAGGATACAGAAATAAAACAGCTGGAAATAGACGAAGGTAAACAAATCAAAGGAACAGACAAGTATAAGTATTTAGGTTTCATAATATCAAACAAAGGAACAACGGAGGAAGATATACAAAATAGACTGGGACCAACAAGAGACTGCATACGAAAATTGAACCCGGTACTATGGGATAAGAACATCAGCATGAAAACAAAGAAAAAAATATATAATACCATGACAAGAAGTATCCTCACTTATGGGTGTGAAAATTGGACAATAAATAAGAAAACCAAAAACAAAATAAGAGCAACAGAGATGGAATTCCTAAGGAGAAGCTGCAGAGTAACAAGAAGAGATAGAATAAATAACATGGAGATTAAGAGGAGAATGGGAATGAACTCCGACATAATACACTACATCGAACAGAACAGGTTAACCTGGTAAGAAGAGCAGACCAAAATCGGTGGATAAATAGAATAACAGAGTGGAGCCCGATAGGAAGAAGAAAGAGAGGCAGACCCCGAAGATCTTTCAGAGATGAAGTGGACGAAGCAATGAGTAGAAGAAACCTACAGGAAGGGGACTGGCTAAATAGGAAAAATTGGAGAAAACGGTTGAGTGAAGGAATACAGTGAAAACTGTGGAAATCCTTGTATATATATACTTACTTCGTCAATTTTGGGCTATCAAACAATTGCAGAATGTCATACACATAAAATTAAACATAAAGTTGAACATAACACTACACTAAACAAGGGCAAACAATTTAAAATTATTTAAAAAAGTCGAAGCTACATTCTGGTCGGCAACAGGAGAGAAAATGGCTCCCGGTATTAACGAAAATGTTTAGGTGAGATGTGACATATGACAGCTTGGATGGGCAGTCACAATCATGTAGATGTGATCTGCACATTTTAAAATTCTATGTAACTAAGCATTGACCAAAGGTCCAACTGACACTACTCTAGGAAATCAATTAATAAAATATGACATACAGAATATTTTAAGTAGATTGCATAATCCAGATCTCACACTTAAACCTGTCTATAATAATTAGGGTGTTAGTTTGAGAGCAATTGAAGTAGACGTATGAAGTATGAATGCAAGAAATAGACTAAACAATCTATTAGACAGTGGGTGGTTGACTACAATAAAAGGGTCTACCAGGCACTATCAATACTGTAGAAAAGAAGAAATCTGACTATGAAATTAAAATACTAAAAATTTAAAACCAAAATTGAAAGCAATGTATAAATGGAGTATAATTCAAGTAGTTCAGTTAAACTCTCAGTCAATGGGAGAACTATAAAATTTTATTTTCTATTGGTCAGAGAAGAAGAGAAAGACCCAGAACAAGGTTCCTTGATAACATCGATGAAGACATGAGAAATATGGGAATGCGTGCTTGGCGGAGGAAGGCGATGGATAGGGACGACTGGAGAGAAATTCTTGAGGAGGCTAGGAGCTCAGGGTTGGAAAGCCAAAATGATGATGATTTTATGAAAAGATCTGGTGTATGAGGTAATACAAATTTACATTGGATCTTTGACGAAATCTCGAATTTTTTTTGGTAAAGTAAATACAGTATAGAGGCGTATTAAAGAAATATGTTTATGTCGTAACAATTAGAATAACTGCATTGACGTACAGGGGGAGTATATTATAAACAAATGTATTTCTACAAAGCTAGGAAAGTGAGCTCATCAAACAAATTAATCCTAGACAACATCGCCTCGTTACCTAATGCGACTGTATTCGTGAAACGTGTCCTGTACAAAAAGCGTGAAAGCATGTTATTTTATTCATTAGCAAACCTTTCCGGCAGTTGTACAAACCCAGTTGCTTTCTCATTATCCGATTCGGGCTCGCGGACTAAAGAAAATGTTCGTAATCAGGGTCGCCCCCTTCTAATCTAATTTTTCGCCGTGAATCATAATCAAAGTCAATAGAGTAGCAAGTGTTGTGCGGAATAGGGAATTGATAAAACTGATCAAACTCGATTTGAACGTTAGAGGGTCGACGGAAATTTCACGGCGGTGATTGAGATAGAAGAGAAGCAAATTTGCTACCGATTCGAATCGTTTGTGTAGCTAGAAGTTGTAGTTATGCAGGAGCGAAATGAAAAAAACACGAAAATTGTTCGAAGGCTACTAAATCAAAGAGGAATGGTGCAAATGCGGTAATGAGTTTTATATATTGCTTTTACGATAATTTTATATTGTTAATTTGAGTTAGAAGAATGGGGACATGGCAGATAATAAAGATTAAAGATAGAAATGGTCATCTTACAACCAATAGAGAGGAAACCCTTAAAATAGTTGAAGACTTCTACAAATTGCTGCACACAAGCTAACACAAAGCAAACAACCGAGAAGATATAGAGAAAGTACCAGAGTACCAGAAATATTAACAAGGGAAAAGGACATTGTCAACCAATGATCAGAAGTACTACAGGAAATCACAATAGACGAAATAAAAAGCCCTAAAAGCTAAGAACTTCCAGGCGAAGATTGTGTAGTTACTGATGCAATCAAAATCGGAGGCACTTTCATAGTTAAGAAAATAAAAAAACTTTTTAACATGTGCCTTTTGGACAGTAATATACCCGACAAATGGCACAATGCTGAGGTAATTATGTTGTACACAAAAGGAGACCCCCATAAATTGGGAAACTACAGACCTATAAGTATGGTAACGAATCGTCTTGAGAAAAAACATGATTTTTACCAGTCAATAGAACAAACGGGATTTCGTACCTGATGTGGAACAAATGATCACCTACAGAGCATTAAAACGGTAATAGAAAAGACTATCGAATACAATCGACAACTAGTTCTGGCTTGTGTAGATTTCTATAAAGCCTTTGACACAGTAGAATTTGACAAAATCCTGGAAGCACTACAAGCATGTTGCATTGACTACCGATGTGTGCTGTGATGACCTATGGACCGAAACTTTGACATTGACAGCTACAACTTCTTCTAAAATGCTGCAAATAGCTCAGAGGAAAATGAAAAGGTCAATGCTGAGTATATCGCTTCGTGACCAAGTTAGAAATGAAGACTTAGAGAAGAAGAAGTAGTAGGAAGACCCCCTACTCGTTGGACTGTCGATATCGACAGAAAATGTCAAGAAATTAACTGAAAATTGCTGAAGATAGAGCACAATGGACAAAAATAAGAGAGATCTATGACCAGCAGTGGACGCAACGGGCTGGTGATGATGATAATGATGAAACTATCACAAAATGTTAACATCATTTGCTACTCTTTTGGAAATTTCAAATTTTAATATCTCAACCTATTATTAGAACCTATTAGAACATTAGCTGGACAATTCTATCTCACCATCCAAAGCTTTCCTAAATATCTGCCTCATGACAAATATCTGATATTTCACCAATTTAAATCTAAGGACCATATAAAACAGGGTCCGCCGCACGAGAGAATGGAGTGATATCAGAGTCTTGATCTGCGAACAACTGCACTGGCCCTAGGGTGTTGACTGAAGGTCAACCGCTTCTGCTAAAGTGTTGATTTAGTGGCAATTCCTTATATAGTCTTATGTTGATCTGAGACAGACCTATTCTTTTCCGTAGCTAAGTGTTGATTAGTCACTTGATAGTCATAGCTAATATTGTTCACTTGGAGAACTAGACAAAAAGGTTCTGAGTGTTTCTACTAACAGTAATTAATGAAGTCACAATAAAAATCTAAAAATCCAGTCGGTTTTATCGATTTTCTGAACCAGTTCGATGATTAGTATCGATCTTATATTATACAGGGTACCTTTGAAAATTATTTAGTCTTAAATACGTTACAGCTCTTTTTGTTACTTTTCTAATATATATAGGGCAGTTATTTGTCAGTAATGTAATAAAATTCACAAAAAAAGTCATTTAAAATCTAAACTAAATATTTGAAAAAAGGAAATTACAAGAAATAAAAATAGCAATTTCTACAAAGTTAGTTGTTTGGCAGATGTGACATCTAGACAACACATTTCTGCTTAATTAATTATTAGTGTTACCACGACTAGTTTTAATGCAAAAACGAATCCGATGGGTCATGCCATAAATAAAGTTATTAATTATTTCCTGTGGTGTATAAATCAAGCGAAAAAACGTTTGTTTCCGTTAACATGAAGTGGAAAAGTGTCAAACCCGTCAAAATGTGACCCCTAAACCAGATCACGCACTACATTTCGTCTGTTAATCCCTCGGACTAACCGTTCAAGGGGTGAAAACGTCTGTTGTGGGGCGTTGGGTAGCTACTGAACCGGGAGCCAGGATCAGGTGCGGTATAATTGTAGTAATCCAGTTTGACATCTCCTCTCTCTCGCTCTTACATTGTTACAATTATAATGCTTAAATCGGCTGTTTCTATAAATTATCGGAACACGTTTAGGCGTATCTTGATGCTACTCATTCACTGGCGGATCAACGATTCGCGTAGGGATAGGGAGTGCTGGTAGAGGCGCTCCTTTTTGGTGTTTACTAATTGCTTGTAGGGATTGATTTACTAATGATCCACCATTTAGCTGATTAATATATACTTACGGCAAATTATGATACCAATATTCTGTCAAAAACAGCGACATCGTGCAATTGTTTTGTGGTATTAATCGTGGTATAATGTTAAAAAATTGTTTTAACAACATAATTTTGCTAAAATTTTGAATGGGACATTTTCAGAGGAGTTAAAGATTGAGCAAGATTTATTATCTGCCCTGAAATATGCTCCAATTACGTCTGTCAAAATAAAACGTTCATTTTTAATGTACAAATTAATTTTAAGTGATCGCAGACATAGTTTAACAGAGAATTTAAATTTCAAACGTGGTCTATAATAGATAAGGACGGTAATCTAAAGACCGATACTGACGAAATATTGGAAACATGGCTAAACTACTGTGGGGAGCTACTTTTCTGGTATACCAAATTCACACACTGACTGGTATAGTATTGTTCTCTTGATACTAACGTATACAGCCTTAAAGTCAACGAATAGGTGATGGGTTTTAATGTTAAACTCTAATGTTTTCTCGAGGATCTATCTTATTGAATGAGTCTGGTCAATTGTTGATTTTTCTAGAGTTAATTTGGCCTGGTATTTTCCAACTGCCAACTGTGTAAACTTATAGCCTTTCAAAGAGAATATTTGTTAGTATTTTGTCAGCAGTTTTTAACAGGGATATACATCTGTAGTTGCGACAGTAGAGCTGATCGTCTTTTTTATGTAACGAGCATATCACCTTGAGACAATTCACATGGCATGGCGTCATGTTGTCAGACAAGAAGTAAAGAAGAAATTTATGTATTTAGCAATAATTTTAGATAAAATAAAAAGAAAAAAATACCTTTTTGCATCTCCGCATCCTCTCCACAAGCTCTTGACGATCACCAACTGCTTCTTATGGAAGGATGAAGCTCCATTAAAATCGGGAAGACCCTCGGCTTCGCATAGATGAACCTGTAACAAAAATATTGTTAAAAATATATCATTAGTAAACTGAATGGTACAACCACTTTCATAATAAGTGATTGTAGTACATAAAACTTTGCATTGGAACTTTGATATTTCAAATCATCGTAAATTTTAAGAAAGATTAGAACAATTGAGAAATGTATTAAACTGAACTGAACATGTATAGATATAGTAGCAATTGGCCTTTTACTTTTTTTTATATGTAAGTATATATAAGGTTCTTGAACCCCTAAGTGGAGCATAGAGCTTCAGTAAAAACACGCCATCGGGTTCTATTTTGCGCTAAGGCCTTCACCTCATTCCAAGACTTTCCTTAACCTCTTATCTCTTCCATGATGGATCTTCTCCAAGTTTGTACTGGGCGACCTCTTTTTCTTCTTCCTTGGTTTCTCATCCGTAGAGTAAAACAGTCATGACATTTGGCTGGAACATGTGGATCTTTGTCCTTTTAGTATACTCGCCAGATCTCCAAACAGGGTGGAGCAAGCTGAATGCTTGTTGAGCTTTTCGTATCCTCATACGAATATCATCCTCTTTACCTCCGCTTTCTGTTATGACACTTCCAAGATACGTAAAGTTTTCCAAATTTTTAATCTGCCAGTTGTTGATAGTAAATAGCGTGTTGTTTATTGCATTTACTCTCATGGATTTGGTTTTACTAATATTGATTTTCAAACCTACTTTATTGGCTTCAGTGGAAAGTGTTTCCATTGATCAGCCACATCTTGAAACCTTTGTCCTAACAGGCAGATATCTTCGGCGCATTCAAGATTTCTTACGCGTGTGGTTAACGTCCATTGTATCCCTCTTGTGCTGGAGTCTAGTTTGGAGACAACATAGTCTACTGATATGTTAAAAAGAAACAGAGAAAACACGCATCCCTGTCTGACACCAGTAAATATGTCAAATTCGTCGCTGTTGATTCCATTGTGTGTGTGTCAGGGTGCATTTCTGCTCGGTGTACAGTGACTTTATAATGAAAATTATTTTGTACGAGATGTTTCAGCTCTAAAATTTTCCATAAAGTACCATGAGATAAGATGTCAAAGGCACGTTCGAAGTCAACAAAAACCATGTATAGGGGTGTGTTCCATTCAACCGACTGTTCCATTATTACTCTAACAGTATTAATGTGGTCTATGCAGGAGGATTCTGGTGACCAGCTTAAAATTCAATCTTGTTTGTTAATCTTTTGAGTATGATGGCCGTGAAGATTTTATTTATTGCGGTAAGCAAGGTTATTCTTCTCCAATTTTTGCACAGTGTGAGGTTGCCCTTTTTTGGAAGCTTGATAATGTTACTTTTTTTCCTGCCCGCTGGAATGCGGTTTGGTTCCCACACCTCTCGGATTATGGGGAGCAAAAGTTCAGTAGTTAGATGCGGATCAGTTTTAAGTATTTCGGCAGCAATGTTATCGATTCCCGGAGACTTATTATTTCTCAGAGATTTGATAGCTGTTATTATTTTCGTTTTGCAAGGGGCCTCGCAAGATATACGCAAGTCTACATTCTGTAAGTTTTCGACAATTTCATCTGCGTTTTCCCTGGGCCCTGTTTTAGCTTGTTTTGCCAGTTCTTCAGCCCACCTTCTTTTGTCTCATTGCATTTCTTTTAACTGCTTTATTTATTGTTTCATATTCTTGTTGTCGGTTCGCTCTTTCTTCTACAGTTCTTGCTTGCAAAATATCTTTCTTTTGCTGTTTCTTTCCTAGATAAGATTCTAAGTTTCATCTGACATCCATTCTTTTCTATGTTTCTCTTTTTTACCCAGTTTTTTTTTGAACCTATTCTCTATCCTTCCATTGTTGGATGTAGGTCTCCCCCAGTTCTCTCCATCTTTCCCTATCTTGAGCTGTTCTCTGCCATGTGGGACCTCCTTGTTTCCTGATGTCATCTTTCCACCTCATTTGTGGTCTGCCTCTTGATCTCTTGATCCAGTTTATCTTCAACTTTTTCTGTTAAAACATCTGCCAAATCTTCCCAGCTATTTACTTCACGTTCTCTTGTTTTGAGTTGGAGTTCCTGGAGCCGTTTTTAATTTGTCTAGATTGTATATTGGTCTGTTAGTGTTGTTTTTTTTTGGACCAATAAAAATGGCACACGAAAGAAGGTAATCTTGAAGAGTGTCTAAGATGTGAAAATTCGAATTTGAAGATGGTTTCCGACTCATAGACACTTGCAAAAAATATAGTCCTTTTTAAAAATTGTAGCATTAGAGCATTAGCTTAATCTGATTTTAGCAAACAATCATTTTTATTTGATAGCGGTGAAAATTAAGCAAATGGAGACCTCTTTAGCTTGTATTAAAAGAGTAGTATACAATCAGGAAGAGTTACTTTTAAGCTATGTTTCTCCAATAGTTTTTTGATGCTCACAGATTTTTGTCTATAACAAGTAGAGAAACGTAATGTAAGGATTCACGAGACTTAAAACAACATAAGTTGCTTGCAAAATATCAATCAAGTAGCACTAAAAATTAAATAGAGGAGTTTAAAAGGAAAAAAGGAGTGAAGAGGTCACACATGGTCTATTTTTAAAATAAAAGAATGATTATAATTAGAGATGTAGCAAAATGTTATAATAACTAACATTACGAAGCAGGAATACAGTACATAATTAAAAGTTGACCTAGATATGCAAGAAATACTATTAGTTAATACAGAATCAAACAAACCCTCGATTGACCCTCGCACGCGATTTTCCACCTGTTCGTGGTCTTTTAGTTGGTGTTATTTCTTCGGCGAGCGCGTAGTAGCATTATGCCGCGGTGCTTTGTAACCCCCGGCCGTCCATTAGTGCCCCTTAGAAAAATAAACCCGTGCTCCACCGTTCGCATCACCCTCACAATGGCTCCTTATTTATAGAAGTAAACTTACTATGGCGTACTTCTATTCGGCACAAACACGTCCTATGTTCGGCATCAATATTGACTGAGTAGAAAAAGAGGCTGAAATGTCAACGTTATAGGCCCTTTGGGCTACCAAATGGAACCAATATAGGGCCCCACGGATATGCTGGGAATGGGAGGCATATCGTTCGGGAGTGGCTACTTGTTTTGCTAACGGAATAATAAAGGAAATGTATATTATAGTTAGATAGATATTAATATTGTATTCAGATATACCGAGTGGACCAAAAGTCTTGAGTAAGGATTGAAGTGAAGACTGTTTGTATATAAACAACGTGAAAAGGTCACGTTTTATGTCAAATCTCGCATATTTTGTCAGGTTTAATGTCAAATCTTACGTCACATTTTATGTAAAATCTAGCATATTATGTCAAGTTTTATGTCAAACGTCAAATCTCACTTCACGTCACGTTTTTAACGTAAAGACGCTACGTAAAAATGCGATGCGAAGTAAACATGTGGCGTGACGTGACGTGACGTAAAGACGTTAAGTAACACGACGTAAAAACCTGACGTAACGTGACGTGTCGTAAAGATGTGATGTGAGATTTGACATTTGATATAAAACGGGATTTAATATGCGAGATTTGACATAAAATGTGACGTGAGATTTAATATTTTGTGTCATTTTGACGTTATATACAAAAGCATTGTAATATGACAACTTTGTACAGAGTTTTAAAAACTACACACATAAAACAGAAACAAATCTCATCGAATACCTCAAGGCTCAGCAATCAGTCCGAAGCTTTTCCTTATAGCTATTAACCACACAATCAAATCAATGAATAAACTCATTCAAGGAAGATTGTACGCGGATAATCTTATAATATTCTTAAAGGAAAATAATATACAAAGCATGGCCAAACTACTACAAGATCAACTCCATAAATTGATAGCATGGCCTAAAAGGAGTGATTTCCAATTTGCTTCATCTAAAACTCACTGCATCATATTCTTAAAGATATCAAAGCAAAGAAAGAAAAGATCTACTTTAAAACTTGGGTGCCAGATACTTGAATGTGTAAAAATCATTAAATATCTAGGTTAAATAATTGATCAGGCCCTAACTTGGAAGACCATAACAAATATATTTCAGTAACATGCCAAAAGGGAGAAAATCTCTTGAAATATCTTTATGGTACGAACTGGGGAGCTTTACTTACATTATATAAAAATCTGATCCACTCCAAAATCGATTATGGATGCCATGCTTAATCATCTGCTTTAACAACCAATCTAAAAATTTTAGACACCATTTGACATAACGCTCCCAGAATAATATGCGGTGTATTTAGAACAACTCATATCATAAGTCTTCAGGCCGAACTCTGTGAACTATTAGATTAAAGAAGACAGAAATTAATAGTCTCATATGTAGCAAAGCGGTACTCATTACAATTTTACCGAACTACTCACTCCTCGAATATTCAATACGCCAAAACCCACATTTCCTTTTATGAAAGATGCAGACGAATCATATATAAATTACACCTTGAAGTAACCGAAATATATCCTAGCAAGATGCCAACTTCCCCTCCTTGACTAATCTCTTCTCCCCATACAAATTTCGAACTATTTGCAGAAAATAACAAAGACACTAATCGCCATTTAATTAATTCTAAATATCAAACCTTCATTTCTCAATTTTCCTCCTTCAAACAGTTTTTCAACGATGGATCTAAGACGAAGCATTGTGCAGCATCTGCCTCCCTCACTAAACTCTCTAAAAATCATCTCTAAAATCTGTTCTCTCCATCCTGCGGCCAAACTCATTATACAAGAATTGCACAATCTAAATCACAGAAACATTGCTTTCCTGTGGATGCCATCTTATATTGGAATTACAGAAAACGATTTGGCAAGTAAATATGCACAAGAAGCCTTAGAGGATGCAACTATTGAGCAGCTTTAGAGGAGGCAACTATTGAGATCTATCCAAAAAGTCAGGCAACAGATCTCAAATCATGTTTCCATAGTAGTTGACATATGGAATAGCAGCAAAACAGTCGAAATTACTTGAGATAAGTCAAACATTTTAACCATGGTCTGATGGTTTCACCAATCGTTTTTCTCAGGAGATCATCACGCGAGTGGGGCTTGGCCATAGTCGCCTTACGCATGGACATTTGATGTCACAAGATCCCCAACCGAAGTGTTATGCTTGTGAGACTCCGCTAACAATAAAACACCTTCTACTGGAGTGCCTATTACACAGTGCGACAAGAAATGAATTCGGAATCCCCGAGTATTTGAAAGAACTCTTCTTAAAGGGCGGTGTCAATGTGATTAATCAATATTTAAATGCAATAAACTATTTATACAAAATTTAATTGTTGTACTATTCTATGGATGTCAATATTTTTTTCTTTTCGCTAATAGCCATCTAGTTCCCTTCTTAGTTCCCATAGATAGAACGGACGATCTAAGTTAAGATTATCTCTAGAAACATCGTCTATGGAGTTGGTAATATCATTCGGAACCCAATCTGGTGAAATTTTTTGGTAAAACTCTGTTATCCATGGTTCGTCCGGGTCAATAGGTAAATTATTGGATTGTTTGCGATATTTGAAGCAATTGACTTTCCTCCATACCTCCTTAATGGGAGTATTTTGATTTATGCTTTTACAATACTCCCTACAGTTTTTCCTTTTCTTCTCCTTAAAGGTTTTCTTCGCTAATGCGTCCATCTTTTTATACTCTATTAGGTTACTTATTGTAGGATTTTGATTATATTTAATATAACTTAATTTTCTTCGTCGGGCTGTTTCCTGACACGTTTTGCCCCACCAAGGTTTTGGAATGTGAACATCCTTACTTCATGCTCTAGTTAGTGACCTTAAAATTATATCAGAGCTATAACGTTTTGTGCTTTGCAGACTTGTGTGAATCGGACGTTTAAATGTAAGATCTCTACGAAAAAACGTTGACCAGATCGCTCTAAATGTAGTAAGATCGCCATTTTAATTTGTTGTTTTTTTTCCTACATTTTTGATTGTCTTCGAGGCAAATTTTGAAACAATCTGTTATCACTAGTGATAAGTATAATAAATAAGCAATGATGGTTTACCTGCGAGCAGTAACAGAGGTTCATTAGCCACTACCAGTTCTACTCGATTTTCCGTTTTCCTAACGTAACGTAACGAAAACCGTTGGCTGTGTGTGACAATTTGTATCTACCATTATTAATATCTTGTATGGGCTTTTTTGTGCTAGAGTTTTATGAAAGTAAAGTAAATACGGAAGTGTATTAGGATTTTTATGGACGATACCAAATAAAGTACATACAACAGTGAACGGTTTTCCCAGTGATATTTCAATTTGCCAACGATATTACATTCTTCAATAACAGGCAAATATAATATTGTGCACGAAAAATTCTCAAAAATGTATAAATATCGAACGGAAATTCATTTCCAAATATTTTTTTCATTTTCCGGTTTAGTTTTTTTCGTTTTGAATATTTCGAATCACATTCGAAGCATAAATGCGATTGAAATTTATTATCAATAGAATAAGTATCAGCAAAAAATATGATTTTTGGAGATAAATCTATTAAATTCAGTCCATTCGAGCTGAAGTAATCTCCTTTTGCATTCCAAATCTAAATAATAAATCTACAATAAGCTTTATGTACAGGTATCGCTTTAAAGCTATGGGAATTTGAACAATTTCCCTAATCATATATTCCAAATATATCTAGATATTTTGCATAACATATACAGGGTGGCCGAACGAAAACGAAACAGAGGAAGCTGGGAAGCTCTAAAAATTTTGCAAAGGAAACTTGGTCCATAATAAACGATCTTCGAAATAAAACTAACACAGCTCAAATATTTTCTCTTCCAAACCCTGAAAATCTAAATAAATACTTCGTTGATGTGAGTAAAAATATAACATCAGCTATTTTGCCACAACAATATCCTATTTGCTATCTTCCCAATTCAAAAAAGATCTCGAATTCATTCTTTATAAGACCAGTGGATAAATCTGAACTGATCCAAACAATCAGTGGTATCAAAAGCAAATCTTCCTGTAGTACTGATGGACTAACCATAAAAATTTTCTTAAATCTCCCAAATAATGTGTTGGAAGTCCTGATCTCAGTAATTAACGATTTCTTTGAAAAAGGTATATTTCCAGAGTGCCTAAAGACAGCCATTATTATTCCTCTTTATAAGGGTGGTGGATTTGATGGATAAGAAAAATATATTTTAAAATTACTCTTTTTAGCTGGTTACTTTTTTCCTAGTTGACGAAATGTTGAAACTTATCACCTCCAGCGTCCATATAATGACAAATGTTTTGTTCCAAACGTTCTGTCAAATTCCGAAGCATTTGCGGAATGATTCGTCGGTATGCGTTGACGTAAATCTTCTGTCGGTGGTGACAGCGGGTGGTGTTCTATAGATTTTACTTTTTAGGTATCCCCACAAAAAAATTAAGGGGAGACAAATCTGGTGAACAAGGAGGCCATTCGATGCTGCCTCTCCTCCTAATCCAATGTCGTCGTAAATGTCAAATGATCTTCATCATATTATTGACCATTTTCAATAACACCAGTCAAGGCAGGATTAATCAAGACGATCACATCTCACAGTAATTGTAAATATATTTTGCCAGTCCAATTGCCAGGTCTAAAAATGGTCCCACCAGTCGATTACGATGGAATTTGTTTTTTTTTTTAAAATGACTTGGTTCCAGATCTGAAAATGAAAATTCCACATCTAGCCAGATTCTAGATCTGGTCAAATATCTTATTTAACCCCCATTGCCAATAAAAATCTTGTGGTAATTCTTCTGGCTTAGGGGTCAAAATAAAAATATTGGAAATACCGGAAAAATGTATCTCCCTTAAATCAAAAATCGAAATTTCGCTGGGTTTTTAAAAAATGTCGCGACTTCTGATAATGTCTCTGTTTCTTTTTCGATTGGCAAACCTGTATATTTTATACATATTGTAAATTACAAAAAAAAATAACTGAAAAAAGATACAGAAGATCACAGATCGAGAGTAATGAATTCAGTATTTCATGACGCTAACCGTGACGCTTTCTCGTGGCGCTAGTTCCGTGACACTTGCCTCTGCATTTTACTAAAAAAAAGTAATACAACGCCAGTGTGGAGTCTGCTTCAAAATTAATACTACGCTAGTATAGAAGCTTTGCTTCAACAAGAAAGAAATTGTCAGCATTGCAGATGAAGACAAGGATATACAAGACAGAGAAGAAATACTCTTCTTCTTCTACTTATCTAGGCATACTAGCAGTTTTTTAACAAATACGGCTTGTTTTTAAACATTATCATTCCATTTCTTTATAGATGGAATGATAATGACCTATTACATTATTCATCTAGAAATTGCACCAAGGCTTCTCGATCTGTAAATCAGCGTCTTTCTTGTTATTCTTCTTAGGATTCTCATCAGGAGTGTGTCATCCGCATAAGATACTTTTTTTATTTCCCATTTCATATACTCTTTTAATTTTTACTTGTTTTATTACCGCATCCAATATGAAGTTGAATATTGTTGAACTTAATAAGGTCTGATTCCAGTTGTTATTTCGTCGGTTTCATTGTTTCTGCCTGGATGTTACTGGCACATGTAGGCTGGTTTATTGTGTTCTATAGATATTTTCACTATTTCCACATCACTTTCTGAAATTCGTAAAAAGTATACTCCATTTGTATGGAAAGCCGTATGACGCACTTTTCTTATTTGAACTATTTTTTTTCCTCCAAGAGACTATTGTTTTTATGCTGTTTTTAAATTTTTCCCAACTATTATCGATATCGTAGTCCTGTGTGAAAATCTGTTTATTTTAGTATTTGTTCTTTTCTGAACTGACATAAATTTTTTGTTGTGAAATTTTTTTCGTATACTATTTGCTTCAAAAGGATACTAAATTATTTTATTAATTTATGTATTATTATTTGACCGATCTACTCGAGAGCGTTCAAGGTTAAAATGAAAGCAGCATAAGATAAAAGCTAATCTAATATTAAAATATATTAATCTTGAACTGAAACTAGGTTACGTTGAAAAATTGTGCAAGGTCATTGATTACCAACAATCTCGATAGCCGTGATCGTCTAGTGGTTAGGACCCCACGTTGTGGCCGTGGTAACCCAGGTTCGAATCCTGGTCACGGCATGAGGTTAAACTTTTTTTTTATTAAAAATATAGTAAACGAATGGTTGAAAATATTAAAACGTGTCAAATTTTTGAACGAAAGGTTAAACAATTTAAAATAACGATCAAATCGAAAAAAGTTCTAAAAACAGATCATATAGAAATATGCAAGAGAGCCCATAAAAATAAGATGCGTCGAAGATACAGCAATATTAGCTAAAAGCTTGGAATAGATTCATACCTTGTTAATTTGCTTAACGAAGAAACTCACCGTCGGAGTATTAAATTAATACCACGAGGACTAAATGGATGACAAAATAGTGATTGGGTATCATCCATTAAAAAAAGTTTGTTTAATATTTTTATATATCAAACTTTTTAGTTCCAGTCTTAGTTTTGAATTTCTACCTTCAAAAATGTTTTGTCTTCTTTTCTTCTCCCTTAGAGACAAGTATTTTTTGTTTGCTTCCCTTCTAGCTGCTGTCATATTGGTACATTAAAAATGATATTAGAAAAGCTCAACAAGATTGATGACAAAATAACTCAAATCGATATCAGAGTTACCCGACTAGAGCAAAGCGCTATTCCGAAAATCAGAAATGGCTAAGGACCTCTGAATAATGGCGTGGAATGCAAATGGACTGTTACAACATCAGATTGAGTTGCAAGCAGTACTAGACATTGAGAAAATTGATCTGTCTCGTTTCTGAAACACATTTCACTAAACAGTCATATATAAAATTTAGGGAGTATAGAGTATATTCCACTGTACACCCAGATAATGCAGCTAAAGGAAGAAGCGCTATCATAATTAAAGATAACATCTTGCATCATAAGGAATTAAAATATACAACTGAGCACATGCAAGCTACAACAGTATGTGTGAAGATGAAAACGCATACCGTAAATATAGGATCAATATATTGTCCTTCTAGACACTTCATTAAAAAAAAACAATATATAGAGTTTATGAACACTTTAGGAAAAAGATACATTATAGGTGGCGACTTTAATGCAAAGAATATCCATTGGGTCTCTAGGCTAACTACAACTAAAGGAAAAGAACTATTGTCAACTGTTAAAGAACAAAAGGGTCAAGTAATATTTACTGGTATCTATGGTACGGATGCACATCAATCCAACTATTCAGAGCGGCAGCATATAAGATCAGAATAGCTATGATGATTGCCAACCTCCGTCGCGGAGATGGCACGTAAAGAAGAAGAGAAGAATATCTACTTTTAGACCAACATACTGGTCTAACAATAGGAACAAAATTCCAGACCTGATAGATTTATTTTTTTACAAAAATATCTCAGCTAACTGTCTGGATGTCAATGACGGCTGGAACATGAACTCTGATCACTCACCGATAATTTTAACTACGACTGATACAGTGATTAAAAGAGTTCAATTTAATATTGACTAATAAAAAAACTGACTGGGAGAGCTTCAAAATATACCTTGAACACAAAACTAATCTTGCTGTGCCATTGAGAAACACGTGGCAACTTAAAGACGAATTAAGAAGTTTTTATAAAAAATATTCAACAGGTAGCTTGGGAAAATACCCCCACAATAACTTCTAGAACAAAAGAGAACAATTATCCAAAATAAATCAGAGAGCTCATAATAGAAAAAAGAAAGTTAAGAAAAAAATGGCAGCAATACAGAGCTGTACGAGACAAAACTAGTTTAAATAATGCTACACAAAAACTAAAAAGAGAGATAAAGAAGTCATTTAACAGCTGACCAGAACACAGATTATTCGTTATGGAACGTAACAAAAAGAATGAAGAGACCAATAATTATTCATTTTCCTCCAATCAAGTTGAAAAACGATTGCAGATTATTTAGAAAGCACATTCAAACTCAACGACAATGAAGGTGAAGAACTGAGATAGGAAGAATCATTCCAAAACCAAGAGAGAGTAACGTTGACATCATTTAGAGAATTATTAACAGAGAAAAAAGAGAATATAAATCCCAAGAAAGCTCCAGAATATGATCTATTAAATAATATACCAAGAAAAGCCATAGTTAAGCTGACACATCTAATAAATGCTGCTTTTAGATTGAGTGTATTAGGTCCGGTCCTGTACTTATTGTATATGTGAGACATTCCAGAGCTAGAACAAAACACTATTGCCACTTTCGCGAATGATACAGCCATCCTAGACGCAAGGCTGCGCTGGAAAGTCCATGTCAAAAAGAAAAGAGAAGAGCTTGATATTAGATACAAGGAATTTTATTGGCTGATTGGAAAAAATTCAATATTATCCATGCATAATAAATTATCTGTATATGTAATATATAGTATAGTATAGGCTAGTATAGTAATCTACATATTATCCAGAGATTTCAAAACAAAGTACTAAGAAACATTGTTGATGCTCCTTGGTATATCCGCAACAGCAACCTCCACCAGGATCTGGGTATGGAAACTGTGACCGAAGTAATCAAGAGAACAGCAACAAGTCACGAGCAGAACTGCATGGTCATGTGAATGTCAAGGCAATCCAGCTTCTTGACAACACTGAACTAAAGAGAAGACTCATAAGGACAAAACAATTTGAGTTAGTGTAAATATGTACCAGTTTAGTGTAAAAAGCAGAGTATAGTGCTGTGATATTATTGCATGTTAGTTATAGTGCATTAGTAAGCCCTTAGATTTAAGTATTTGCTGTTTATTAAGTTAGGCCAGAAAATAACTGATAATTGGTCATTTTGATAGGACTGTCAATTTTCGGACCTCAAACATTTGCAAACAAGTTATCAGTTTGAAAATGTGTACTTGACAGTACAAAAATCTGAGCCATTGTTGATCGCTCAGACCTATAATCACTTTAATATTCTCCAATATGCTAGCTAATAGCTCCAAGCTGCTAATATTTTTTCTTTTCTCTTTTGTTTTAGCTCTAACAAAAAAAAAAATGATTTGGCACAGATTGCGCCTTTGCTTTACTAAGCTAAACCAATAACGAATATAAGGCAATTTTTCTAGCTTGTCTAAAGTATCTCCTGTTGTCTAGACTGTCTCTAATCAGATATATCTATATTTTTATATCCTAGCAATAAAAGTGTACACCGCTTAAATTCCACCAAGCGAAAAATTCAAATTTACCATCAGATTTCCACATTTTCCGACGCAGAATAACCGAAGACCGGCATATTGTCCCCATTTGCTAACTTGGCTAATCCTCTCAATAAATGTTGGTTTTGTTTACTGACGAAATTTATGTCCCTCCTCTATTCACTTTCAGAATTGTGCATAAGAGATAGAGTTTCTGTATTCTTGAGTGGTTGGTTTTATATATGCGGGGAAAAATTCAAAGTATATACCGCAGGGGCTGTAAAACTGGGAAGTGTTTTAGCGTTCAGGGACGGCACCTGCGGTTGGACAGTTAAATAGCTGCTTTAAATTTGACGATCATGTCTATTGCATAAAAAAACACGCTCTGGTATACTTTTTGTCGGTTTTTCTACGTTTAAGCAATGAACTAAATTTTATAGAACTATAATTAGTAAAAAACTTGTAGTGGTATAACAAAATAATATATTATTATTATATCAATGTTATGGGTTGGGAAGTTTTCAGAAAAAAAATATAAACATTATACAAAGTTAACATAAGACTAGGTACAATACCCAGTTAGGTTTCATTTAACTTATTTTTAAAACTATTTAAACTGGTAACTTCTATGTCATCACTTAAACTGTTCGATTTATCAAAAACTCGGTTAACCAAAAAGTTTTGTTTTAACAGTACTTTTAGAATACCTGTTTTTCAATTTATAGTTATGACCTCTTAGTCTTGCATCTTCATTGATATTAAAAAGTTTCATGTTTCCCAAAAATTCCCCCTAAGATTTCTGTAAGTAGATATAACATAGCTAAATAAGGAAATATGGAAATACGTGCTTGGCGGAGGAAGGCGATGGATAGGGACGACTGGAGAAAAATTCTTGGGGAGGCTAGGACCCACACAGGGTTGTAAAGCCAAAATGATGATGAGATATAACATAGCCTCTTTCTCATCTATGGGTTAATGGAGGCAACTTGAGCTTTCTTAGTTGGGTTTCGTAGCTTAATCTTCCATAATTACAAGGTAGCTTAGTAGCTCATAGTTGTACTCCTTCTATTGCAAATGGAGTGACCAAACTGACACTGCAAATTCTACGTAAGGTCTGACAACTTTTGAAGAGTTTCAAAAACAAGTCTGGAGACATTCTATGAAAAGCTTTTGATATAAAGTATAAAGCAGAGTTTGCTTTACTAACTACTTTTGCTGTTTGAGTAGACCAACTTAATGTTTGATTGACCGTAACACCAAGATCATTAAATTCTTGTACCGATTTCAGACGAACTCCATACAAAAAATATGTTAAATATGGAGTATTATATCCACATTGAACGACACAATACTTACGCGTATTTATTGGAATAGTCTTTTTCTTGCTCCATTCTGATAGCTGGTTAATGTCACTCTGCGTATCAGCATATGAAACCGATGAGAAATAAGGATACATTAAGACAAACTGGAGTCTAGGATGTGGTGAGTATGGACGCCAATAGGACGTCGCAGATCATGTCGACAGAATAAACGCAGGAAGAATCGCAAAGACACCTAAAGCCAATAAAAAAGGATCACTGGAAAACCCTCCGAAGAGGTGGTATGAGAGCTGGACATCAACATTATAAGAGCTGGCATAATAAAATAAGCAAAACCATGTCGTACAAGAAGAACACGAAGAAGTACTGTTTTATACGCTTTGGCTTTCAATCCATCTTCTTCTTCTTTAAGTGCCATTTCCACGACGAAGGTTGGCAATCAACACGAGGTAATAATAATAGTAATAGTAATAGGTAATCAAATATAATTACAATGTGTAATTTTACATTTTCAAAGTGTGAATACCAACAAAAAAGCCGGATACAATGAATAAAGTTACGTTTTACGAAAAAGTTTTAAAATCTACTATGACCTATAAAATTTTCCAGCTCCTAGTAAAATTTGCATCGCTCCGCCGATGAGAGCGGAGAAAGCTGTAAAATGAGAACCGACGAAGGCGTCTTCCGTCAACGGGCTACACCTTTCCAATAATGCATCCGACAAAGTTTATTACATCCACACAAAGTTATATCTGCTCTGGATATACATCTACAACTTCACGTAACCATATTCCATATACTTGATTACTTGGATACATGAAATTTAACAGAGTGTTCTATTTTAGCACTATGAAATAGCAGAATAAGGTAATTTGTTTATGAGAATTTTCTAAAAAAAAAGATAAATAATTCTTACGTCAATTCCGAAAAGATGTAATTTTTGCGGAGCTGTCAAGTAGATTTTCTCTAATTTAAAGGTTAATAACTGAGCGGTTTTCTTCTGGTGATTGAACTTCTCTCAATTGAACTTGATTGAACTTATGACGAAATGACAATGTTTGAACTAAAATGAGCAAAAAAGGTGAAAAAGAATAGAGCTCTCCATGAAAATATGGAGCAATTGGATGCCGAAATCACTCTCGTTATTATCATTCTCGTTTTACAAACGTATGTGAGTCGGCAAGAATTTGCGTCCAACCTGCGCAATCGATCGCCTTCCTCCTCCACGTAGTATAGTTTTGTATTGGACAGTATTCTAATATCTATCATTGAAGTCACTAGACAAAACCTTTACTGTTCCCATATTTCTTTTAAAAGTAGAGCAATAACTGGGAATTAAAAATAAACACAAAACAAGTAAAAGTAATCCAAAGATTTGTTATTAAAGTTCAATTTAAGTACTGTAAAATAAATATAATTTATACAAAAGTTTCAGTGGTTGCTGATGCTGAATATGAAACTATATGCAGCAGCATAGGAAGTCACAAAAGATTTAACAAGGTACCAAATACTTTTATTTCAAATGGGAGGAATAACGGCAGCAGATTTTATATAGGTATCAACACTTAGGTTTTCATCATCATCATCATCAATTATTAGGTCTATCAAAATAAACTGGCTGCGGTGGTTAGGTCACGTAGAGAGAATGAATGAGATGGAGCCGCCAAAACATATTTATAACCAAAGAATAGATGGAGTGAGAAGATAAGGCAGACCCAGAGCACGATTTAAGGATCAGGTGGAGAAAGACTTGAGAATGTTGGGAGTACGAAACTGGAAAGCCAAGGCGAAGAATAGGAGAGAATGGAGACTTATCCTTCAGCAGGCCAAGGCCCACCATGGGTTGTAGAGCCAATGATGATGATCAACACTTAGGTACGTCAAGCAGACGTACTGTGCCGTCAAGAGCCTACGTACTGTGCTAAATATCTGGGCATCCAACTAGACACAGGTCTAAGATTTACAAAGCACCTGATGAAAGTAGTCCAAAGAGCAGAAGAGAGAACCGCGGCATTAATAAAAATTATGCCAAATATCGGCGGTCCAAGTGCCCTCAAAAGAAGAATGTACCTTCAGATTGTACATTCTACCCTCTTATACGGCGCTCCCGTATGGTACGAAGCCTTGAGAATGGCTAAGTATAAAGAATTGCTTGCAAAGGCACAAAGGAAGCCTCTACTAAAGGTAGCAAGCGCATACCGGACTACTTCTACGATTGCCCTACAGGTCATAACAGGTACGCTCCCCATTCACCTCCTAGCTAAAGAAAGAGACACTTTATATAACAGAGAAAACGGTCATTTACCGGAAATAAAATCCGAAGTAAGATCACATATGCTCCAAATATGGCAAAATGAATGGGAGGCACAAACGGAGAAGGCACAATGGACCAAAATGTTAATCCCTGATGTGGTAACTTGGTCTAAATGTAGGTTCAGAAGGTTAAATTATTTTTTTACACAATTTCTCACCGGCCATGGCTCCTTTAGGTCGTACACGTATAGAATAAAGAAGACAACAAACGATTTGTGCATAGATTGTGGTGTCATAGACGACGCAGAACACTGCATTTTTGCTTGCACTACTTTCCAAAGAGAACGGAATAATCTAATATCAAGGCTAGGAGCGATAACGCCCAACAATCTGATACAGAAAGCGACGCAAAACAAAGAATTCTACGATGTTACTGTCGACATAATTACGCAAATTATAAAGAAAAAGGAGACGCTAAAAAGAGCGAGACAGGAACAGGGTGGTTGAGGTAACAAATTGCATAATACGCTGTCATGAGTTCTTTACAGCTCGGCTGCACGACGGAATAGACGGCACCTTTACAGCCAGATCTGTAATTATATTACGTACGTAGTTTTCACGACCTCATGCCTCTTTTAATTCACATTCCTTCCTTGTCAGGCTGAACACACCTGCACTTTTATGAACCCATATTTTGTTTCCCCACAATACCGTCTCTGCATATCATTTTAAGTGGTTCTTATCGTTTTTAGGTAAGAACCCTTTTACAATTTTCTCCCAAATTATCAGACTGCACAAGGCATCTCAATGTTTCGTTCACCGATTGAACTCGTCCGGGGGTGCCTTGTCCGAAGAAGGGGTGGTTTTTAGTTGGTAGGCGACTGGTCAGGGGTGCATGTGGCGCATATAATCCATACTTTGGATGCTATGTCCTAGCATGTGCTCCTTTCCTGATCGAATCCAACAGTACTAGGGACATCTTCCCTAGTCGGTTTAGAACCTTTCCACCTCAGTCCAAAAAAAAAAGGTACGTCAAGCAACAGAATTTACAACAGTTCATTAGGGGTGAATTCACTTACTGGTGAACTGACCCCTAAGAACATTTAGCCCAATAGTCATAAATTAAACAATACTATATTCTATTTGAAAATTAGGGATGACTGTCTATTTTGCTTTTAAGTGGAAGATATTGAAGAAAACTATGTCATTCAACTATTATATCATTCGCCAGAAATATTGTTTTGTTCAATTTATTTCGCCCTATGTCTTTCGCCAGAAAGTCTTTTTCAATTTACTTTGTCGTTTCATTGTGAAAACACAATAATAAAGGTTTAAATCTAAAAAATACTTAATACTGCCCCCGCGCTCGATTAGTGAGATTAGTCAGAAATAGAATCCAACCGCAAATTTTCTTGCTTCACGCTCACAGTTCATCGCTCACGATATCGTCCTTGCACATTAACGCACCAATCTCAACGACAATTTCCACCCAAACCACGTCAACATTAACGGTATAAATGAACACCGTCCGCTGTTCTCAGTAGCAGTAATGCATTGATTAGTGATCGATGTAGTGGTGTCTGGGGATTCGGGAGACTGACATTTCGGAAGCCATGAAGAAGACATCGAAGAGGATGTCGAAAGTGACGCGGTGATAATCGACGCGGTTCAGTTTTTTTGGGAACCAGCTGTATATTTCCCTATGGCACAGTAAACTTCGCCACTGAGCTTGAGCACATGCGTTGTATGAAATGTATTACATTTGTCGATATTGTAAAGAAACAAATTAAAAAACAGAAAGTCACCAGGAGAAGATCAAATACAAAATGAACTCTTAAAATATGGAGGTGATCACCTTGTAGAACAACTGCAACTTCTAATTAATAAAATAATCACCACGAACAGAATACCAGATGAATGGAGGAGAGCGATCATGGTGATGTTCTTCACAAAAGGAGATAAGAAAGACCCCAATAATTATCGAGCAATAAATCTATTAAATACAACACTCAAATTGACAACAAGAATAATAGCGACAAAAATAAACGAACAAATATCTCTGCAAGAGGAACAGCAAGGATTTCGGACAGGAAGATCATGCACGGATGCAGTTTTTGTAATAAGACAAATAAAAGAAAAGGCGCTGGAATACAACTAACCAGCATGTATGTGTCTGATAGATTTGAAGAAAGCGTTTGATAGAGTGAGAATTCGGGACGCGATACATTTATTATATGAAAAGGGAATATCACTGGATTTAGTAAAAACCATTGAGAATATATATAAAGATAACATAGCTATGGTAAGATGTAAAAGAAAACTATCGCAACCTATCAAATATGAAACTGGCATTAGACAAGGAGATTCGCTGAGCCCATTAATATTTAATCTGATAATGGATGAAATCATAAAGAAAGTTAAAAAAGAAGAGGATATAGAATGGGAGAAAAGGAAATAAGGATAATATGCTACGCCGACGACGCCATAATAACAGCCGAAAATGAAGATGACCTACAAAGATTAATTAAAGAAATCGAAGATACGGCGCTCATATACAACATTGAGATCTCAACAAAGAAAACTAAAGCGATAGTGATATCAGCGGAACCGAGACGATGTAAACTAGTCGTAAATAACAAAATAATAGAACAAGTGATGGAAACTGAATACTTGGGAATAAAACTGTCAAGCTACGGAAAAGTGGAAGAAGAAGTACAAAAACAAGTGAACATGGCAAACAGAGCAGCAAGATGTCTTAACAACACAATCTGGATAAACAAATACCTCACAACGGAAACGAAAACCAGGATATATAAATCAACAATAAGACCGATAATGACGTACACAGCGGAAACAAGAGCAGATCCGGCGAAAACACAAAGATAACTGAAACAACAGAAATAGTCTTACGAAAAATAACAAACCAAACTCTAAGAGACAGAGTAAGAAGTGAGGAAATACGAGCGAGATGTGGTATAGAGGAAATAAACGCGTGGACCAAAAGAAGAAAAGTGGAATGGAATCAACACATCGAAAGAATGGCAGAAAATAGAATAGTACGAATAGCAAGAGACAAATCGCCAAATAAAAGAAGATCATTGGGACGACCGAGAAAAAGATGGTCAGACAACGTCAATTGAGGCTAAAAACCGAAGTAAAACAGGCATTTTGCCTATTTATAAAGTAGGAAGAAGAAGAAGAAGATATTGTAAAGAAAAAAATATCCATATTTATGATTTTTCTGCTTTGTAGATTCCTGTATAAAGAGCTTTATAATATTCTGTCATAATAACTAGGCTATCATATATGTACAAATCGAGAATAGAAAGTTTATGGACTATGGAACTTCGGAGCATCCCTCCTTTATAACCCTTTTTAATGGTCATTGCATTACAGCCAGCAAATAGCGCAACAAGGGCGCCCCCGGACTTTTTACACCGAAACATCCGTTCAAATTTTCTTATTTCGAAAAATAATTGGATTAGTTAAATGGTCTAGACAGTTTACGAGGTCGAAACGTGTACCAGCGATATTATTAGGGACTAATAAAAAGTTCTCTGTACGTGCCGCAAAATATATTTCGGTACATTTAACACGCAAGTAGCTCCGCGATAAAGTTAAAGCAAAAACAGCAAGCTATGAATCGGCCGATGGAAAAAAATTTCAATTTTCTCGAGTTAAACAGAAAAAACGGTTTTTTATGGAGATGTTGCGATGTCTGAAGTCAATGTATACGATTGAATATACTATACTATAACCTCAATATTACTTTTTATTAAAAGCAGCTGCAAAAAAGACGATCATAGTGGCAACACAACGATGCCGAGTTAAATGCCTAACGATTGAATTTTTTTAAACTCTACACAAAAGTTCATGATAAAAGAAAAAATAGTTAATATACTAGAAGAATACATGGTATATAAAAACTATAAAAAAATCCATCTTTATATACAGGGTGAGTCATGAGGAACTTTACATACTTCTACCGTATGTAGAGTCCCTCAGGGAGCATATCATGTGGCCACTAAAAAACTAAAAAATGTCAACTCCTCTTCTTTATTAATTAACAGGGTGATTTGTGTAATTGACCATTTATTTCATTTTACTATAGTGTTTATACGGCTCATTTGATTTTTTTAATTTTTGCATGATACAGTACACTACTATCAAGCATTCGACTGGTATTAGCTAAACTAAAAAATTCCAGGACTGGCTTTGGAAAATTTAATTTAGGGATTCGTATTAAATATTACACCCTGTATATATTTATTTTAAAATGCAATAAGTGATTTTCAAACTACATAAATAGCCAATGAAAACGACATATGCGACAATGTTGTCGCACTTTTATTAAATTTTTAGTGAACGATCAAATCTTACCAAAAATAGAACAACCATAATGAAGTATCAAATTATAAGGTAATTAATTTAAACAAATGTTATAAATTTCAAACATTTTAATTGAAATGATAAAGTGAGTCACTGCACAACAAAAAACAGTAACTACTAACAATAACGAAGAACAATTAAAAAAAACTAAAAATATGTACATAGTTATGATAAACCCATAAATTAGAACTGGAAAAGATACAATAATGGTAACAAAATAAAAATAATTCAAAATAGATTTTCGAAATGGAACCCTGCAGCCTGTACACATTTTTGTTGCCGAATTGTTAATTGACGTATTAAATTACGGATACTCTGGGGATCGTTTCTAATAGTATTACAACAATGTATAATTCTATCAATTAATTGTTGTCGGTTATTAATATTCACTGCGTAAATTAGTTGCTTCAATAGTCCCCTAATATGGTAATCAACGGGATTGAAATCAGGGGATCTTGAAGGCCACGAAATAGGACCTGCACGTCCTATCCACCTGTTGCCATAAACATTATTGAGATGTTGTCTCACTGCCAGTAAAAAGTGTGGGGGTGCCCCATCAGGCTGAAAATACATCCCTCGGATAGCAACGTTCGCGTTGGCAAGCAAATTCGGCAAAATATTTTGTAGAAAGTTCAAATAGACCTGCCCTGTTAAAGGACCATCAAAAAAGTGAGGACCTACTAATTGGTTATTTATGACACCAATCCACACGTTAACCGAAAACCTTAACTGAGAACGACGTTCTCGAATAGCATGGGGATTTTCTTCTGCCCACACACGTGAATTTCGTGAATTATTTATCCCGTCTCTGGTAAATTGGGCTTCATCTGTAAATAGTGTCCTGTATAGCGTTGGTCGATTATTGTTAATCCATCTACAAAATTCCAACCTATCGATCTCATCTCCAGCATGTAGTCGCTGAACCATTTGAATGTGATATGGGTATAGATTATTTTTTTGTAAGACTCTACTTACTTTTGATTGAGTAACATTGAGTTCTCGACTTACTTGTCTAGTGCTTATTGTAGGGTTCATAGTAACGGCGTCCATAATGTCATCTTCCTGCGCTTCATCTACATGTCGCTCTGTTGTTCCACTAGGAAAAGTGCCATTTTCTCGCAAATAATTAAAAACTGACCCAAATGTTGGATGACTGGGAGTTCGACGATTAGGAAATCTCCTGCGATATTCTCTACTAGCAGCCCTACCATTCCCATTACAGAATCCATAAACAAATATTATGTCTGCATATTCTGTGGTCGAAAACTGATGTGGCATTTTGAACGAAAGTAACAAAAGCTCTACCAAAACTAACACAATGTACTTAACGTAGATATGACAGAAGAAATATGTATTCTTGTACACATAAATAACAATCGATAATGACAATAATGACAATGGGTATAAAATATCAAGAAACGTCAAACGGTCAACGCCAACCTTCATTTTAAACTTTTTTAGATTTATTTTTATTTAGTACAGTTGATGCAATGTATTATTATTTGACATAAAATTTTAATCATTTACAATCAACAAAAACTAACACATACAAGAGGTTTGACTTTTTAATCAATTTAATTTATTATTTATCGAAAATAATGCCCCAATACGATCTATGAGTAAAAATTTAAAATTGAAAAACAATTGATTCTATCGTAGAGATAATACAAAGTGACAGTAAAGATGTTAATTTTCTACGTATTAGATTATGTTGTAGGAACTCATTTTAATTAAAATGTTTGAAATTTATAACATTTGTTTAAATTAATACCTTATAATTTGATACTTTTATGGTTGTTCTATTTTTGGTAAGATTTGATCGTTCACTAAAAATTTAATAAAAGTGCGACAACATTGTCGCATATGTCGTTTTCATTGGCTATTTATGTAGTTTGAAAATCACTTATTGCATTTTAAAAAAAATATATACAGGGTGTAATATTTAATACGAATCCCTAAATTAATTTTTCCAACGCCAGTCCTGGAATTTTTTAGTTTAGCTAATACCAGTCGAATGCTTGATAGTAGTGTACTGTATCATGCAAAAATTAAAAAAATCAAATGAGCCGTATAAACACTACAGTAAAATAAAATAAATGGTCAATTACACAAATCACCCTGTTAATTAATAAAGAAGAGGAGTTGACATTTTTTAGTGGCCACATGATATGCTCCCTGAGGGACTCTACATATGGTAGAAGTATGTAAAGTTCCTCATGACTCACCCTGTATTTGACTCCCAGGTTTTAGTTCGTTTGATCCTTTTAAATGTCAGAATTTTATTATACAGTAAGGTCTCTTTTTATGCTGAATATTTTTATGCGATTTTAACGTTGTGTCGGTTGTATCTCATCCAAAAATTTCCATTATTAACTATTATAATTAAATATTCACTATTCACATTAAGATATCAGTAATGTGAGCCTGTGCAATTCGGGGCAAAATATAACTTCTCTTAGCGGTGCTTCGTTTTATAAGTTGTTTAAAATTTTGTTGATTCCTAGTTGCAGTATAATAGGCAGCACAGATTTCGGATTGAAAGATTTCAAATGACTGTCGTAAAATTATATTTTTCATTAGAAGAGATTTATGCCATCTCAATATCGTAAGTACATTTTTTAATTTTTGTTAACCAATGGATATTTGTATTGACCTTAAAATGGTCTGCTTCCTACTTGGTTAACAACGTGAATACACATGGATCCCTGCTTTTTGGGTATGTGGGACATCAGAGCTCGTGCGCAACATTGGGTGCAGTCGAATTTACCGCAAGACCGGACCTGAAACCTGGTGATTCAAACATTGTATATCAGCCACTTCTCGACAGAAAGAATATTATATTTCCACCTCTGCATATAAAATTGGGTCCCATGAAGCAGTTTGTTAAAGCTTTGCCAACTGAAGGAGACTGTTTCAAGTATCTAGTGTTGCAATTTCCTAGCCTGTCATTTGAAAAGATAAAGGCAGGTGTTTTTGATGGTCTACAGATTCGGCAACTTCTTGCAGATGACTATTTCGTGGTAACAATGTCAGAAATTGAAAAGAATGCATGGTTGGTATTCAAAAACATTGTTAAAAACTTTTTTGAAGAGCTTCCAAAAGCTAGGTTGCAACATGAGCATTAAAGTGCATTTTTTAAATAGCCACCTTACTAATTTACCAGAAAATCTTGATGCGGTGAGTGATGAGCAAGGTGAGCGTTTTCAAGGTATTGTTACGATAAATATACTGGCCTAACTTTTATGACTAATTATTCTGTTTTATTGTAGAAATTTCGGTGGAAGTCTAGATTCAAATTATGGTGAATTCTCCAACTAGATATTTCTCGATTTTTCGATGCAAGACAAAGCGATCTTTCGATGCTGTTCTAGTATATCAGGATTTCGTATATAAATACAACATTTTTATATGGAGGGCAGTTAATACTCAAGACCCGCGCTCGCGAATTTTGTACGTACGGATATAATAAATTATTGTCAGATAAGTTAATATAAATAAAGAAATAAATTAAATCCGTAAGTGTTATAAATATTGAACCTTTTAATAAATTCACAACAAATGGTGTCAGAACAGTGGAATACTTAGATAAATTGCGAAAATAAATTACAAGTGAATATAAAATAAATTGTGAAAATGGCTACGATTTATGAGCTGACAGTGACTAATTTAAGAAGACATCTTGAAGACAGAGAATTAGCTTCTACCGGAAAAAAGGCTGAGTTAGTCCAACGACTAAAGAACGCTTTGCTAGAAGAAGGACTAGATCCAGAGACTTATATATTTGAAGATGCTGTCCTCTCGTCGATTTCGAAAGTTTCCTCTGATGTAGCCAAAGTTTCCGGCGACATCGCATCATTGGAGAACAAAGTTTCTGGCGATATTTCGAAAGTTTCTGGTGACATCGCATCATTAGAAAACAAAGTTTCTAACGAGATTTCGTCTCTGGAAAGTAAAGTTTCTGCTAACATCTCTAAAGTAACTTCTGAGATGTCTGCCCTCGACGATAGAATGTCTTCGCTAAAAAACCAAGTTGCTGCCGATATGTCGGCCTTCGAAGAAAAGATTAAAGAGATGGAAAGGAAGATGGAGGAAACAGGGACAGCAGAGAGAGGAAACAATCCAATTACAGTGGAGATAAAAGAAGACGAGACGAAATGTAAGTTGGAGACACGGCCGAAATTTGAAGGAAGTGGAGGTTCTATTCATGTTAAAGTCCCAACTTTCGACGGAAAATCATCATGGAACAACTACATGAAACAGTTCGAATCAGCCGCAAGAGCGAATGGATGGTCTGAAAAAGAAAAGGCTGTAAACCTGACTATCGCTCTTCGAGGAGATGCCTTAGATGTGCTTCAGACCATAGCCGTAGAGGAGACCGATGATTTCGAACAACTGAAGAAGAGGTTAAATATGCGATATGGCCACGAACATTTGGAGCATGTATATCAGTCACAGCTTAAAAATCGTAGACAGAAGAAAGATGAGGCTCTTCAAGAATATGAGGTAGATATTGCCAGATTAGTACGATATGCTTATCCAACAGCTCCCGAAGACATGATGGAAAAATTGGCCGTTCAAACGTTTATTGATGGTCTTCGTGATCATGAAATGCAGAGAACACTGCGATTAGCTCGTCACAAGACGCTGGTTGATGTCTTATCCGCCGCCCTCGAATACGAGTCAGCTACACAGGCCTCTGGAGGATACAGTAAAGTTCGGACTGTAAAAGAGGAAGGAGATGAAGATAAACTTGACCAGCTCGTTAATATGATGAAAATTATTACATGCAAGAAAACGAAGACCATAAAATCAAGAAACTCACCATCAGGAAAACCAGAACGAGTTGGCTTTAGGGGAGCAGCTTCGACCCGGAACTTTTCCAAAGACCCTCTTATACTAATAGCTTCTTTGAAGTGTCGTGAAGATAGTGTATATGTAGATGGAGAAATAAATGGTAAAAGACATACGTTGTTGGTGGATACCGGAGCGACCAGAACCATTATACGTCCAACAGTTATAAACAGCCGAAAGAAACTGTTACCAACGAGGTTACGACTTCGGACCGCTACAGGTGAAAATGCCAACATTCATGGAGAAATCCAGGTACAATTGGGAATTGGGGCAGAAAAGTTTGTCCATACTGTTATAGTTGCTGACATCGAAGAGGATGTTATATTAGGAATGGACGTAATGAATATGCATGGATTCCAATTGGATTTTAAGAATAAGGTAATCAAAGTTGGCAACGAGGAGGTATTTCTCCATCCACATAATGACAACACTGTGCAAGCAGCCATTACAGAAGATACAGTCGTGCCTGCGAGAAGCGAAACGATCATAGTAGCGCGACTACAGGGAATTGTAGACGAAGGGAGACCTGTTATGATGGAGCCTTGGAACCACGACGATGAGGTTGGCCGTGGAATCATAATTGGAAAGGAATTGGTGACTTCGGCTAAAGAAATTCCTGTGAGACTTATCAATGTCAACGACTACCCAGTGACCCTAAAGAAAGAGACAAAAGTAGGAACTTGTGTACCTGTGACATCCATAATTCGTCAGGCGACAACATCTGATAATTCCAACGACAAATTCGACCAAATGGTTGCAGTTGCAGGACAGTCTCTAAATCAGATGGAGAAAAGGAAATTAAGGGAATTTCTTCGGCAGTATCGTGATATTTTCGTACCGAAAGGAGGAAAGACGGGAAGAACTACCGTTGTTAAGCATAAAATTGATACTGGTAATGCTAAGCCAATTCGTCAAACAGCTCGACGATTACCACAGGCGAAGAGAGCGGAAGCTGAAACGATTGTTCAGGAAATGAAGAAAGACGGGGTGATAGAACCTTCTACGAGTCCATGGGTCTCTCCGGTGGTCCTGGTTAAGAAGAAAGACGGAACGACGAGGTTCTGTGTGGATTACCGTTTGCTGAACAACGTTACCAAGAAAGATAGTTATCCTCTGCCTCGGATCGATGACACATTGGACACATTGGCTGGAAGTAAATTGTTTTCTACTTTAGATTTAAAGTCTGGATACTGGCAGGTAGAAATGGACCCAGTCGATAAAGAAAAGACAGCCTTCACCACAGGATCTGGATTGTGGCAATTCAACGTTATGCCATTTGGACTTTGTAATGCTCCTGCGACATTTGAGAGGCTTATGGAAAATGTGTTGAGAGGGTTATCTTGGAAAACATGCCTGGTTTATTTAGATGACATAATCGTCTTGGGGGAGACATTCGAAGATCATTTGAGGAATTTAGAAAACGTTTTTAATCGACTTAAAGCTGCCCAATTGATGCTAAACCCCAAGAAGTGCCAGCTATTTCAAGGTAAAGTCAATTATCTGGGTCATATAGTCAGTAAAGAAGGAGTGGCCGTGGATAAGGGAAAAATCGATTCCATTAAGGAATGGCCAAAACCAACTGACAAACATCAAGTGAGAAGTTTTCTTGGACTATGTACTTACTACCGGAGGTTTATTAAGAAGTTTGCAGATATCGCTAAGCCATTAACGCGACTTACAGAGGAAGCAAGAGAATACCGCTGGGATATAGACTGCCAAAATGCCTTTGAAACTTTGAAAAAGCATTTAATAACAGCACCAATTTTAGGGTATCCACTGCCAGAAGGAGAGTTCATCTTAGATACAGATGCAAGTAATGTGGGAATTGGAGGAGTGCTGTCTCAGATTCAAGGAGGACAGGAACGAGTCCTCGGATATTTTAGTAAAGTTCTTTCAAAACCTGAGCGGAATTATTGCGTCACGAGAAGAGAACTTCTGGCAGTAGTGAAATCAGTAGAGCACTTCTATCAATACCTCTATGGAAGAAAGTTTCTAATCCGAACCGACCATGCCGCCCTTAAGTGGTTGATGCAGTTTAAGAATCCAGAGGGTCAGATAGCCAGGTGGATCGAACGACTCCAAGAATACGATTTTAAGATTGAGCACCGGGCCGGAGTTAGCCACAGAAACGCTGATTCTCTTTCCAGAAGGCCATGCTCAGCAGAGTGTTCCCACTGCAACAAAACGGAATCCAAGGAAGCAGCAGTGCTAAGAACGACGATTGTCAACGACGACTGGACGCCTACTAAGATTAGGGAAGAACAAGAGAGAGATCCAGTTATACAGAAAATCCGAAAATGGAAAGAGGAAAACCGTCGACCACCTTGGCAGGAAATATCAAACCTATGCTCAGTAGTTAAGACGTATTGGGCCCAGTGGGACTCATTTATCATCGAAGATGGCTTGCTTAAACGAGTCCTGGAAAATGATGACGGTTCAGAGAAGAGAAGACAGTTGGTGATCCCAAAGAGCAGAATAGCCGAAGTACTTCGTCAGTTACACGACAGTCCATCGGGAGGGCATTTTGGTGTAAGGAAAACCCTTCAGCGAATTCGGGAACGGTTTTATTGGATGAACAGTTCCGACGATGTAAAAGACTGGTGTAAGAAATGTACTATTTGTGCCACGAGTAACGGGCCTTACCGAAAAAGGAGAGCTCCTATGAGACAATATAATGTTGGAAGCCCGTTTGAAAGAATAGCTTTGGACATCGCTGGGCCATTTCCAGAAAGTGAAAATGGAGGCAAGTACATGCTGGTAGTAATGGATTACTTCAGTAAGTGGGTCGAGATTTACGCACTTCCAGACCAGAAGGCCGCCACCGTTGCAGATAAGTTGATCCAAGAATATATCAGCCGATTTGGAGTGCCTTTGGAGATCCATAGTGACCAAGGCAGGAACTTCGAAAGCGATCTATTCCAAGGAATATGTGATAGACTAGGCATGAAGAAAACAAGAACTACAGCATATCATCCGCAATCTGATGGTATGGTAGAACGGATGAATAGGACAGTTGGCAAATATTTGACAAAGATGGTGTCCGATCATCAGCGAGACTGGGACCAATACCTTCCGTTCTTCACAATGGCCTACAGATCTGCTGTTAACGAATCAACAGGCCAGACACCAGCGAAAGTCCTATTCGGACGCGAAATGCGACTACCTTGTGATCTAGAGTTTGGGTGTCGACCTGGAGAAGATGTAGCAGGTGAAGATTATGTGATCGAATTACGAAGAAGAATGGACGATGTACATGAGTTGGTCCGTTCCCACCTTCAGATCGCTAGCGACCGAATGAAGAAACGGTACGATACACAAGCCGAAAAGGGTTGCTTTAAGAAGAACGACAAAGTATGGCTGTATAATCCCAAGAAGCGAAAAGGTTGTTCTCCCAAATTGCAGCAGTTTTGGGAAGGTCCATACCTCATTATGGAGAAGATCAACGATGTCATCTACCGAATAAGCAAGATTCCGAAGGGAAAGCCGATGATAGTACACCATAACCGGCTGGCGTCTTTCGAAGGTGACCACGACGTAGATGAAGAAGTGGAAGTAAACCAAGTCCACGATGTGTCTGACCTCACGTTTGAGGAATTCATGGGTGCCTATGGAGGTACCGGTAAAGCAAGACATGGTGTTACCACTGAAGAAAAGCAAGATCTACTCGCGCTCCCCGATGACTACTCGCTGGCCCTTACCATCCCGGCCAGTATCAAAGACGCACCAGGGTTGGCATCCGTCTTTCGAAGGAAGTTTGGTCGAGTTGCAGAACTTCAATGCCAGGTGCCAGCTCCCGGTAAAACCTTGAAACTCCAAGATGCATCACGTTACCTTTTCTACCTGGTAACAAAAGACACTGCCCGTGACCAACCTACCTACCGAGATGTATGGGAAGCCTTACTTCAATTGAGAGAGCACGTACTAGAGTCCGACGTGCAAAAGTTAGCCATGCCAAAGTTGGAGTGCCGCCAATTAGATTGGAGGGTTATCCGAAATATGGTGGAGGAGATCTTTAAAGACACCGAAGTCCAGGTGTTAGTCTGTTGCAATCCGCATAGTTACTGGTGCGGAGAGAAAACCGTCCCTTGTCATTTTTATACAACTGGAAGTTGTAAAAGAGGGTCCAGTTGCCGATACCAGCATACAGTTCCGGTTCCAGTCCCGACAAGGTTCCAGGAGGAACCATCTTTTAAGAGGGGGGCAATGTTACGATAAATATACTGGCCTAACTTTTATGACTAATTATTCTGTTTTATTGTAGAAATTTCGGTGGAAGTCTAGATTCAAATTATGGTGAATTCTCCAACTAGATATTTCTCGATTTTTCGATGCAAGACAAAGCGATCTTTCGATGCTGTTCTAGTATATCAGGATTTCGTATATAAATACAACATTTTTATATGGAGGGCAGTTAATACTCAAGACCCGCGCTCGCGAATTTTGTACGTACGGATATAATAAATTATTGTCAGATAAGTTAATATAAATAAAGAAATAAATTAAATCCGTAAGTGTTATAAATATTGAACCTTTTAATAAATTCACAACAGTATCAAGGTAGATGGGACGTACATATGATGGCTGACTATTGTTGTAGCATCAAACGCGAATGTACACCAACTGAACACTCCAGAAAAAGCTATAAGCGAAAATGTTTGTCTTCATTTGTAAGTCTTCTTCTTCTTCGTCTAGCCATTCACGTCCACATCTGAACATAAGCCTCTTCAAGTCTTTCTTTCCATTGTTTTTTATTGTACGCTACTTGTAGCCAATTTTTCCCGGCAGTCCTTTTCAGATCATCTGTCCATCTCATAGGAGGTCTGCCTCTGGGTCTTTTGTGTTGGTATGGTCTCCAGGTTAAAATTGATCTGTGCCATTTGTTTAGATCGCTCCTAGCTACATGTCCAGCGTATTCCCATTTCAACTTTAATGATTTTTGCACCACATCGGTGACTTTGGTTTTCTGTCTTATCCATGTGTTTGTTTTCTTGTCCTTAAGTGATATACCTAGTATTGCTCTTTCCATCGCGTGTTAAGTGACTCTAAGTATATTCATATTCTTTTTTGTGATTGTCCATGTTTGTGCCGCATAAGTTAATATCGGAATAATGCATGCATCAAAAACTTTAGATCTAAGATGTAATTGAATTTGTTGATTTCTGAGTATATAGTTCAGTTTACCGAATGCTGCCCAAGCTAACTTTCTTCTTCTTTTTATTTCTTCCGTTTGAATTTCCCTATTTAGTATTATTTTTTGTCCTAAGTATATATATTCTTCAACTTTTTCTATAACTTTATCGTTTATTATTGTCACGGTGTCTTCGGAGTGCATGACTTTTGTTTTGTTTAAATTCATTTTCAGTCCTATTTTAGAAGATTCGGTATGTAGTTCTAAAAGCATGGTTTACATTTCTTGTAGGTCAGTAGCTATCAGGATTATGTCATCTGCAAATCGTAGACTACTGAGGTAGCGGCCATTGATGTTTATTCCCTTATATTTCCAATTTAGGTTTTTAAAAACGTCCTCTAAAACTAAGAACAGTTTGGGTGATTTGTAAGTACTGTTCATTAATTAAACAATTTTATTTGTATGAACTCGATTTAACTTACATTAAATGTTTTGTAAACTGTAGATTTGGTACGTTTTTATTTTATGTTTCTTTATATGTAATTTTTGAGGATATCCTGCAGTTTAAAAAGTTGATGTGATAGACAAAATCTGAGCTTATTCTCAAATTCAGACGACAAAAATTAGTGGAAAACAAGTGTCAGATCTAACTCAACAAAATAATATTTAATAAAATTAATTTTTCTCATTTACTTTTTGACTGTCCACTACTAGTCCCATATAAACAACGAGCATACGCCCAAGCAATTATCACTAATTACTAATGTTGCTTAAAATTGTCAATCGGACAAAAGTGAAACAAATATCCTCGAGAGCACTTCGAAGAGAAAGGCCGCAGTAAAAAAGCAATAAATGTAATAGCTATAGAGAGCGATTTTGTCGGACTTGAACGAGTCCTTTCATCTAGAAGAGGACAGAAAGAATTAATATCGAAAATTGAAGATTAATGCCCTGTTATTGAAGGAGAGGCACTTCTTATCGTGCTGTTAGCTCATGAAAAATGGATTTAATCAATGAAAGACACAAAAATGTAGTTTGGGAACAATAAACGGCCGATAGGAAAATATTTGCTGTGGTTTTTCAACTGATTTTGATTAAAATGGCTCATAAATCCGTAATGATATACGATAGCTTATGGGTAAGGCGATTTTTTCGAGGTTAATAGCGACATATAAACATATACATGAGATAATTAACTTATAAATATTAAAGTAATTACTATTTAAATGGGAATAAGCCACAATTAAAGGTTAAAGTACGTTTATTGACGTTTCAATTTCCACTTCGAAAATCGTTCTCAAAATACAAACATTAGTAAATTAAACAAATTTTGTTTTTTTGTTACTTAGTGAAAAATTCTTCTAATTATTTAATTTTATCTGACTTATCTATATTGACAATTCAGACATACATTATACATTTTAAAGTAGACGACTTTCAAATGATATTGCCAATATTGTTGAGTTGCGTTCCTGGGACGACTTTACTTATAAGATAGTTCATTCGATTACATGAAATCAACTTTAACTTGAGAATATCCGTCAGAAAAGATCATAGCATGTAATTCGTCTTTAAAAAGACAAATACATGCCATGATGACAGTAAAGTTCTCCTGTTAGTGATTCCATAGTAAATTATGAGGGAAAAACCAGGAAAAAAACCTCATAATACTATCCCGACATGGTAAGTATTTGGTAGTGCATTTAATTTACCTTCAATAAACACCAAATTCTGATTTTATATGTTTGTTATTTAAAAAACATAAATGATGTATCCTCTATATGTTACTGAGTTACCAATACTGGTATTTTCCTTTTAATAACTTCCTCTTTCAATATGGGTAACCAGATCCTACTACATTCTGCCGAGGAATTCGCGACACAATTGGTCTCATTTAGCATAATTAGAACAGCTTCTTTGATTTTTCTCTTTTTACTATCCGTTTCTTTTAGGACTATATTTGAATCATTCCATTGAACCCTATGTTCATTATCCCATGCGTGTTTACATATTTGAGATCTATCAAATTCTCTATTTTTAATATAGGATTGATGTTCAGTTATTCTAACATTTAATGGCCTTGGTGTTTCACCTAAATAAAACTGATCGCATTCACAAGGTATTTTATAAATGCAATTCTTTGTCCTTTCTTGTTCATTGTTAGGTTTGGTTTTGGACAAAATAGATCTCAACGTGTTTGTTGTTTTGAATGTTGTTGAAATGTTGAATTTATTTCCTATCCTTTTAAGCTTTTCCGATAATCCTTTTATGTATGGTATTGTTATTTTCCTCGTATTATTCCTTGTATATGCTGTAGGATCTCGTTCTAAGCTGTTTTGTACTATTCGGATCGATTGTTGAAAATTCCTTATTTATAAACGATAAAGGATAATCATTTTTTAATAAAACAGATGTTAACAAATGTTTTTCCTACAAGAACGAATTTTCTAGCAATGAGCTCTAGTTTATCTTCATTATTAGCCGATATATTTATGGAAGATTTTGAAACAAATATTATTTCTAAACAAAATTTAAAACCCTCAGTATGGTGGAGATATGTAGATGATGTATTCTCAATATGGCCTCATGGATCAGAGTTGTTGGACACATTCCTAAATGATATAAACGATAAAGAAGAGACAATAACATTTACCATGGAAAAGGAATATAATAACACACTACCTTTCCTGAATGTTTTAATTTCTAAGAACGATACTGGATACGAAACTCAGGTGTATAGAAAACCAACACACACCAACAGATATTTAAATTTCAAATCAAATCACAATATTAATATTAAAAAGGGAATCATTAAATCCTTATACGATAGAGCCAAAATTACTTGTTCCAACGAAAATTCGTTCTTGGAGGAAAAACATTTGGTTTTTAGTGGTAGTTTATACTCAACTGTAATATTTGAAGTAACGACAGCTGCCCCAACTCCAGTAGATGTTTTAGAGGAATTTGTATCGCCATTGCCATAGCAATCTTTTGTTAACTATTTTTTCCATGACTTTGCACATTACATTGGTGACTGAGATGGGTCTATATGAGGAAATTTCAGTTCGTGCATTGTTAGGTTTGGTATAATTGCGTTGCTTCAGGGAGTTGGAAAGACATTATTTATGTATTTATATATTTAACCATATTCTATTGAAAATTTTTAGAAGAACACAAAATAGCTTTTTAAATAGATATACTTATGTTTAATATTATTTCTCCTGGAAATTGTCAGTGAATTAGGCCTAATGGGGATTCCACTCGCGCCTCTCCACTGCACCTTAGGCCCCTATTAGACTAGGCAACTAGTGGCGCCACCAAGTTGCTCCACTAATGACTCAGTACGTCACGGAGCATTTAAGTAAATGTGACTTATTAAATTACGGCAACTGGTTGCGCAACCAGAAATTGTTGTCGTTCTGGTGACCGAACCCGAAATATTTTGTGCTTTAATTTGGTGGCGCCACCAGTTGTGTCACCAGTTGCGTCATCAGTTGCCTAGTATAATAGCGGCCTTATAGGCGGTCGATAATAAACTAAGAATAACATATTATTAACAGGACATAACATAGGAATATTAACAAAATAATAAATTATAAGAATAAAAAAATATACAATAAAAAACTAAGCCTCGGTTCGTTTTTATCATATTCTAATGAGTAATTACTATTTAAATGGGAATAAGCCACAATTAAAGATTAAAGTAAGTTTATTGAAGTTTCAATTTTCACTTCGGAAATCGTTCTCAAAATACAAACATTACGGTGAACTTGGGAGTACTGTAAAATCCAGAGAAATTAATAAAATTAAACAAAACCCCAGTCATATTGATCTAATGCTTTACTTTTTATTGGTAGACTTCTTGGCCCCTGTTGATTCTTCTTCTTGGGGTGCCTGTCCGTTCCAAACGTTGGCGATCATTCTGGCTATGATGACTTTGTTGGCTGCTATACGGAATAGCTGTGTTGTGGTCTTTCTATACCATGCTCTCAAGTTAGCAAGCCAGGATATTCTTCTTCGTTCTGGGGCCCTTTTTTCTTCAATTTTACATGGTATCTTCAGGATCCTTCTGGATAACCATGGCTTAAAAACCTGAAGTTTTGATAGAGTTTCTGCCTTCAATGTCCACGTTTCTACTTCGTACAGAAGCAGTGAGTACACGTACCATTAAGGAGCCTTATTTTTGTTTCTAGGGTGAGGTCATGGCTCTTGAACACAGAGCTCATAGTCAAGAATGCACTTTTTGCCTTTACGATGCAACATTTAATCTCTTGGATATTGTCCCACGACTCATTAATTATAGTTCCCAAATAGTTGTACTGTGATACTGTGAGACATGTTCAATTTGTTGATTGTTTTCAAAAAAAAGTCAGATAGATACTTGGCTAGATCAAAGTCACGGAAATAACTAATTTCTCTGCATTATGGGTAGATTAGATTCTAGAGAATACAAAATTCTTTTTCATATCTATTTTATATAAAAACTATATTTCCGAATATTTTTAATATCAATTTAAACACTATTTTCGAATTAATATTTTACTGTACACTTAATGGATCGTACTAAATGCAATAAAGGACATAAAGTACACGTTTAATGCACCAACAGTTGGTCCTCAACAGCCCGTCCCGAGACCACAATCCACTGCGTTAATACAAAAAAAGACAAACTAAAAAAGGCCATTGTGTCGCACGCTGAGATTCTCATTGTAAGTGTTATGAAGCAATATGAAACATAAAGGCGGCAAACTACGTTTTCAGATTGCTTTCTCCATTTTTTTTATTTTGTTTATTCTTTCTCCTTCGTGCTCAGATGAACACGAAAACAATTTGTACCGGCGAGCGACCAAAAAATTAGAGATCAATAAGGAACGAACTTTGGGAACCGCTCGTTAATATTACATGTATCTTTATGATCGGGAAAAGGGCTGTAAAGCTTTGGTCACACTCGGCGGATTTTTTTCCGTACACAATTCTAGATCTTTTAAAAAGTTTTTTCTTCTTTTAGAAGTCACTTCTGTAGACTGACTTTTTAATATAATTATAATTTAATCTTTTATATAGAGAACTGCGAGATGATGTATGGACAGATTGGACTTACCATTCCGAAGTCTCCCTCGCCGAGTTTTTCCAGTAGTCTTAATCTATGTCTTGGAAAGTCTAGCAAATGAGCAACTCCTTCTAACGGTGGTCCTTCGGGCAATTTGATAGGAGTAAATCTGCCTGGTGTGAAGTGTTGCTCTCGTCTTTCACCCTGTAACAAAAATATACATTTAGAAATATATACAAAAGACATTTTGACAATCATTCTAGAGTTTTTTTCGTAAAGTTCGACACTGAGGAAATTTGTACAGTTGCAAGCCATGTTGCTTGTTTTCTACCAACTTTTGTTCGTCCAACTATCTTGCTTTTTATTATTAACTGTAAGATACGATACGGGTTAACTCGAATCTTATGTAGTAGATATAAGAGCTTTTTTAAAAGTTCTATTTACGTTAAACCAGTTTGTATTTATTTTATATTTGAAACAATTGACTGTTTTGGTTTTATTTGTTCCAAACGCGAAACGAAAAGTAAATGTTAAGGATTATAAAGGAGCACACGCGGATTCCTATCACGTCCTAATGATCACGAAATTAAGAGAAACTATCTCAAAGGTCAGAGAATAGAGAATATCGTATCAAAAATATGACGTCGCTCAACTAGGGAACAAAGACTTCTTCTTCATGTGCCTTGTCCGTTCCGAACGTTGGCAATCAACATGGCTATTCTGACTTTGTTTACGGCAGATCTGAATAGTTCAGCAGATGACAAATCCAAATCATTGCCGCAAGTTTTGGAGCCACGAGTGTCTTCTCCTCCCTGGACCCCTTCTGCTGTCTATTTTCCCTTGAACGATCAGTTGTAGTACTCTATATTTGTTATGTCTTATAACGTGACCCAAGTATTCCAACTTTCTTTTCTTTATACTTATTCCTACCTCTCTCTCTTTATCTATCCGGCGTAGTACCTCTTCGTTGGTCACGTGCTCAGTCCAGGATATACATAATATACGTCGGTAAGCCCACATTTCTAAGGCCTCTACTTTTTTCATCAATGTTGCGGTCATTGTCCACGCCTCCATTCCATATAACTAAACCGGGAATACATAACATTTCAGAAGTCGAATTTTGAGAGGTAGGGTGAGGCTTTTAGAGGTGAAAATTTGCTTCATGCTAGTGAACGATGCTCTTGCCTTTTCTACTCTTATACGTATTTCCTTCGCTTGATCCCAATTTGAGTTAACTGTTGTTCCCAAGTAGATGTACGAATCCACGTGTTCAATTCTTTCATTGTCTAATATCAGTTGCTGTGGTGGTTGTTGGGTTTTGCTTACTAACATCCATTTGGTTTTTGTGATATTTAGTCTGAGTCCGTATTGTGCACTTGTTTTTTGTATCTTACTCATTAGGCAACTCAGTTCCTCCATGCTCCTTGCTAGAATCATAGTGTCATCAGCATACCTTATGTTATTAATTATTTCTCCATTTATCTTTATGCCTTCTGTGCTTTCCTCCAGCGCTGTCTTAAATACTTCTTCTGAGTATATATTAAAGAGAATAGGAGACAAGATACAGCCCTGTCGTACCCCTTTCTTGATCTCAATTTTATTGGTCAATGTAGATCCTACTTTCACTTTAGCTGTTTGCCAAAATAGAGACTCGCTATTGTTCGAATGTCTCTGTAGTCGACTCCGATCTTATGGAGAACTTCAATTATCTTTTCGTGCTGTACGTTATCGAATGCTTTTGCGTAGTCTATAAAGCATATGTACACGTCTTTGTTCATATCTCTGCAGCGCTGGATGAGTACCTGTAGACTAAAAAGTGCTTCTCTTGTCCCAAGAGAATTCCGAAACCCAAACTGCGAATCTCCAATGTTATCCTCGCATTTTTTGCTTATTCTGTTGTAAATAACCTTGGTGTATGCCTTCGAAATGTGGTTAATTAGACTTATCATCCGATGTTGATCACAAGACTTTGCTTTTGGTTTTTTCGGTATGGCAACAAAAGTTGACTCTAGCCCGTCTTCAGGATACTCCCCGCCGTTATAAATATTGTTAAAGAGTCTGACGAGTGAGTCTAGAAATTGACTGTTTGTTTCGCAGAGCATTTTTAATACTTCCCCGTATACGTTATCGTTGCCTGGTCTTTTGTTATTTTTAAGACCCTTTATAGCATTCTCCACTTCTGATTTTAGAATAGAAGGGCCAGTATCATCATTGCTCAGTGTATACCCACTAGGACGGTCATCATTAAACAGTTGTTCCAAATAAGTTTCCCAGATTCTAACTATTTTGTCGGGGTCTAGTTGTAGATTTTCATTATCATCGCATAGCCCTTTCGATAAAATATTGTAGCTTTTCTTTGTTCTGAGTTCCTTTATCTTCTTATGCATATTGTGATAGTCGTATACCTTTTCGCACTGTTCGATTTCTTCGCATCTCTCCGAGAACCATTTCTCTTTAGATTTTCTTATCTCAGCTCTTATTCGTCTATGGGTTTCACGGTATTTGGCAGTATCTTTAGTTTTATATATCCGTCTCTCTTCCATCATGTCAAGGATTTCTGCAGTCATCCAGTCTTTCTTTTTTCTCTTATCAGAACAAAGACACCGCTTATAATTTCCAAGCAGACGTGACAGCAAAGCTACTTTAAAGCAAAAATCAAGGTTAAGTGCCCATATTTGATGTTATTGATTAGCAGTTTCAGACTGACATTTCGATTTTCACTTCGGAAATCTTTTTTAAGATATTTTCAAGTAATTTGTCGTTACTTCCGAGTAAAATTAGTTAAGCTGGTATTCTAACCTCAAGAAAAAAATAAAGCAACGTTTATAGAAAGATCCTTGATATATAACGAACAAAAACACTAAAACCGAAATATCTGCCTCGCCCTTAATATCGTTGGAAACAAGTTTTTCCTAACGCCACAAATAAATATCTTTTTATATTCACGTAACCAAAAATATAAGTCTTTTATATAGACACGAAAGTTCTAACATGCCTTCACATATATCAAACGAAATTCCCCAGCTCGACGTTGAACCGTTTCCACTGTCCTGACCTGAATTCGACGCTTTAAAGACGCGTCGTTCTTGTCTGTGGAAAGTAAATATTGTCGATTTTCGTGAATATTCTCAGTTCTCTTGACGTTTTGAAATATGAAAGATTAGCTCCAGTTTTCTCACAAATGTAGGTTATATCGTTTAACTGCGATATTACACGGAACGTTATGGAGAAGAGGTGATTTTGTTGCTTCCATATTTCGCTCTATATAACATTCATATATGAAACAAAATATGAAATGAGAAGCCGAAAACAATTGGTCTCGTGTTTCGTAAACATTTTAAATGCAAGACCTGCTTGCGTTTATATTTATACCCTTTTTTATTAACTTGCAACATTATAATAGTCACATAACGTATGGTCCTAAAGTTTTGGGAAAAATTTCAAAAGCATATAACTCTGACCACAATAATCTTATATTTTTATTAAATTATTCAACAATTTAACTTAACTATCCTTATTATAAATCAAAATTCAAATGTCAGACAAGGGACCATTATTTTCGATTTGCCTAATAATTCCTCTGACACGTTGCATCATCCTTTGGACGACCTCGGCGTCAATTTCTCTAATTTTTTTATATATGCGGCGTCTTATCTGTTCCTGATTTTGTGCTTCCCATCCGTTATTATAGACTTTCCGACTTAATATTGCCCAGAACTCTTCAATTGGACGAGCCTGAGGTACAAAATAGGTTGGGGGGATTGTCTGCTTTCGGTACAAAGGTAAAGTTTCGACTTGTTGACGAAATGCACTCGCCTTAACGCGCGGCAACATCTCGGAATTCTCTCTAATTGATCCTCTGTGTATTTTGGAGCTTTCCTTCTTTTCCGGTAGATAATATTGTTACTCGATAGGGTCCTGTGTACTGTAGTCTTTCCAACATGAAATCTTCTGGCCAGTTTTCGCTGTGAGACCCCAATTTTATTCTTAGCTGCTTCAATCAGTCTTGCCTCTCTTATATGGTTCAAAATCCGCGGTTGGCCACTTTTACGCAAGTTAACACATGGCATCCCTTCTTCACATTCTCTGATTGTGCGATAAATTGTCGATTTGCTTATGTTTTGATCTCGATAAATATTAACAATATCTCGTTTCGACATTCGCCCAACCATATTATAAACACCTCGACGAATATCAATTTTATAAGACATTTTGCAGAGCACAAACCAAAATATTCTGCTTTGTTTATTAAATGTCAATAACTGATGACATTTCAATTCCATGGCCTTCTTTGTTAAATGCATTTTGCTTCTCAATCAGACCAGGTGAAATTTTTCCCAAACCTTTAGGACCATACGTTAGTTGCTATTTTTCTTCAAATAATTATTTTATTCCAATTTCTTTTAATTATATTCATTTGTTTTTAATCTCTTGTGTAGATCTGCTTTAATTTTCAGGCCCACCTACTATATGGCATCTTCACCATCGCATATTTACCAAGAAGGTATCGGAAAAGGGAGGACGTGGGCATCAGCAGGCGTCTTGACGCATACCGTTAAAACACGGGACTGATTGAATGTACACAACAGCTGCGAATCGGATATTTGACCACCGCCGTTTGCTGACGTCTTCGGCTTAGATTTGGGGTTCGGAGCTTTTGCACCCTTAGCCCCTTGTTTGTTGTTAGCCTTATTAATGTTGGATCTCTAACACGCTGAGAACTCAAAACGCGAAGTCGAGATTTGTATTTTCCTTAATTTTCTCAGATTGATACATAGTTTAGTTTGAACTGTATATTTTTTGAAAGTTCTCCGATGTTTTAAATAGCTCAATTACTTTAATTATAGTATTCATACTCTACTATTCTACCTAGTAGGAAGTAGGAAGTAGGAAGTAGGATTAAAAATCAACCACACAAAAACACAAATCATGACAAATCTTGTGTTAAGCGAAAAGATTTCAGTAAATGGCATGCATATTGAAGAAACCACCTCATATAAGTACTTAGGACATCAAACGTGCGAACTAAGCCGCCGCATAGGACTCACTTGGGTGGCATTCGGCAAGCTAAGCTATGTTCTTAAATCAGAACTGCCCATGTGTCTTAAAAGAAAAGTCTTTAATCGGTGCGTGTTGCCAGTACTTACATATGGTGCAAAGACATTAACACTAACCAAGAAAGTAAGAAATAAAATTTGTGTCACCCAAAGAGCCATGGAACGATCGATGTTAGGCATTTCTCGTAGGGATCGGATCACGAACAAGGAAATAAGACGGAGAACAGGAGTGACAGATGCCATAGAAAGAATTATGACCCTTAAGTGGAACTGGGCGGGGCACATAGCTAGCATGTCGGATAACAGATGGACACAGCGGATAATACAGTGGAGACCGAGACAAGAAGCACATCGAAGTAGAGGTCGTCCACCAACAAGATGGTCTGATGACATAAAACGGGTCGACAAAAATTGGATGCAAACAGCACAAAACAGAAATACATGGAAAAGACTGAGGGAGACCTATATCCAGCAGTGGATAGATCCAGGTTAAATGATGATGATGACTCTATACGTTCATGATCAATGTATAGGCCATATAAGACCAGTTAAGATTTGGGCAAAAATACTTTTTATTTACTTTATGTTTAAGAGATTAATATAACAAAGCATTTAAAAACAGAAGATACCCAAGCATCCTGGTCAAAGTTATTATGCAAAGTTATTATGCAAACATCAAAAAATGTATCGCGTTTTTCTCTGCGACATTAGTTTGATACCAAATTTTCAAAAACAGTTTGTAAGAAAGGTGTTTTAAAGATTATCATGGCATCTTTACTCCTAGCGGAATTATCGTTGGTTTTTTTGGGCTCTTCTGATTTATTTGTCGTAGGGAAACAGTCCGCATCATTTTATTATTTTCTTGATAATTGCTTTTAGATAACTCCTTTCTAGATGTCCTACCCATTTGACTTTGTGCAACTTGATAATAAGCATACTTACATACCAATACTTAGGTTAATAGTTTACTTACTTTAGTCTATTTTAGTAGCCTTTTAACTGTTTTCTTCTTCAGCCTTAAGTAATCCAACTTTGGATATAGGCCTCCATCCAATAAATCCAGTGTTTTCTATTTTGCGCGATTTGCTTCCAATTGTGTCCTCCGATCTTCTTAATATCATCAGCCCATCTCATTTGTGGTCTTCCTCTGCTTCTCTTTCCTAACCATGGTCTCCGTTATTGTATTTCGTGGTTCCATCTTTTATCCTTTAGCGGGAATTGTGTCCTGCGAAGATCCATTTTAATTTGGCAGCATGTTCTCCTGCGTTTTTTACTTTGGTTTTGCTTCTAATCCATTTGTTTGTTTTTTTGTTTATAAGTCTCACCCCGAGCATTGATCTTTCTATCGCTCTTCAACTGTTTTACTTTTTTTTAATTTTTGTTTGAATATCGCCATTTCTCGTTACCTTAATTTGTACTATTTACTCGTATTAACCTCTTCATTGTGTTGTTAGAGGTTCTAACGTTAATGGCGTTGCTTCTTTTAGGGAACTGCAGCTTCCTCCATGTGAATGGGTTAGTTGTAGTTTAGTGATGTCCGGGTATACTAATATTATTGCTAAGAATTAGATTCTGTAATAATCCTTTCGCAAGGTAATTTTATAATATTCTAGCTTGCACCGTACTGACGACGACCCACGGATCAGAAATACGTATTTATAATTGCGTTTCATTTCCCACACCATTTTTATCAATGTTGCGAGTTATGCTACTAATTCTTATATATACGTATATTATCATCATTCTCAGCATATTCTATCTGTGCAGACTCCTTTACATAGTTGTTCTTTAATTCTACCCAAGATTGTTAAACTTCTCGTGCTCGAATCGGCATCAATAGAATGTTATAACAACTTGGGCTGATACAAATTCAAACTCGGAAAGTCCAACGAATGTCTCCGAAATCTTTATCAGTGCAATCGTTAGCGTACACAGGTACCATCTACTTTAGTGGCCATGAACGATGTCCTCCTAGGCCATATTTTTGGGTATTCAATTCAACAAAGCAATAGCAGTTTTAGCAATAGTATTTTGTCTTCCCCAACCTTTGCGTTAAAGTCTCTCATTATAATTGTTACATATTGCGTAAATGTTGTCTAGGTCTTCGTAGAAAGTTTCAATATCGCTCTCTGGTTTGTCCGCAGTTGGAGCATAAACTTGTAGGATGTTTATTTTGGGTTTGTTCTGGTTTAATTGTAAGAGTATAATTCTGTTGGAGTATGGAGTGAAATTTATTACAGCTTCATCAATGTTTTTGTTTAATATTATGCTGACACCATATCTGTGTAAACCGTCTTGACTTCCTGAATAATATATTGTTTTATTGTTGATTTTTATCTTTCCCGAGTCGGGCCATTCGAGATCGCTGATTCCTAAAATATCTATATATCTATATCTATATCTATATATATATATATATATATATATATATATATATATATATATATATATATATATATTAATGTGATATCAAGAATTTTAATCTTGAAACTTTACAAAAAAATTTATATAAAACATTATTAAAATTTTTTATTTATGATTTATATCACACCTTTCAATTTTGTTATCTCAGGTTTTACTCGTGCTTCAATATCTATACTTTACAGCTGATGGGTTAGATCCAAAGAATAACGAAATAAAACAACATAATATGATATGAAAATAATGTAATAAAATAAACTGATTAAAATACCTCCAAAAATTATAAGCATACAATGTTTATCAAACAAAATTCGTTCTACGTACGTGAACCTTCAATAATGCATGGATAATATAATACAATTACAATCTAAAATACAGCTTATTATTCTACATAAACAAATCAAATAATATTCAGTGTCCTTCCTAATGCAATTTTGATATATCGATTGTACCAAGAAAAATTTGTATGAATTATCCAATTCTCTCGACAGCTCCGTGTCCCCTTCTCAGAACAAATTTGATCTCCTTCCACTATCGACAACTTATTCACACGTTACTAATATGATATAATATTTTTTTACCCAAAATTCTCAAATTTAATATATTTGGAATGTTTCTCCTGTTAAAACGCTTCCTCGTCCTTGAGTTGTCCAATTCCTTGTTCTATGCAAAATGAACTATCAGTTCTCAGCAGCCTCCTATGTAATTGGCAATATTAAACAAGATATTGCAATTTAGTGTCTTCAATGCTCTCCTTCGAATGCACGTACCTTTCCAATGATGCCAGCCTCTTTTCCTTTCGCCAAACTTAATCTCTCGTTCCGAAATAAACAACGATACGTAGAATACAAGTAGGAAAAGTTTACTTACAAATTTGTACCAGATCAGCTACCGTCGGACACAATTACTTCACCAACTCACAACTTATTCTTTATCACTTACTACCCTTGGATACCACCTTGAAAACCAACCATTCATCCAACCTCTCATTATACACACCCATCACCACTTTCCAAATTCTCGGCCAATCAGAAATTTGCATACCACTCCAACATAAAATCAGAAATACCTACAAACTTTCCTAATTCATATTATTTCTACAAGGACACTTAATTTCTACTGGGTATTTACATATTCCGAACAATCATTTATTTATTAACTATTTTTATTTTCCTTTGCATGGCGCAAATCCGGCTTACCGAACACTTTATGGCTTATGGGGAAAAACCATCGTTAACTTCTATTCATTGTACCCGCACTATTCACTTGTTATATTTATACAAAAGATTATTTATGACTAAGATTACCTTTGGTTAATTCCAGGCAGCTCGGAGTATTTTTTTATTTTCTATAATCTCTGAAATATTGATTTCATCTTACATTTAATATTTTACCCTTTAATTTTGAATACCACAATATTATATATATATATATATATATATATATATATATATATATATATATATATATAATATACATATCCACATTAAATTAAAAAATAACATTTTACCGACTCGACTTATCAATTATACACCCATAAAAAATCATTTTATTCGACTGTTCTAGGTATAAATCAGTATCAAACCTATTACAAACAATTCCTCATTAGTGCCTTTGATTCTAAAGATAAAACAAACTGAAATGTTTCTTACGCTAATAAAAAAAGCATTACCCAATAAATTACGGTGCAGCCGATTATTAACAATCAGGTAAGGATAGAGAATGGTTGTTTGACTTTATTTGGACAATTCGAACGGAGAGTCAGCGTTGTCCTTACAATTCATTAGGCAATAAGATAAGATCTGGTCGTCTGAGTTTTATTGGGTATTTGTAATGCATACAAATAGTGAAGATAGGTCCGTTTAAGGTGCACTGGTCGTGAATTTTAATGAATTTGTTGGAAACTCAACAACAAAAGTTTTAAATGTATTTCTTTGTGTTACTTTAGGTTACGTAATTGTAAATGTTAGTTTGTTTAAATACCCGCATCAATCTTTCAATGTTCTAAGCGGAAAAATAATAAATAACAAATGTACATTCGTCTTCTTCGGCTACAAATATGTGAATAGATGTGTATTTAACCATTATCACCATAAACTGATAAAAAATTTTTTATTTCATTTTATGCATAACTGAATTTGTTTAGAAGCATGTTTCCTTCAATATAGTTATGAGCTATTTAAAATATTCATTATCATTTTTGAAATTATTGCGTCGAAAGAATTTTGTTACGTAAAGGGGCAACACCGTTCCGTCGGATCCTATTTGTATTTATACCTAAAGTCTAAATCTTTGTTACCGAAGTTAATCTGGCAGTCCGGTAATGTTTTTGTATATTATCTAAACGACTTTTATGATTCCGGAAATCCAATAATACAGTCTAAACGTGTAACAAACCATGTAAATATCTCTTTGATATGAACATCAAAGAGATGCATACAATAGGTGTTATATCTATTCTGAATGAATTTTTAAAATTGATAATCCTTGTTGGAATGCAATAATATTGTTAGGTAGGTACCTATACATATTTTGAAATAAATAATCCATCTGCATCAGTCGTTTGATATCGATGTTAGTGTCGACAACTAAGCTCCTAAAATTATATTGAATTACAGTGAAAGTAGATAGTGCGACTAAAATGTTCCCAAAACCATTATCAACCGCAGAACTGCAAGATAAAGCTAATAATTTATGGGATTCCGAGGCTGAAGAATCTCCCGAAGTAGGTGGAATTGAAAGTGACTCTGAAATTGAAGATCATCCTTCAAAAGCAAATCAAGAGGATGAAATTAGCAGATTGATCAGCTTAGCAGAATCAGCAGATTGATTTTGACGAGAAACTATACGAGCCTCTGGCACTCAAATGACGAATTGACAAAATTTGAAAATCGCGTAACTCTGAATTCGTGGAAGTCTTAGTCGAGGTATTACTGTATTCAGAATTGTTGATTTTTTTAAAGAGCAATTTAAAAAGGCTTCCATATAATTCTACACTTACCCCTAGAATAAATGAGTTTGAATCATTTCAACTCTTGACTTCCTGCTTGTAGGATTAATGGGTTTTAAATTATTTTTTTTAGGAATATTTGATTGATATTTAATTTTGTTTTGGGGGTGGTCATGGCCCCCGTGACCCCCCCCTGGATCCGCCACTAAACTGAATACAAACAAAATGGCTAATAATATAACCTCAACCTCAAATACAAAATGAAAATGGATGGAATTTAAGAGCGTTTCTGCTGTGTAAATCTGATCGTATTTTCACCAATCGCTATCAAGCAAATAGACAACTTAATTCAATTTTTTCTTTATAGTTGTTAAATAGACCTCAGTAAAATAAAAAATACCAAACTTATTCGAGTACACAAAGTAAATATTGGATAAAAGCGAATTTTTATTAGTTTTCATAAAGTATTATTTGCTCAAATAAAAACAAAATTCCCGTTCCGTATTTTCGAAGCGAGTTCTTTTTGCGATAAGTACCCCAACCCGCAATTAGTCGAATATTCCATCAAAAATTCAACTAATTAATTCTGACCTAGTTGCCGTCGATTTGAATTCGAAATAGATTTTAAAAAGAGGATACTTGTGTTTTTATGGATGGAGCTCGTGCAAAACTAACACCTATGTTACATGTAAAATTACGTATGCAGATGAAATTGCTGTACAAGTTGGAACTCGATTACATTTAAATGTGGAGCTGCAGTCGCTGTTGCCTACCTGGTGTTTTTTAGCGAAAAGCAATGTTGCCAATTGTGTAAAATCATTTTGTTTTCTTTATTTGAGCATTTCATCAAATATAATTTTCTCTCGGGCATGTATATACGTATATATATGTAAAAGATTTACAAATTACAGCAAGAGTTTTATAGGTAAATTTAGACCTAAATACATAAAAATAAAGGAACACAATTCGTCAAACTTTTCGTGTATGAATTGGTATCAGTAGACTATTATCACGATATTTCTGTATGCCATACGTCTTCAGACAGTCGGAAAGATACAAACTCAAACACAGAAAGCAAGTGAATGTGTCTATTCTAGTGTAAACTGCAAAAAGCGCCACCTATTTTGGTAGCCTTAAACGAAAACGACTGTCGTTTTCTGTTTTTTTTTGAGCCGTATGAAATGTGTAAAAGATTTACAAATTTCAACAAGAGATTTGCTACGGTTTTGATGAATTGAGACGCCGAATATATTCTCTTGAATGTCCACTCTCCTTTAGTAGGGTCTGGACCTTATTGTCCCCACACTGGTCAGGATATTTACGGCCTGTCTTGCGGTAGGGTATAATCCTTTGCCCTGGAGGAGGACTAGGGTCGTATTTATTCCTAAACCAAGTAAAACCCATTTTACCCTTTGCTAAATCGTTCCAACCAATCAGTCTCTCATCCTTCCTTCTAAGATTCCTCATCCTCATTCTTGGTTCAATTTCCTGATAGGGATAAGTGGATGGAACGAGAACCTGCACTGATTCGTCGAAGAGGGCTCACCTTGTTCATGGATATGTCCAGAATGGATGAGCGGGCATGTGCTGGAGTATATGCGAGCGAAATCGGATTTGAAATTTGGCCGGGCTCTCGGCTCTTAGTCTTTCAGGACGAAATATTTGCGATACTGTTAATTGCTCAGGAGATAATAGATAGGTTTTGCTCAGGCAGGACCATCTCTATCTGCCCTGGCAGTCAAGCAGCGCCAAGGGATCTGGATGCGGCCAAAGTCAGCTGTAAGCTGGTTATTGAGTGCAAAAGAGCACTTGCTGTTGTTGCGCGGACCAATAGGGGTAACTTGGTATGTGTGCCGAAACACATTGGCATGCCTGGCAAGACAGGACTTTTCACTCTACCGGAGGGACTCGAACTTCTCCTTCTAGACCGTAGAAGGTGCTCTCTGGTGGTCAGTATGCTTACCAGATACTCTAGACTCAGGCGGAACCTTCATCTGCTTGTATTGGCGGAAGATCCACGGCTGCATCCTTGTAATGAGGAAGAGCCATCTTACATACAAATAGCTTCAGAATAATATTCTTTGGTGAAGAAACGTGTGTGAATAATTTTAGTTTTAAGAGTTTAAAAAAGTCAAATTTTGTAAAATTGTCACGAGTAGGTCAAATAATATGTATAAAATATGTATCTAGAATTGATTTAAGAATAGTAGTATTTTATTTAATTAAGACAAGAGTTCGAATGTGGTAAGCAGATAGAAATTAGTTCTGAAAGATTTGTTGAATGAAAATATGAAAATAAAATAAGTAGTATAAACTTTTTGGAAAAAATTGTTATTCAGAAAATTTTGAAAACATCAAGCAAATCACTAGGAACCAGAATAAAAACATAAGAAAATATTAAGAACCACTACATGCGATATCAGCACTGAGTTTATACTCATCTTGGATAGATGATTTTAGAAGTGAGATAAAACTGCAGACAGGCAGCTGAGCTCACAATGGAATTTTTGATGTCAGAAAAATCTTGGAAAAATGATGAAGGATGAGTGACGGTGGACACGGATCCACAAATTTATCAGTGATCTGCTCTCTTCAAAAAACGAGAGGAGGGGAACTTGCAACATAATTTTAAATCGAACTAGTAGCACCTCGGTGGGGTCTCTTTTGGGGTTCATGTGGGTGTGGTTTTCCCGATGAATATGTGGGAGAAAGAATGGGAATCAAGTGATAGCAGGGCATCAGGAGAGATGTTTTGCCTTAACTAGCCCTTCCATAGGAGAAGATAATATTATCACAGATATGATATTAGAAGGAGGTAAGGAACTAATTGCAATTGTAACTAAGCTTGTGGACAGTTGTTTACATCAGGGCAAAGTCCCTAAGAGCTGGAACAACTCTAAAGTAATCTTATTACACAAGAAAGGTGATAGTCGAAAATTGGAAAACTACAGACCCATCAGCCTACTGTCACACCTGTTTAAAATACTCACCAAAGTCATAACTACTCGACTAACAAGGAAATTAGACGAATACCAACCATATGAACAGGCAGGTTTTAGAAAAGGCTATTCAACTTCCGATCACCTGTTAACCACAAAAATATTAATAGAAAAATGTAACGAATACAAGTTTCCAGTTTTCCTAGCATTTGTAGACTACGAAAAAGCTTTCGATACCATTGAACACACGGCCGTAATAAACGCAATGCAAAATTGTAGAATAGACAGCAGATATATTAACTTAATAAAAGAAACTATGAACCAAGCTACAGCTACATACTACCTAAATGAAAATGAACACACGAACCCTGTACCATTAAACAGGGGAGTCAAACAGGGAGATACTTTATCACCCAAACTGTTCACCTTAGTTTTGGAGGACGATTTTAAAAACCTAAATTGGAAATATAAGGGAATAAACATCAATGGCCGCTACCTCAGTAATCTACGATTTGCAGATGACATAATCTTGATAGCTACTGACCTACAAGAAATGCAAACCATGCTTTTAGAACTACATACCGAATCTTCTAAAATAGGACTGAAAATGAATTTAAACAAAACAAAAGTCATGCACTCCGAAGACACCGTGACAATAATAAACGATAAAGTTATAGAAAAAGTTGAAGAATATATATACTTAAGACAAAAAATAATACTAAATAGGGAAATTCAAACTGAAGAAATAAAAAGAAGAAGAAAGTTAGCTTGGGCAGCATTCGGTAAACTGAACTATATACTCAGGAATCAACAAATTCAATTACATCTTAGATCTAAAGTTTTTGATGCATGCATTATTCCGATATTAACTTATGCGGCACAAACATGGACAATCACAAAAAAGAATATGAATATACTTAGAGTCACTCAACACGCGATGGAAAGAGCAATGCTAGGTATATCACTTAAGGACAAGAAAACAAACACATGGATAAGACAGAAAACCGAAGTCACCGATGTGGTGCAAAAATCATTAAAGTTGAAAATGGGAATACGCTGGACATGTAGCTAGGAGCGATCTAAACAAATGGCACAGATCAATTTTAACCTGGAGACCATACCAACACAAAAGACCCAGAGGCAGACCTCCTATGAGATGGACAGATGATCTGAAAAGGACTGCCGGGAAAAATTGGCTACAAGTAGCGTACAATAAAAAACAATGGAAAGGAAGACTTGAAGAGGCTTATGTTCAGATGTGGACGTGAATGGCTAGACGAAGAAGAAGAAAAAGAAGCCCTTCCATTCTGATGCATGGAGCGACAGAGGACAGGCTTTTAGTTGGACGCCGACCGTCTCGGTGTGGTGACGGGACGAAGTGCCAAAGGTCTAACCCCCTCGGGCATCTCGTCCTGACACAACTTCGTTAGGGTATTAGGAACCCAACACTACCTATGTGAGTCATAGATGTCTGTATGCAGATTTTCCTTCTTCTCTTTAAATATGTAATAAAAATTTCTATTTTGGAGAGGGAACGCAACATAATGGTATTAAGATGCTACCATATCCAGTGGAAAATCATTCCAATTATCTTATTCTTTATAATCACCTGGTTTTAAGGAAATTTTCGCAGTTAATAAGATCCAAACTGACTGTTGATGGAAAATGACCCTTGATTCTGCGTAAAAAAAGTTTGTGTGTATTTTTTTCTCGTGTAATATGTTGTGGTCTATCCTAATTGTATCTAGAATAGCGATGAAAGCGAAAATGTTGCTTCCAAAACCGTAATATGATAAAAACAGTTTGCGAGATTTTTTAAACCAACCTGACATGGAAATTTTGTAGTCCACATCATATACCGTTTCTATGAATGCTGCTATAAACCGAGTAAATTTAATTTTGATAATATCAACCCCGTTTTAGAGGCATCATTAAAACAGCAATTTCGGTATATTTTTTCCGTGTTCGGCGTGATAATTTGGTACATCATAAGGGCCCCGGTATCCATTTTCATTTTTTGCCGCCAGTATAAGTACATATAACATTCAAAACACTTTCCCTAAATTATGACCGTCATCTCGCAGAATGGCTTTGGCCGTAAAATGTTACCCGCGTTATATAATATAGCAATTCCATATTTTACGACCAAAATATACGTGCCTAATAGAAGATGAACAATATCATTTCCACCAAGAAGGTACTGAACGTATTATGTTTGTAATAAACTAAAGAACACGCTGTATTCTTTACGGGCCTTTTCGAGATAACTTTCCTTTAGATGTAATTATTCATTGATATGATTATTCTTCGTCATTATTTTTGATAATATTGAAAATAAAATGTATCTATAATGTATATATCTTGATGTGATGTAATCTTTTCAATTTTGAAAGCCTCTTTTCGTAACAGCACTGTGAGATTATAGGTATTTTATTAAATAAATTTAATGTGCAGCTTATCACTGTCTATCGTACTCCAGATAGTGATTTAGACAAATTCTTTACCTTAATGGCTAAAGCTCTTAAAACAATTGAAGTGCATAAATCTATTTTTATTACGGGTGACTTTAATATTCATTTTAATGAAATAGATATCAGATAAACCTTAGTAATTTTTTTGGATCTTACAATCTTATAAAAAACTAGTCTCGATAATATCTTCCCGAATATTAATGGTACCACAAAACCTGTGGATCTCACTGACACATCTCATCACAGAGGTATTTTCTTTCAGACAACTTATTCATCCACAAATTGTGCAAACAGAGTTTGGTATATTTCTATAACAGAGGAGATATTTTCAATTAGAACTAGAATTTGATGAATTCCAATTTTAATGTTGCATATATTGATCAATCGTTATGAGAAATCAGCACCGTTACTCCCTGCTGCAGTCTATATTGCAAGGTAAAGTCAAAGGTAAGCGAGGACCCGGTAGAAGGAGAATATCATGGCTGCGGAATTTAAGAACATGGTTTAAGAAAACCTCAACGGAGCTGTTTCGAGCCGCAGCGAGCAAGGTCATGATTGCCAATATGATTTCCAACATCCGAAACGGATAGGAACCAGAAGAAGAAGAAGAATATTGATCAATTGGATTGTGTCGCACTAAGACTTTAGATTCTGTCGCACATAGTATTCTGCTAAGAAAACTTCCTTATTATAATTTATAGAGTAATGCTATTCAACTAATTGATTCGTATCTATCAAATCATTTCACTAACTAGTGCCCGAGACAAAGTAAAACTAAGGAAGTTAAGCGTGTTAACTGTTCTGAAAATCATCCTGCAAATTACAAAGATTGTCAAGTATAAAAAGAACTACAAAAGAAAATGTTTCCAACTCTTCGAGAAAAATCTTTACGTATGTTCTAATCTCAGTTTCCACTACCTCTACAACTTCTTTAATCAAATGCAACTTTGAACAACTAATTTAAAAAATGATGAAGCGTATGGACAAAATGATTGACATCCTGATGACTCTTATCTCCAAAATAATTATATAAAAATCTAAAGATTGGAGTCTGAAACGCCAATGGCTTGATCAACTATAGTCAAGAAGTAAAATCATTTATTTCCCAACACAACATTGATATCCTAAAAAAGCTATATGCAGAGGAAGAACAAACGAGGCTAGAACCGCAAACACCAGAAATTACCAAAAATGAAGAACTTAATATAAATGTACAGGAAGTTCGGAAAATAGTTGAAAACCTGAAGAACAGAATAGCAACAGGTAGAGACGGGATACCAAACGAATGACTGAAATATTGTGGAACAGCAATGACAGAACAATCAACAACATTAATTAATAAAATTATAAAACACATTAAAATATCGGAAAAATGGAAAACTAGCGAACTAATTCTACAATTCAAAAAAGGAGATAAAAACAGCCAGAAAATTATAGAGGTATAAACTTGTTAAATACTACGCTAAAACTTATAACTAAAATTTTACAAGTGCTAATAAATCAGAGGATAAGTTTAGCAGATGAACAGCAGGGTTTTCGTAGTGGAAGATCGTGTATAGATGCAATATTCGTTATAAAACAAATTACTGAGAAATCACTAGAGTATAATAGACCAGCATTTCTGTGTCTGAATAACCTAAGAAAAGCGTTTGAAAGAGTAAGACTCAAAGATGTAATCTATCTTCTGTATAATAGAGAAGTTCCTCTAAATATTATAAAAATTATCGAAAACATCTACTAAAACAACAAAATGAAAGTCAGAATAGATGGACAACTCACAGAAGCTATAGAAATAGGCAGCGAAATAAGACAAACAAAAAATAAAACTAGAGAATTAAACATATATTCCAGCTCTATATCAATAAAAGACTGGCATGCTTAACTGATCTTATCTGCGGTTTATTGTCCACCAACTAAACCAATAAAAAAAATACATTCATTACCTACTTTAAGTCACTTGGACCAGAATTCATCGCCGCTGGCGACTTTAATTCTAAACATCACCGATGGGGATCAAGGATCATAATCACACGTGGATAAACTCTACTCAAAAGAACCGTGATAAATAAGCTTAGCACTCTATCCATAGGTCAAGCTACCCACTGGCCTACTGACAGGCGAAAAATATAGGATCTTATCGATTTGTGTGTCATAAAAGGCATAGCTACTAATTACTTAAATAAACAACCATCATTTGATTTGTCTTTTTATCACTCTCCTTTCTTTATAAGTGAGAACATACGAAGGTATGCCATATCAACAGAGCGATAACATTAATCAAAAGAATGACAAATTATAACATATTTAATGAATTGGTCTATGAGTTAATCAACGTGAACCTGCCACTTTAATCCACAAAGGATGTTGACGATGCAATTACGTCAATCTAAAAAGCTGCAAGGACTGCTACGCCAGAAAGCTCCTATAAAAAACACCAGTCTCATGTCCGTCTGGCTTGTCTGTATAAACACTAAATGACTGTATTCGTGAAAAAATAAAACTAAGAAAAAACGGCAAAGTACTCGAGCCCTAATAAAGAAAACAAACTTTAACAGAACAACATGACAACTCAAAGAAGCACTAAACGAATACAAAGAAGCTGTTATTAAACATTTTTTGAAAGACCTTTCTGTAAGTGAAAATAAAGACTACTCACTATGGAATCTGACAGGGAAACTGAAATCCCAACAATAAACTAAGACTCCTATAAGGGGTTCGTAGTGATGAAGACAAAGCAAAAATTTTATGTCTGTATTCGAACCTCATCAGAAAAAAGCCCATGCAGACAATGAAAAATCCATTTTAGACATACTCGACGCCCCATATCAGGTGAGTTCACTCACGAGTCTAATATTAAAACAATTTACCTGACAAGACCAACAGGCTAATACTGTATATTTTCCAGGCTATTATAAAAATTGTTTATTGTCTTGTCATGTAAAGATTAGCTAAAATAATTATGGTACCAAAAGCTCCCAATGACCCAAATAAGGTCTTATCATCTTCTTCTCTTCTTCTTCCTCTTTATAAGTAATTCTGCTTGTTCATTGGCGCATTAATACATCTATGGAAAGTTGTCACTCCATCTTTTGCGTGGTCGTCCGATACTTCTTCTACCGATTTGTGACCTATCTCTTGCCATAGACGTCTTACAGGCATTTGACAAGATCTGTCATGATGGTCTAGCTTCTAAAATTAAGTCAAAGCTACCTAATCCCATAGACAAAATTCTACAATCATATTTAACTGACAGATCATTCTTAATTAATCATGGCGAAGCTTGTACTCCCCTATATCCAGTCTCGGTAGGAGTCCCTCAAACTGGTGTACTCAGTCCAACCCTCTATTAAGTGTAGACAAGATTACCATCCAAAAATTTACAAAATCATTTAAGATTATGGCGTGTCAAAGTAAATAATACTAAATCGATTCACACCACCAAGATAAAGCTGCCCTTTGGTATCTATAAACCGAAAATTACTACCTGCTAGGAATGATGTCGTGGGTATCCACAAAAATAATCATGGGTATCCATAAAATAATACTCGTTTATGATTCGGAAATTAGATTTAAGTGTCCAAAACAAACTACTTCTCTATAAGGTAATATTACGACCGCTATGGATGTGCGGGATTTAAATCTGGTAAATTGCTAGTAATACAAATATGTACAGACTGCAAAGATTCCAATCCAAAATCCTTCGTAATTTCTGCAATTCCCCATGGTATGTGCCAATGTTGAAACTGTTAAAGAAGCAACCGTCCCTCAGTGTACAAACGACTTTAAGAGACTATCATATAATCCAAATTCACTTGCGAGTGACCTCCTGACGCCAATACTGCTAAGAAGACTTAAAAGGTTGGATCCTCTACAATCTGCTCTATGAAAATGAGAGAATACTTGAGAAATAGAGCCAATACATGGAAGAATTATTCAAGGAAGACCATGAAAGTTTAGGACCAGAAATAACGCTCAGTGAAGTAACATATGCAATATAAAGACTAAAAACCAACAATGCACCTTGACCTGATAACAAACAAGCTGGAATATTGAAACTATTTGAAAACAACTAACTCAAACTCCTAACGAGTCTACTGAACAAAATCTATGAAACTGCAAAATTTCAACAACAGCGTGATCCAAGGTATGAATAAAGATCTGGAAATTATGCGTATTGTGAAAATCAGACAGATCACATCCTTAGGGCATGTGATTCGCAATGAGACGTATCAACTAATTCAACTAATTTTACAAGGCAAGATAGAAGGCAAAAGATCTCAAGGGCGCAGAAGGACATCGTGGTTGAAGAACATCGGACAGTGGGCAGGAATGACTACCATACATATATACAGAGCAGCTATCAACAAAGTTGTATAGACCAACGTGATTGCCAACATCCGCAGAGGATAGGCACCAAAAGAAGAAGAATACTCTACATCTCACTACCTCTAGGGACTAGATAGAAGGTATAATCCAGATCTCACTCTCAAATATGTCAGTGAAAATTTAGGTGTTCATTTGGGGGCAACTGAAGTTGACATAGAGTGTGAACTAAACAATCTGCTCGAGTTGAGAGTGTATATGTATAATATAAGTAATTATCATAATTATATAATAAAGTTTAACATTTTTCCTTCACTATCCATTTTACACCTAAACTACCAAAGAGTATATTCAATAAACAATCATCAAACACTTTACAGCTCTATTAGGAGAAAATTGTCCAGTAAAATTTATTAAATTACCTGAGGTCTTTTTACCAAATCTAAACCTACTGTTAAGCTTTGTTTATTGAATAACGCCGCTAATAACATGTTGGTGAATGGATAAAAAAACACATATAACCCCAAAATCTAAAACAGAAGAAAACGCTTTCACAAAAAAAAACTTTTTTATATTCCCTTATTCTCGCCCGAATCCTCCAATATTTAAATATGAGTTAATAAAAAATTTAAATCAAACTTTTTACTCGGAGCTAATTAGTTTTCGCTGATGAAATTTCCATCTTGTGAAGCTTCATTCTCTACATCATATCGATCGTTTTCAGTTTTTGGCATTTGGCATTATACTTCCGGGAGAGGATGAAACAGTAATAACAAACCCCGCAAATTGTAATTTCGAATTTTATTTGATGTGTCTCCATTAATCAAATAAATGAGCGTTTTATAAAAGGGAAACTTAAACAAAGTGGATTAAAGAGACAGAGTACGAGAGAAGAGCGAGATGGCGCTGTCGAGCAATTTCGAGAATTGGAATTAAAAGTTCTTTGGTATTATTTACTGAAATATGATGAATCTTTGGCGTTACATTTAATGATGTACCTTTCAGATGTTTATCATACATTTGTCAAAAGACTCTAGAAACTTTATAATACCTTCGAAATTTATTTAATACTGAATGTTTGTAATAACAGCCGTATTATACGGTGCTGCAAAAATTTTGATTTTGTCTAAGAACAAAAGTGTTTTTCTAAAGTATTTTTTGGTGCTGAATCCAAATCCGTTAGATTTTTTTCCTATCATGTACAGTTTTTTTGACACAAAGATTGCATAAATAGGCATTACATTTAGAAATGTGAGGTTTTATCTTCTGGCAGTGGCGGCTGGTGACTCAAAAATTTGGTAGTTCTGCAGTATTTTTTGGTTTTTTTTAATTCAATATCTTTTAATCGTTGTATTTTACAACGAGGCTTTTAGTTTGATATTTTACACCATATATTTATTCATTATATATCTATTAAAAAATAATAAAGAACTTACCGATTTTCTTCTTTTCAAATTGAAGATAAATCCAATTATATCAAAAATAGCAATGGTACATTATGGCACACTAGTAATTGTTTTATAGTTTATGTTTTTAGTAGAATTTTATCGATAAATATCGATTCGTCGATTTTTTTTTAAAGCAAACTTGTCTATAACTTTTTCATTAAAGTTTGGTATTTCTTTTATAAGTGTTTTTTCTACTGACAACATGGTTAATGCTACAATTCGGTATTCAGTCAAGGAATTTCTCAAGAATGTTTTAATCCGTTTTAAACTCGAAAAGCACCTTTCAGCTTCTGCCGTACTCATGGGCACTGTAATTAGAATTTGAAGCAGTTTTACAGTTTCTTGAAAAGGCTCTGTTAAATTATTTTCAATTAAAAATTTTAAAAAAGGTATTGCCCCATTAATGTCTCTACAGGCTCTTCTAAAATAAATAACAGATAATTCAGTCTTCAAGCGCTCCCTATCTAAATTTGGATATGACGCGCAAGTCAGGCTTAAATTATCATCTGGGAAATTATCACAATAATTATCAAATTGCTCAGGATAAAGCAATGAAGTTGCAAGTAGGTGATTTTTAAAAGCAAATCTATCATTTGCACAATTTATGATTATATCACAATCTTTGATAGATGCTCTCCGATGACCTACTGGACTGTTATGCTTCCATAACCTTTTAGTTGGTAATGGTTCAACGCATAAACTAGAACCTTGGTCAATGGTATCATCTATTGAATTTCTAACTGAATTCATGTATCTTTCGAAATCCGTCACCTTTTTATTGATTTCCAAAGGATCCGTTTTAGTCTTTTGAAGGGCATTATACAAAACGTCTACTTGTGGCATTATGCGATGGAAAAATGTTAACCAAAAAACAAAATTTTGATCCACTAGTATTCTTCGAATGGAAGACGCTGAACTACAGACAGCTGCCTTATCAAACAATTCTTCTATTTCTTCCATACATTCGATAAAAGAAGATCGATGTTCAAACACAACATTAACAGTTCGAATATTGAAGTTCCAGCGAGTTGGAGCGCCATGAGGAATTTTCTTTTGGACGATTTTATCTAAAACTGCCACTCGTTGTGGCGAATTTTTAAAAAAGGTAGGGATTTCATTTAAATTTCCAAAAAAAAGTCTAACTTGAGAGTTTTCGGAACAAGCCTTAGACATTATTAAATTTAATTGATGCGCGTAACAGTGTACAAAATGAGCAAATGGATATTTTTCTTTGATTCTGGCTTGAACTCCTGGGTGCTGTCCACACATGACCGCTGCCCCATCATAACTCTGAGCAATTAGTTTATTATTTGAGTTTTCCAGGATAGGATCCAAAACACTGAAAATGTTTTTGCTTAAAGTATCTGCATTTAATTTTGAAGGTACCAAATATGTCCAAAATCGTTCTACCGGTGCTCCATTTCGACAATATCTAAATACTACAACCATTTGTGATTTTGCTGAAATGTCTGTAGTCTCGTCGGCCATGACAGCTAGATATGGAGATTCCCGAATTTCCTCCAAAATTTTATCCTGGCATAATTCCAACATGCAGTCCAAAATATCATTTTGAATTTCTTTAGAAATGCCCTTAAAAACCGTCGATTCTTCCAAGTGTTGTGCTAAAATTTTATCCAATTCAGCAGTAAAATTTATGAGGCCGCGAAAAATTCCAGGATTGTCGGATGTTTGTGTCTCGTCGTGTCCCCGAAGCGCCAATTCGAACACTACAAAATTTTATGCAGTCTATAATTTTTGAGAGAACATACCTATTTTTTGTTACAGCTTCATTGAATTTTTGAATATTTATCCAGTATGCAGAATCTAACTGTTCTTTAATATTCACGGAGCCTAATAAAGCATATTCCATTTGATTGTGCAAATGATGCTTAGAAGTTTCGTGCTTTTTTATTTTATCACTTAAATGTACTAAGTCTGTTACACCAACTTGCGTCCATGACTTATCACCTCCAAAGAGTACACAAGGAAAACAGAAAAGAGCGTTTTTTCTGTGCAGCCACATATCCAACTATTTCTCGTATAAATATCGCAATTAAATTGTCGTTTGTAATTTTTCCCTCGGCTCGATCCTTCTTTTACGATTTTAATATCCGGCAAAGGACGTCCTTTGCATTTTAATTCTAGTTTTTCGTCATAAGAATATTTAAAGAATCTCTTAACATTAATCAAATTATAAATAACATCCATCCTGAACAGCACTTTTATTCTCATATACTTAATATAAATACCGAATTACGTGCAGGACAACTTATTTTAACAGTCGTCGCGTCGCGATCACCGATTATTTAAAATTACAATAAACGTAGGTTTGTACACACTAGTTCGAACTGCGACAAATGCAGCTCAAATATTGCTTTCAGTCGTCGCCGGAAAAGTGTAGGCGAGGGGTTAAGCGGGTGTTATCGGGGATATCTTTAACAGTTCACAGCTCGGAGTAGCACCGGTCCGGTCAAATAAGTGGGACTTGCTGTCGCTATGAGATGCGACGGACGACAGATTAAAATAAAGGCGGCTATGCACGAAAACCATCTAAATGAATTTAAATTTTATAAGTAGTGATATTTTTTATTTAATTTTCAAAGTAATTTTGTTTGGATTATTTTGGTGGTTCTGCAGCTCCGCAGGACTTACATACCAACCGCCACTGTCTTCTGGTGATGAAATTGTTAAAAACTATAAATATTAATGAAAATAAAAAGTAATTATTTTCAAGTATTGATAAATTATCTATTCGGCGGCAAAGTTTATCTGTATACATTTAGCAACCTTACTAATTATGGCAGGAAGTACTAGCCCCCTAATCATAAGCTTGAAGATACAGAAAGCGCGTCATTTTCAATTCTACTGTCAGGTTGTATGAAGAGAAAACGAAAAAGGCCTACACGAAGAACAAAACATCAAATACTCCAGAATCCTGAGAAGAATACGAAATAAAACAAAGCAGTTGGTAAGAAGAACAAAAAATGAACACAGAACAGTCTACAAAGAGGATGGAAAGCGACTTCTACGGTACACAAAAATAAATATGTGTTTTTCTAGAGTATTTTTTGGTGCTGAATCCAAATCCGTTAGATTTTTTTCCGTGAAGTTGCTGGTCCTAAGACGATGTGTCTACGAGGACCTGATGAAAGCAACTGATTGAAATGGCAATCTTGACAAGTTAGGACGGAAGTCCGAACAAAACAGTCAGTGTAACTTTATGCGTTAGTCCAATTAAGACAGAAGCTATTTAAAAATTGAAAAAGTTAAAACAGTAGCAACCATCAATGTTGTTGTTTTAAGTAGTTAATTTGTCCTGAATTTATTTTTAAGAACATGGTGGGAATGGTTTTATTGGCAGATTGGACAATGTAACTTTTATCAAATTCAATAAACTTAACTCAAAATTAAACAATCTCATCAAAAATAAATTTAATTCTTCAAATAGTAATAGCAATACCAAAAGTAAATTCTCTAATTTTTTTTTTCACCTAAGATTAAAAAATCTCTCTTCAGTTACCTTCGACAATAATGAACTTCACCTACTAAATCTAGGTCTCAAATACTCCATTCCTCGTAAGGTCTCTGAAAAAGACCTTCAGAGTCTCTCCATTGAGCTGGATATCATCATTCAAAATCTCTCTGTTCCATTAAATCAAAAAACTTCAATCAGAAACTCCTGCTTTAATACTATAAACAAATTCAAAAACAAAAATTCATCCTCTAATTCTTCAACAGTAGTTAATACCAACACCCCCTCATCTTTTAACTTTTCTTCTATCGACCAGAATATTCATTTCACACCTAATTTTCATAAACTCTCTCAAAACAAACGTAATGAACACCTTAAGACCCTCAAATTGACAAAGGTAACTGTCTAGTGATTTTAGATCAAACTTCATATAATAATAAAGTTTCTACTTTCCACAATAATAATAACTTCACTTTACTTACAACAGATCCCTCAATAAAGTTTATAAATAAATTAAAAGGAAACATCAAACATTTTACAGACTTCTTCTCAGAACATTTTGCACCATATTACAAAATTCCAAGCAACCCTCTGACACCCAGACTGTATGGTTTACCCAAGATACACAAGGAGGGCATTCCCATTCGTCCAGTTGTTAGTTTCATAAACACTCCAGTTTCCATCCTATCAAAATTTATATTTAATCTTATTTACAACATGACGAACTTCACCCCTCGATTCTCAGTCAAAAATACTAGTCATCTAGTCAATATCCTACAACACATTAATCTTCGCCCCAATACCACTATGCTTTCATTTGATGTTAGCAATCTATTCATCTCTTTTCCTAAACAAGAAACAATTAATCTGGTTCACTCTAACTGGCTAACTCTAACCAACTCCATTACCTTATCTACCTCTAACTCCATTATCCAACTATGCAGAAGGGGTGATAAGACCTCCCTCTGTGATACTCCAGCTTCCTGGGTTCCTTGTTCAAATAAAACTGGTCTTATCTGGATCCGGTCGCTTAGGAACGAGGAAATAAGTTTCGTCATGGTCCATATCTACAATATCTCATTTTTTATGTAAATCCTCTTTATACCGCACTGTCAAAAGCTTGGCTTACATCCAGGAATGCTGCTTATTGTTGAATCCAGCTGCTATGTACTCTGTAAGTCTAAGTAGTTGTATGTTGAGCTCTGAATACGAATTGTGCTTTGATATTAATCTTAGACTGCTTGTCTCTGATTGGAGTCTGGTTTGGGTGATTCGATCTACTATTTTGTTAACTTCTGAAAGTAAGCTAATTGGCCTGGAATTTTACGGAAATAAAATTCCAGGTTTTGGTATGATAGTTACATGGGCTTACTTCCATCGGTTTGGAAAGAGCTGCTTTCGAAGGGAGAGCTCAGAGCTTCAGAGCTCTGTTAATGATTTCGTCTGGACCAGGTGCTTTCTTTGGTGAACTTTTTCTGATGAGTTCGCTTATTTCTCGGGGTGATGTAGGATTTCTATTTCTTTTTCTTCTGCTTGTTTGTAGTTCCGATTCTTTGACTTGTCTATGTACTCGTCTAAGTAATAATTCAGTTTACACTCTCTCAGGAGTTCTTCACATCACCTTGGTTTTTCCTTTTACCTCCCCGTTTTCGTTTTCCTCCCCGTGTAGTGGAGGAATTGGTTTCCTATCGTTCCTTTAAGTTCTTTGGGGCCTCTATATTTCTTGCATGTTTTGACCCCCTCCTCCATTTCTTTTATGTAATTATCCTATAATTGTTTTCTATATTCTGGTAATGCCGGTTTGACTTATCGATTTAGTTATATCTAGGTGCATTATCCAAAAGATAACAGTCGTCAGCAACTGTATTAGGGACATTTACGTTTATCATGGTATATTATAAGAAAACTACAGACCTATAAGTCTTCTTAGTCACCTATACAAACAAGAATAGTAATAAATCGTGTTTAGAAAAAACTTGATTTCTAAGAGTCATTAGAGCAAGCAGGATTTCGTACCGGATTTGGGACAAATGATCACCTACAGAGCATTAAAACGGTAATAAAAAACTATCGAATAAAATAGACCACTCGTTCTAGCTTTTGTAGATTTCCCTAAAGCCTTAGACACGGTGACAAAATCCTGGAAGCACTAGTCCGACAGAGTGATACCTTATCGCCTAAACTGTTTAATGCAGTACTAGAATATGTTTGTAAAAAATTTAACTGGAAAGAGAAAGGCGTGAACATTCACGGTTGAAGATTAACAAATGTGAAATTTCCAGACGACATAGTTTTGTTCTTGGATAACCTCAAGGAGTTATGTATAATGTTACATGAACCTCAGTTAGTGTGTGCCAATGTGGATCTGAAAATAAACATCTCCAAAACAAAATTGATGACAAACCTACTACTTAGCGGAAATATCAATATTGGAGACAACGAAGTAGAGCTGGTGGAAAACTACATATACCTTGGACACGAAATAAAGATCACAAGAGACAACCAAACATGCAGACTACGAAGAAGAATAAACCTAGCATGGGCAGCCTATGGAAACCTCAAAGACATCTTTAGAAGCGATATACCAATTTCTTTAAAACGTAAAACATTTGGCCAATGTGTGTTGACTGTGATGACCTATGGTGCCCAAACTTTGACATTGACATACAACTTCTATAACGTTGCAAATAGCCCAGAGAAAAATGTAAATGTCAATGCTGGGTATATCGCTTCGTGACCGAGTTAGAAATGTAGACTTAAGACGAACACCAAGACTTACCGATGTAATAGACGAACACCAAGACTTACCGATGTAATTTCCCCAATTGCCTGAAATGAAACTTGGCCGGACACGTCGCCCGAATCAGTGATGAAAGGTGGACGAAGAGATGGCTTGAGTGAAGGCCGAGATTAGACAAAAAAAGTAGAAAAAGACCCCCTACTCGTTGGACTGACAATCTCAAGAAAATGTCAAGAAATTGGATGAAAAGTGCTCAAGATAGTGCACAATGGACAAAAATAAGGAAGGACTAGTGAACAGTGGACTCAAAGGGCTGGCTGATGATGATATAAGCATTTTTAATAAAATAATTTGTTTTAGAGATTTCTTAAACCAGTAAAATAATATAAAATATACAACTATGTAAAAAGTAATAGAATTTGACAGAAAACGATCTAAATACGACATCGGTTTGAAGGTTTATGTTTGCTATATTAAATGTATGATATGTGTTGTTTTTTACTTGAAGACGTCTTAAGACAGTGTTTTCCTAGCATCACGACACCGTTCAGTGGTATTCGACCATCAACAACAAAATCGATACGTACACGGTATGTGCATTTTCTGAAAAAAAGTAATTGACACCCACCTTGATGATATCCGTAGCGGCGTAGTAGTTCTCCGATATGATGGCACCGTTCTGGGGCAGCGTGCCGTTCTGAACGTCGTAAGTGGGCGGCGGGCGGGAAGCGGGAGGAGGCGGCGGCGTCATGTTGTAGAATGCAGCTGCCGGAGGCGGTTGCGTCGAATATTTCATTTCCTCCGGAAAACTGTTGACACTCGTGAAATCTGAAAAAAGAAGAAGATATGAGGTTATGCTGGCCTTAAATTAAATGAGTTATAGGGCAACGGTTTTAGAATGTCATAGGACGTTATTCGTTGCTGGGAACGGAATTTATTATAAGGAAAATGGTAGATTTAACAGATATTAGAGTCTTTTTCTTTCATGGAGATATCTATAAATTGTTGCGTTGTAAGTTAACCCTTCATTTGTTGATGTCATTTTTGTGTGTTAATAAATCACTATACAGTACATTCAACCAACTTACATCTCTAAACGATTAATGGAATTCACAGACAACCTTTCGTTGTAGTAGAAGGCACGGTAAACTGCACTGGAGTTCTCCATAATCTTTTTTTGTTTAGAATATTTTTGCCTGTATAAATAGTTAGAGTTAATTTGTATAAAATGAGGAGCAAATTTTTAAATGGAATTTTAAATATTATTGTTTATTTGGCTAATAATAAATGTATAAATATAATGCTTAACCTGCTGTACAATTATTTTGTAAATAACATTATAATAATGTCACTGATTATTTAAATTTATAAATCATCATCATCGTCACTAAATTCACTACCGCTTCTTCTTCTTAAGGTGCCGTGCATTTCTGCGTAGGCGTCCACCGTACATCGTCTTGTCAGGTGAGATGTTAAATAGTCAGGATTAAATAATTCTGTTTTTAGCAGCATTGCGAAGCATTTCATAGCTGTGGATTCCTGTCCATTGTCGAATATTGCGCAGCCATGACATTTTTTTACGTCCCAGACCTCTCCTACCCTCTATCTTCCCTTCGAGTATCAGTTGCTGAAAAGTATATCTTTCTCCTCGTAATATGTGTCCCAAGTATGCAGTCTTCTTACTTTTTACATAACTAAAAAGTTCCCTATCCTGTAAGCCCGCTCTTCTGAGTACTTCCTCATTTCTGACCCTGTCCGTCCATGATATTCTAAGCATTCGACGCAGGCACCACACTTCAAACACTTCAAGTTTGTTAATGGAACTGGCCTTTAACGTCCATGCTTCCATTCTGTAGAAGAGAACAGGCCACACGTAATACATAAGCATCTTGTATCGGAGGTTGAAGTCCAATTTGCGATCAGTCAGAAACTTCTTCTTCTTGCAGTACCGTCTCCTATCGGAGGTTGGCTACCATCACAGCAATCTTTACTTTGTTGGCTGCAGCTCTGAACAACTGTATTGAACTGCACCCATACCACTCCCTTAAATTTCGCAACCAGGAAATCCTCCTACGTCCCACATTTCTCTTTCCCAAGATTTTTTCTTGGATTATGAGTCTAAGCAGAGAGTACTTTTCTCCTCTCATTATGTGTCCCAGATATTCCAGTTTTTTTGTTTGTATGGTTTTTATGACTTCGCATTCCTTCCCCATCTTCAGCAGAACATCTTGATTTGTTACTCTTTCTGTCCATGGTATTTTCCACATTCTCCTGTAACACCACATCTCGAATGCCTCAATGTTTTTAATGTTTATCTTTTTCAGTGTCCAGGCTTCCATGCCGCACAACAGAACGGAGAAAACATAGCACCTTAACATTCTCGTTCTTAAGTTTATATTTATGTCCCAGCTGCATAGGAACTGTTTCATTTTGACAAACGATTGTCTCGCTGTCTCTATTCGCCTCTTGATTTCTCTTGTCTGGTCATTAGTATCAGTGAAGCAAACCCCTAAATAATTGTAGGACTTAAC